>NC_133771.1:162520776-162780539 GCF_003597395.2 Chelonoidis abingdonii
GGGGGAGGTCCTTTAGAAGTGGGCGGGCTTTGCCCGCCCACCCCTGGGATGCCAATAGGCTAACATACCTGTTTATCAGTACTTTACTGTAGCTATCTGGCCTTGCCCCATCACAGTGTATATGGGCTTGCATGGTGCAAATACCTTTTGTTGACCCTCCACACACAGGTGAGTTTCACTCCTAACAAATGGCAGAATGGCACAAATCTATTGAGAGGAAATTCACGGAATACATTATTCACTAGGAATTATCCTCTCTGCTCTTATTTTTAATACATAAATGCTGCAGCCTTAAGTAAATATTTCTCTTTAATAGTATTCCACCATCAATAGATTTCCCTCTGTATTATTAATTATGCTTGCACTTATATGGGGACCTGATTCAAAACCCACTGAGGTCAGAGTCTTTCCTTTGCAGCCGGTCTTGTTGGATCATTCTCATAGACCCTATTGCCAGACAATCTTCAAGCCAGATCCTCCACCAATGAAGAAACCAGGAGTACTGTTATTGTCTTAATGAGAACAAGATTTAGCCCTTAATTAACATAAGCTTTGCAATACCACCTGGAGGTAGGTAAAGAACAGGTAAAACTATTATCTGTGTTTGTACAGCACCTAGCACAGTGGGGTCCTGGTCTATAATTTGGGCCCCTAGGTGTAACGGTAATATAAATAAATAATAAAGAACTTATTTTCATTCACTCTTCAGCTGGCTGCAGATTCAGGAGTGGAAACCAAAGCCCACCCACTGCTAAAGGATCCCCCCCCAGCCTAAGGGGAGGATCCACAGGACCTCAGAACCCCACTAATTCCGGGGGACAACTAATAAAAGAACAGGGACAGGAGTGAGGTCAAAGGGTCATAAGAAGGGAGTCTGACGGGGACACTGAGCAGAGAACCCCAGACAGCGCCCACTGCTCCTCGAAGGCGTCAAGGGAGCCAGTGGACGCCGCCCAGAGGAACTCTGCCCGGATACGTGAACGGACTAAGGATCGGAAACAAGCCCCACAGTCACAGGAGTCTCCATCGGCCAACCTCCTCTCCCTGGTTGCATAGATGGCCATTTTAGTCAGGGCGAGGAGGAGGTTGACCAGGAGGTCCCGGGACTTTATAGCAGGGCGGAAGCATCATTCATGGGAGGGGTACTTCGCATATCAGTAACTTGAAAGAGAGGTAATAACAATGCTTCTGGAATTTTATTTCACCTCTTGCTGTCTAGCTTGCTTCCCAAGAGCCTGATCTGCAGATATTTCAGTGAAACTACTCACATGCTTAAAGCTACTCTGTGTGTGTCTGCAGGATTGGGGCCTATTTGTTTCAGTCAGCTGTCACATTCATGCAGAGAAAAGCAAACTCAGGAACTGACTGCCAAGTTTTTGGCTGTGACCAAAACAGCACGAAGGCCTGGCATGAGGAGAGGTTACTGACAAGAGCAGATAACACGCTGACTTTGCTAATTACTGTTTTTAAAGTCCAAAGTCATCGGAAAAAATGACTAAAATTATTTTTTGCACACCAACAACAAGAGAAAAGCTTACTGGAACATCTGAGTCATTATTCCAACCACTCTTAATTATATAGAGATGCATATTTTATACACTATATTACTTATTATGAATGTACATAGATGCTTCGGAAAGCGAAACAATTATTATTATAGACCCAGCTGACTCTGGGTTTGGTGAGAAGGCTGAACCGAGATGGTGGTTGTTTTTCGAGGGGGTAATGCATAAATTGAAGCAAAGTTTCAAATGAGCAAACGGAACTTTGACTGTGTCTCAGTTTCTGGCTGGGCTGGTTCATAGCGCAGTGAGCAGACTGGGGTCAGTCAGTCTATCTGACTCATTCACCTCGCACAGTGTGTCTCTTTGTTCTGCATTTGTACTACATCTGTCACAATGGGGCCCTGGCCCATGACTGGGGCTTTTTAGGACTACCAAAATACAATACAATTTTATATATATTCTGGGCATAAAAGAAATGTTCTAATTGGGTGAAAATCTTGTCTGTGCAGAGAACCAGCACAAGACCTATTCACCAAATATGGGTTTAGGTGGGACTGAGGTCAGGTCTACAGTAGAAAATTTTGCCAGTCTAGTAATGTTGGTTAGGTGTGTAATTTTTCTGCAACATTCTTACATCAGCAAAATAGAATAAGACACAGTTGTACTGGAATAAAAGTGCTTCTGCTGGTATAGCACGGGGCTGGCTGTCCTTAACCATAAATAGCAACTAGTAAAACGTACGAATCAATAGTAGTTAAAGAGAAACCATGATCAAAGGAAAGTGAAACTAAACCTGTAAACCCCAATTTCCCCTTGAAAAGAAGCGTCAACAAACTAGCCAATGCAAAATATCAAAGAGCAAAAATCCAACAAGATGTTTAGCTGGAGCATTCAGCCACTTTACTTTCTATTGCTTCCTTTTTCCCATTAAGGGCGGGATGGTGCGAACATACTTGAGTAACTTTTGTTCATGTGAGTGGTCTGACTGAAGCCAGTGTGGGAGCATTTGCAGGACTGAGATTTAGATGATAAATTATTCAGGGCAGGTACCTTGATTTCTTAGGGCTTGTCTACATGACAGAACTAGATGGATATAGTTAAACCACTCTAATTATACCACTCTAACTTCCCAGGCAGGTACTCTGATTTAAGGGTAGCATATACCATTTTTAAAGTGAAATAAACTAGAAAGAGGCCCTTTTATACTGGAATAAGAGTGTCTAGGGGTATGTCTACACTTAAACAGCTACAATGGCACAGCTGCAGCACTTCAGTGTTCACACTGCCTACTCCAACAGGAGAGAGGGGTCTTTCATCACCTCCCCGAGAAGCAGTAGCTATGTCAAAGGAAGGGTTCTTCTCTCCACCTACTGCTGACTACACCGAGAGTTAGGCTGGCATAGCAACATCGCTCAGGGGTATGGATTTTTCACACCCCTGAGAGACACAGCTATGCCAATGTAACTTCCCAGTGTAGACTAGTCCTAGATGGGGAACTGTACTGGTATAACTACAGCAGTAGAACTCATACCAGTATAGCTCTGCCAGTAAATTTCCCAGTGTAGGCAAGCACTCATTGTCTTTAAAGCCCCCGGCATGTTGATTACGATATAAAATAATAGGGCCAGATCCTGAGCCGGTGTAAATTGATGTACTTCCACTGAAGACAACTTACAAACCACTTTGCAATAGCTAGGAGGTGGCCTGGGATATTTGGGACGTATATAGCACATTCCATTTTCAAGGCATTTTACAAAGCTTGATGCAGGAAAGCCCATAAGCATGTCCTCTAGTGCCCTTGAAGACATACTGGACAATGCCTCTTGCTCCCCACTTCTGTTTTAAAGGTCTCACACTTCACTGCATGTGCCTGATGTTTATCAGCAAGGGATACAGGGAGCTGAATCCTTTCACCAACAGAACCTATTCAGAGTCCAGAGATGATGACCCAGGGCCTGGCATTTAGCCAGGTCATTGCTAGCTCCCAGTAACAGCCCCATGTAACTGGTGTCATTTATATTCTTGTTTTTCCTGGGTTACTTTTTCATCTATGTGACTGGGCTTTCACAGTAAAGCAATAAAGATGCTGAGGCCCCAGTTAAGAAAAGAGCCATATGCATAGAGTAATGTAGCTAGTATCTTGAGTGCAGTTGCAGATAGCTGCAAGGCACAAGACTGTGGAAAACTCCAGCATAGAAAGGGTTAGGAACTCGATTGCATAATTCCTTTAATGGGTTGTTTTGTCATAAGCCATATCATAAACAGGCAGGCGCTGAGGCGAGGCAGAGGAAGAAAGATTCCTTAGTCAGACTGAAGCAGGACTGGTACTGTAATTCACTGCTGGGTGACTAACTTAATTACCTGCTTTTTGCATATTCCCCGCTCCCCCTCACTACCCAGCGTGGTTTGTTTCTTTTGTGGTTTGACCTCTTTACTCTTCCTTTGTTCTAACCACCCATCCCTGTCCTGATTATAGACAGTCGCCCCCTCCTACCCAGAGCCAACACGTCCACACTGTTCTGCAAAGCAGGCAAAGGAAGAAGCTCACTGTATGCACCCAGGGCTCCAGCTGCATTGATAAGGAGAGATGGGTGTAAGATGCTGGAGAGAAGTGCCTGGATTTGGGGGGCCTGTTTCTGAAGGTCAGAGTTGGAGCTGGATCCAAGCTTTTCCAGGACCGTTGCCTATTTAAAAATACCTGTAGTATTCAGGGTAACAGTCCTGAACGCTGCAACTAAGCGCTTGTCAACAGGGTTGTGGGGAGAGACTGGAATAACTATTGCTGAATAACAGCTTCTCACTAGCTCACAGGGCGGATACCCTTATTCCATGTGAAAAGTGCCTTTCTGAAGTTTACCTTAATTCACTTTTCATGTGAATTAAAAGAACCTGCATACAGGCAGTCTGAGGTTATGTCTACACTGCAAGTGAAGATGTCCCTGAGCACAGGTCGGCATACCCACACTAGCTTTAATCTAGCTAGTGCAGGGAACCGTAGTAGTATGGACATGGTGACATGGGCTAGCTGCCCAAGTACAAGCCCGCTAGGGAGCCTGGCTATGTACTCTGACAGCTAACTTGCACTGAAGCCTGTGCCATCACAGCTCCACTGCTATTGTTACCAATGCTAGCTGGAATAATGCTAGCAGAAGGTGTGCTACAATCACAGCTTCACTTGCAGTGCAGACATACCCTTACTGTAGAATAAGAATGTCCACATTGGTAATTACCAGTGGTGCTGGAACCCTTTCAATAGTGGGGGTGCTGAAAGCCAGCCCCCTTACTCCTGTCTGCTCCCCACCCCCAGCTGGGGCCGGAAGCTGTGCTGTGTTTCCAGGGGGACCCAGACAGAGGCAAGGGGGCAAAGGATGGGGGTGGGCACAGGGTCAGAAGTGGAGCTCCAGGCATGGCGCCCGCAGCTGGGACCCTGGGAGCAGAGGCCGGGTGCAGGGCCCTGGGCACGAGGCCAGTGGCCAGGCAGTGTGGTCACTACCCCAAGAGCAGAGACCCAGGCACAGGACCCGGGGACAGGGCCAGCAGCTGCGAAGTGAGGCCAGCAGCTGGGACACGAGCCCTGGGCACAGGGCCAGCAGCCAGGGTGTGGGGCCAGCGGCTGGGACCCAAGTCATGGGTGCAGGGCTGAGAAGCGGAGTCCTGGGCATGGGGCCCCGGTGTGGAGCCCGAGGCTCGGGTCCAGTGGCCAGGAAGCAGGGCCAGCAGCCAGGACCCAAGCTCTGGGCTGGGGAGTGGAGGCCTGAGCATGGGGCCAACAGCCCCGCATAAAACCTGAGCTGCTGCAGCACCCCTCCGCACTCCTAGTTCACACTCCTAGTTCCCACGCCTCTGGTAACTACTGTGGAAAAGTTATTACGCTTTAAATTTACACCCTAGCTATTTCACACTAACTTCCCATGAATTCCCTGTGTAATCAAGCCCCTGCAAGAGTGACCTGGCAGCATTTGGCACTATAAGTCTTTCTACACCTCCGTATCTTGTGTGATTTCCAGCCCAGTTCTGCATGCCCAAGATTCAGATAATTTGGAGAGGGCATAGGGAAACAAACAAATGTCTGGGTCCTTAGCCAATCCAAGCTGCCAGAAATCTGAGAGTTGTTCATCCCCAGTCATTTTATTGTCCTGTTTCTGAAACATGGGAATAAAATCTGAAGGATACAGACTACAGAGGGAGCAACCCATAACACTCCTAGAGGCGTTGAGCAGATTAGAAGATAAGTAACAGTGCTCTGAGATCCTCACACAGAAGGCACTTCACGCTCATAAATTAATTATTTAAGCCTCCCAGCACCTTTGAGAGGTAGGCATTATTCTCCCAGTTTTACAGATGGGGAAAGTGAGTATGGTGCGGTGAAGTAATTTGCCCAAGGCCGCATAGTAAGTCTGTAGCACAGCCCAGAAGAGAACCCAGGTGTCCTGATTAGAGTGGTGTGAAATGTTTTGTTACAAAGCAAAATTCAAGCCATAGGAAACTATTTTCAATATGACTATGTGGGGTGTAAACTGGCTTGCCTGCCCCTACCAGAACCCAGCCCAGCAGTGTGATTCTTACCGCATACATAGCCTACTGAGATCGCTGCTATTCACTCTTGCTCCTGCTCACTCACTTAGGCAACCCTCCCAGCCCCTTTCCTTGCACACGCTCACAATATCATTGGCAGGGAAAAGTTCAAACTGGGTCGCTGTGCTGCTGACACACTTGGTGGTTCAATGTAAGGTGCTCCGCCTAACATCCTGCAGCCACCCACTCCAGATTCCTGGCCAGGATGTTGGATTACCCAATGGAGAAACTGCCCCATAGACTCCATTCCAGGTGCTATACTGAGCCCAGTGCATGCTGGGACAGGACTTTATAAGTTTAACCAGTGCTGTGTGTAATATCCATGCACTGTTCTGGCAGGCTCAATAGAGCTCCTGGTTATGTACTTGACTATTCAAGCCTCAGTGCTTTGGTGCAAAGATGTTCCCCCAAGTGACGGGAACCCCTGAAGAACCTAACACAGCTGGATGAAAAATTCTGATAGCCAGAATAAACAGATTACAAATTCTAGGTCGGGTTTAGCCACACAGCTCTATTGCTGCCCATCCACCGCTGATGGATAGGAAGCTAAATGCTCCGCAAGAGAAATAAGGAGCTGAGATGTTTCAATTGGAGCAAGAAAATGGATGAGCCATGGAGACCAGCAAAAACTCCCAAGCTGCATAAAACATGCAGGGGAAGGAGAATGATGCATCACAGTGTTGTATTTCTTTTCAGTTTAGCCTTCTAGTAAAATGATAGCTATTTGGTGGGCTGGATTCTACCCTCACTGATGCCATTGTAAACTCAGGGTAACACCACTGAATTCAAACCTTTCTTGCAACACTTGTATTGTTGTTGTTACTGGCAAGAGGAGCCAGATTTGAGTTCCAGGGGGTTACTCCAGGTTTGCACTGGTGTACCCAAGAGAGCAGAAGCCAGCCCTGGGAGAGAGAGATTTTGCAGATATCATTAGTGTCATAGACACCATTAATGTCATACATTGGATGTGCTGATAAGACCTAATTGAGGCCATTCTGATGTGGGCAGGATCCTAGGGAAGCACTTTTTGAAGACTGGCTCTTTTTGATGACAGAGAGAAAAATAACATGACCCTTGAGATACAGATGTCAAGTATGCTGAGTTGAATTCACATCAAAGATCCTTAATGTGGGTGGGGTGGGGTGCCATGCAGGAGGGGATAATTTGTATGACTAATACCATCTGTTTCATGGGGCTGTGTGGCTTAACAGATCCATCTTCCAGACGCGAAGGAAGAGAGAATTAGCTGGGGCCAGCAGCCTAGCTCTGTCATCCAGTAGAAAAACACTTCTTTTCTGAAGAAAGAATGAGGACTACTACTGATCTCCCCAGTGATCCAGGATTTCTGTGTGTTGTGCGGATTTCTGCTAGGCCTGTTTGACTGGAGGGGGATGAAGAAGAAGGGAGGGCTGAGCAGTGGGTGAATGTATCTGAGTGTAAGGGACAGCAAGGCTGCAGATATTTCAGTGCCACCTCTGGCTGGATTTGAGTGGCACTTGCAGTGTGGCCAACTATCACAATTTTATCATGAGTATTGTGGTAATTGGTTTTTTTTCTTTTTTTGTTTTCTTTAAGTCTTGCCTCTAGGAGACGTGATTACATGAGACTCTCAGCTTTCATTGAAAAATAAAAGCATTTTTAGCTGGTGTATTTACCAAGAAAAGCTTGACAAATGACCCCCGAAGCAGAACAAAAAGAACTCCCAATTGATTGGCTTAAAAAATCATGATTTTTGAATACTTGGGGTTGGCAATGCCCTAACAGGCAGGGCCGGATTTGAATGAAGTGCACACTGGCCGTGTATATCTTCGTCGGTCTGAGGGGGGTCAGCTGGGTTTCCTTGAAGAAAAGAACAGTTGTGGTTTACAATTTGCATGGTGACAGAGACTGGAGGTACCAGTCAGTCATTGTGCTTGACATTACACTCACCTGACAAAAAGATGGTCTCTGCCCAAAATGCTTACAATCATAGTTCTCTGGAGGGCTGACTCTGGGCATCTAGTCCTAGGCAGGCCAGCAGTGTCCTCTCCTACTAGCTTACACTCACTTGCACAAGCGGGTACCAAGAATGCTCTGCTGGCCTTAATATATTGCTGTCCTGAGTGACCTCTGGTGTGTGCCTGTAAGGCTGTGTACAAGCGGTGTATCATTCTGATTGAAGGTGGCAGGGATGCCCTGAAGGTACAAGGATCTGGAGCTGACCTGTCATTTCGGCATGCTCTAGTGACCTCAGAGAAGCCTGCCATGTGTGCGTAAGGAGGGGAGAGGTGTGTGGAGGGCAGGGTGTGTGGGGCAGATGTCTGTGTGTATCATACTGAGCACATTCAGCTGCTGCCCTGAAGGAAAATCCAGAGCTCCTGACCTGGAAAGATTAGAGGCTGAGAACACTATGAATGAATAAGAGAATGTTTGGCTTATTGACGATTAAGAGGAAGGAGGACAGACTATGTACCAAATCCTCTGAGTCTGTGGGTCCAATCCTGGCCCCATTAAAGTTGGCCAGAGTGGGGAGTGCTGAACCCATGCAGGATTGGCCCTTCTGTACAACATGGCAAAAGAAGAGAGAAAATGGGGTGAGATGCAGCTTGGGCTTGACTCTCGTGTTTTGGATGGGGGCTGTTACTCTTGTTCGGACAATTGTGGGTTTTAATTCATGCAAGCGGTGCCCTGAGCCTCGGAGAGGTACTTTCCTTGTGGTATCACTACAAATCAAACGGAGTGACTAAAATAATCTGCTCGAGCGGGCAAAGGGAAAGGGGCAGGGGAAGGACAAGATTCACATGAAAGCAGGACACTGTGTACTGACTTGTGTAACACACACGTTGTGCAGGTTCCACAGCTGTAGCTGGTCCCTTGCTCTCAGCGCTGCTGTGTGTTGTTCTAATGTCTGGGAGGGAGGGAGTGACGCTGTGATGACGATACAGGCTGATAATTACGGATGGGAGCTGAAGACACAGGCTGTTAGTAACTGCATGGTAACGAAACACTATTGAATTTGCTGTGCATGTCTTTCTCCCACCTCTCCCCCTTTCGTCCCCCTCGCCAGCCCCTTAGTGCAGTCACCTTCTGTTTGAGTTTCTATCAAATGATTTTTTTTATTTTTAGATCATTCATATTTTCCATCATATGGCAGAGCAGGGGCCTGCTTATTCGCTTTGCTTCTCTCCCTGAGAAGCATCATTTTCACCCTGAGAGAGATGTGCACTCAGCCATGGCCACAAGCAAGGCTATAGGTGAGTCATCAATATTTCTACTTTCCAGCAAAGTCCTAGAAAAGCCTGTGCAAATGGGGGCAGAGGGGCCTACTTGCATTTCTGGGTGTGTGCATGTGCAGCAGTGCTTAATGTGTAATGAGAGAGGTGCTAGACATGGGCGGCGGGTGAACCCCTCTTTGGGGAAGCTAGCCTGCTGGGACCATCTCTTCTTCCTGAGGCCCCACCCCCTGTATGCCAGAGCCCCAAAATCTGCCCCCCACTCCCCATAACAGGAGAAGCACTGAGACACCACCACCACCACCCCCCACAACCAGAGGATCCCCAGCTCACCCACCCTGGGCCAGCCCCCTCAACCCAACCCGAGGCCAAGCGCTGTGTCAGGCTGCTCCCTCCATGCCAGGTTGAGCCGCCCTTCCCTTCCTCCCCCTCTGCCCCAGCGTACCACACCAGGCCAAGCCACTTCCCCAACCAAGTGCCAGGCTGAACTGGTGGCCCCAGTGCCCAACTGAGCCACCTCACTCCCACGCCCACCGCTTGCTCGCAATATCCCTTCTCACTCCTCCTCTCCTGAGGGGAAGCGACACAGTGAGCAGCGGGGATCTGGGGGAGAGGTGGAGTGCAGGTGGCAACAGCAGCAGGTGGTGGGTGGCCTCAGGGAAGGGTGGGGCTACCGTGGTCCAGGTGTCCCTTGGAGGCGGCTGCACCAGGGAAGGCTTAGCCTTCCTTAGCTTATTATACCCACCATCCATGGTGCCAGGGCTCAAGCAATTTTTTTTTACTTTCATAACCAAAGCTAGGGTGACCAGATAGCAAGTGTGAAAAATCGGGAATAGGAGCTTATATAAGAAAAAGCCCCAAATATCAGGACTGTCCCTATAAAATCAGGACATCTGGTCACCCTAACCAAAGCAGCAAGCCCAGAGGTGCTGGGGCTATGAACTGCCAAGCCCAGAGGTGCTGGGGCTAAGCCCTGGCAAGCCCCGGGACAAATAAAGCCCTGATGTGCATATATGAGCATGTGTGTTCACAGGCACGTTAGTAAGTGAGTGTATGTGCGTCAGTGTGCCTATGAAGCTATGTGTTTCTAAAGTGCCTTTCCCCACAGTATGTAGGGCTCAGACCACTAGGGTATTTAGGTGTCCAAACCCCACTAGGAGTTAAGTGCCTGATTACCTTTGAGGATCAGGGCCTAGGTGCCAGGTGGGTGCACATGGACATGTTTGGTTTTGTGCAAATGTGCTTGAACCCACAGTGTATCCAGGCTGATGCATGTGTTTAAGTGCATATACAAGTGTGTGTGCATTTTTTTGGGTGCATCAATGCTTATGTGCATCGTGCGTGTGCCTGTTTGTGAGGTTGCTAATGGATCTCAGAATTTCCCAGGCACTCTCAGAGAATGTTAGAGTAAGTGAGGCCTGGATTCTATTAGAGACTCACAAACCCTTTGGATAAATATAAGGACTGACCTAAACTTTTGCCCTATACTCCAACTTGGACTACATTCATGGATCAAAAAAGGTAATGTTCATCTCAACTTCTGGGTTCAGAGTGGAAACCATCAGAATTCCTGGGAAAACCTGACCTGGTGAGATTCCCAGCCCTGCTGAGCAGCTCTGAGAAGTTCCCATCCAGAGAGGATGAGAGAGCCTTACCCGGCACAAGGAATGAGAGTTCCCTAAGATTGTTGCTTGAAATCTTTATTGTCCCTCTCCCTCTTTCCCATCCTCCAGAGGTGCTTTGTGTTTCTGACAGCTCAGGACCCCTCTGCGAGTTAGTATTATCCCTGTTTTATGGATGGAAAAACAGACACAAAGAGGCTATGTGACTTGCCAGAGGCCACATGCTGCTTCAGTGGCAGATCCAAAATGCGAACAGAGTTGTTTCTGGCCTAGTTCAGGCAGTTTGAGCCACCAAGGACTGTGGGTGCAAGAAGGGGAACAGCATAGGAGTCACTAGGGACTGGTGTGCTGGTGGGGAAGGAGAAGAGGGCTTGAGTGGATGACAAAAGGGATGTGGGGGAGACAGGATTGTGTGTACTTTAAACCTAGGCAGAGGGAAACCTCATTTTGAAACAGTGCTTGAGGGTTCATCTGCCTCAGTCCTGCCAGTTCCACGCCCTATAACAAAGGGCTTGTTGAAAAGAGGTAGAAGGAAAAAGGAATTAAAAGAACTGGGAAATTCTTAAGATTCTTTCCACTGGAAAATATGTCTCCACTTATCAGTCAGTGTCAACAACGACAACAGACACCTGCCTCTTTAAACTCTGAACAGCGAGAATCAGGACAAAGGTAATTTAAGGCTTAAGCTAGCTTATAATCAGCCAGGTTTCAGTTCTAGCTCATAGCTAGGAGCAGGAAAGCTGCCTGTCATTTGTGTATGTATATGCATAAGAGGTGGCCTTTAGCTGGAAGATTAGATCAAGACACCTCTGAACCGATGTGTGGTCTGAATTTCGTGACTTGGGCACGCTGGCCCATTTCTTACAGCTGTCTCTCTGCATATATAGAGTGTGCAGATGCACATATGACTGTGTAAGTGAGGTGCATGCACTCTAGCTGTTCAACAAAAATAAATAAATAAACTATGTTAAAAGAACACTAAGTTTGCAATCTCGAGCACTCAAAAGTTAGGAAATGTCAGAATTAAGGTTGCCTGTGCCACCTTAACAGCTCTATTATGCATATGCATTATAATACAGTCTTTAATTACATGATCACATACTATTATTTCCTCATTAAGTGCTCTGTGCATTTAATAAGCAGCTACTCAGTATTTTGTTTTTGTCTGACTGTTCAGTGTGTGGCCCCTTGCCTTATGCACTACGCATCATCCTGGTTTGAAGATGGAATTGTTAATTTCCTTATGGGCTTTTCTGCGGTGCTAATCACTATGGTATCTGAGAGCTTCAGACAATTTATTTTCACAAAACCCTTGTGAGGTGAGGGTGTGTGTGATCCCCATTTTACAGCTGTGGAACCAATTTTGGATGCTCAGTTTGAGATGCCTAAGGGCTTGGCTACACTCGAAACTCCAAAGCGATGCTGCGGGAGCGCTCCCGCGACAGCGGTTTGAAGTGCAAGTGTGGTTGTGGCGCCAGCACTGGGAGAGAGCTCTTCCAGCACTGCATGTACTCCACCTCCTCATGGGGATTAGCTTGCAGCGCTGGGAGCCGCGCTCCCAGAACTGGGGCACTGTTTACACTGGCACTTTGCAGCACCGTAACTTGCTGCACTCAGGGTTGTATTTTTTCACACCCCTGAGCAAGAAAGTTGCGGTACTGTAAAGCGCCAGTGTAGCCAAGGCCTAAGACCTGATCTTCAAGGGTACTTAGTATTTTAAAGCACTTAATACGTTCAAAGCACAGCTTCTATTGACTGCAGTTGCAGCTGTGACTCCTCAGTACTTTACAAACATACCCCAGGGACTCAAGTTGGGAACCCAGAAAATAAGGAACATTAGTGGCCACCTGGAAAAAAATTGGTTTAAGTGACCTGCTCAGTACTACATAGGAACTCAGTGGCAGAGGCAGGGATAGAATCCAACTCTTCAGGGCTGCATTCAGCTGCCTTAAGCATGAAACTGTCCTTTCTCTTGCAGAATTCAATTGCTACACACCTTCCAACTTCTGCAACAAATAAAGCAGAGGTGCTACAGACAGCAGTCTCCCTTGCTGCACTACGCTGAGTCATCCCCGGAGCGGGGCCGTCCTATGCAGTGCACTAGGTCATTTCTAGAATGATGTGTGCCTATGTCTTTAAGGCACAGCCTTGCGCTGAATGCCTTGCCAAGAGAAATTGCCTCACAGGAGCTCCAGGAGACATTGGGCTTGGCTACACCAGAGAGTTTACATTGGTGCAGCTGCACCACTTTATACCACTGGCTTAACTACTCCAGCCCCCACAAGTGGCAGGGAGAAGCTCTCCCATCAATGTAGCACTGTCCGCACTGACGCTTCTGTTGGTGTAACTCATGTCACTTGGGGCGTGTGTGTGATTTATTCACTTGCCTGAGCGGCAAATGTTTTGCCAACGTAAGTTGTAACATAGACATAGCCATTGAGTCTCATCAGGTGGACAAATCTGGCCAACTCCAGGGCTCCGTTTTAGGCAGCAGCTTCACTTAGGGCTTGAGCCTGTGCCTTTTGAAGTCAATGGCAAAGTTCCCATAGATTCAGTAGAGCAGGATCAGGCCCTTAGTCCTTGTGCTCGAGAACTGTGCCTAGTCCTGACTCTTTGCACCCCATCTTCCAGCTGCTCAGCACAGTCTGGCCTTTTAGTGTGTAAATTACTAGACAAGCATCTGTGTAACTCTGTGTGATTAGTGTGTATTAATACATTTGTGTGCTTTGTGTTCAAGGCGCTGTACAGACTTCAATTAACCTTTGCAATGTTACTGAGGTAGGTGGGCAATGTACTTGTAACCGAGTTGGTCCCAGGATGTTAGCGAGACAAGGTGGGTGAGATCATATCTTTTATTGCACCAGCTTCTTCTGGAGACAGAGACAAGCTTTTGAGCCATCCAGAGCTCTTCTTCGGGTCTGGGAAAGGCACTCCCAGTGTCACAGCAGCATCCAAGGTGGAACTCATTGTTCAGCATAAGTAATTAGTACATATTGGAAGGGACCTGTAGCAAAGTGGATCTCTGCTCCGGCCCTGAAGGGGTTAAAAACAGCCTGGAGAAGGGGCTGGGGCTGGAGAAAGCAGCCTTTTAGGCTGGGCTGATTGGGGGAAGTGGGAGCAGCTGGGGCCCTGCCCCAAACTGAGCAACAGGCCCTTATAAAAGGCAGAGAAGCCAGAAGCACAGACAGTCACCCTCTGCCTGTAGAGGGAGAAGGGCCTGGCTGTATAGAACTGGACAAGGTACCTAGAGTAAAGCAGTGCTGGGGAAAGGCTGGGGAGCTCCTGCCTGGAAAGGCCCAGGCTGTGGCTTAGGATTAGGCCAAGAGGTACTGGGGTTGTAGGGTGCAACCCAGGGGTAGGCCAAGGCAGCAGGTCCAAACCCCTTTGCTGATGATGAGTGGCTGATACTGCAGTCTGCCCCAGGGTGTGGGGCTAGACAATGACTGACAGTAGCCAATACTGAGGCAAAGTGGGGATAGAGGGGGGGGTTCCGAGGAGGGGGAAACCCCAAAGAGAAAGGGGTTACTGCCAGGGGGGCAGAACCCCATGTAAAAGGGGACCAGGGTCCAGGAAGGGACATGGGGCCAGAGCAGAGGACAGGCAGATCACCGGCCTGCAGAGCGTGCTCTGAGCTGGAATTTGAGCTAATTCCAAAAGTAACTAGTAGGAGGTGCCGCAGGAGTGAGTGCCACCCATTTACAGGACCATTCAAGTTAGAGTGGCCCATTAGGCAGGCAGGCAAGTGTTATTCCCATTTTATAGATGGGGAAATTCAGACAGCAAGGTGAAGTGACTTACTCAAAAGTTCATTCAGCAGGTTGTATCCTTTCCTTGCTGTCTTAGCATCTGCGCTCATTCCTCCTGAACAACACATGCTCCACTTGGGTTCTGTGTTCTGATACAGTAGTGATGATGCCAGGCAAAATGATTCCCTGAGAATGATGGAGCTATTTTCTATTGTTCTCATAAACACAGTGATTGCTGAAACTTTACCTCTCCCTCATAATGTGTCCACTCCAAACTCATGCCAAGAAAGTCGGGGCATGCTGGCCTATGTTGGCCACCAGCTCCTCCCTTTGGATCCTAATCCACAGGAAATGCCTTGCCCTCTAATCTTTAATTCTTATGTAGAATTTCTTTATGGGACTTTCCACTCAGCTCACATTCAACCCAACAAAGCCCTGCCCAGGGCTGCTTATATTACCTCACATCCTTCACTTCTGCCAGTCCTTCCAGTTCTCCTTCATTGCCAGGTTCCCCACCCTCTTACCTTCTTGCAACTTGGTTTCCATATACTGGTATCAAAGGCAAGAGGACAAATCCAGATGTGAGAGTAAATTTATTCTCTCCCACCTCCCCACAAATATCTGATTACTGCACAGCTCTCTTTAGCAGAAGTGGGCAGGAAGGTAGCGGGGCTAGTGATGAGAGCAGGAGACCAATAGGCAGAACACCTCAGTTCTATTCCTGGCTCTGCCACTGACTCACTGAGTGACCTAGGGCAAGCTGCTGCCTTTCTCTCTGGCTCAGTTTCCCCATCTGTAGAATGGAGACAGTGAATCACCTTTGTAAAGCACATGGAGAACACCAGATGAAAGGCTCTGGATAAATGCAATCTGATTAATATAGTCAATGTTTATGCTGACCACATTGTTTCTACTGCTGTTGCTTTTCCTTAAAAGTGTTTAGTAATAAGGTCAATGGGAGTGAGGCCTTTATTTACATCCTGTTCAGTTTTGAAGCAAGAAAATCCCTGTTGAAATCAATGGGAGTTCACAAGGCCATCACTTCTGAAGTCCTTGCTCAGGTGATTAAGGCACTGGACTGATATGCAGGAGATCTGGGTTCCTTCTCTGGGTCTGCCAGTGACTACCTGTGTGAGCGGGGACAAGTCACTTTCCCTCTTTATGCCTCAATTCCCCATGGGTAAAATGGGTAAAATGATACTGGCCTCCTCTGTGAAGTGCTTTGAGATCTGTGGCTGAACAGCACTCTGAAACAGCTAGAGAGACAAGGTGGGTGAGGTAATATCTTTTATTGGACCAACTTCTGTTGGTGAGAGAGACAGGCTTTCAGAAAGAGAACTCTGTAGCTCAAAAGCCTCTCTCTCTCACCAACAACGGTCGGACCAGTAAAAGCATGGGCAATGGGTATAATAGTCCAGGGGAGACTAAGCCTCCCCCAAATAGGGTACAGCACACCTCCCTTTGGAGGAACGCCGCCAGCCTGCTGCCTTTGGAGTGCCACCATTGCTCCACCCTAAGGCCCCGCTCCTGCATCCTGCTCTTCCCCCATGACCCTGCCCATGTTGCTCCTCTTCCTGCCCTGCCCCGCCCCTGATTGTTGCGTACACTTCTCCGCTTTACACATCAAATTAATTCACATTTAGACACTAACACACATTTCAATCTAAGGCTAATTAAGCACAGGCCATGGACAGATGAAAACAATGCAATCAACCTCTTTTGATTTCTCTCAGCACAAGTGAATTGCCCTGAATACATGTTGACCCACTCAACACTTCTTGGCTATTCAGACACAAGTGAATCACCCTGATGCTCTGATCTGAGCTGGCCTGTCTGCGTCACCAAGCTGGTAACCTGTTTAGACAACATCATAGTGTTCTTAATCCTTTCTCCCACCCTTTGTCTACTTGGACTGAAGGGCTCAGATCCTCATAGGTATTTAGGCACTTAGCCCTCACTGAAATAAATAGGAGTTAAGCACCTCAGTAGCTTTGAGGATCTGGGTCCAAGCTATTTAAGGAAAGCATTGTCTCTCACTGTGTGTATGAACAGTGCCCAATTCAAAGGGGCCCAGTCTCAGCTGTGAAATACAAATATTTAACGACAAAGGACTTCTGCATTTGGCATATAATGTAATCAGTTGACTGATAAACCTACAGAAAACTCAGACCACTGCCTGAATCTCCATGTTACATTGCTATATTTTTCCTATAGTAGTGTGAGTGAAGACAGAAGGCTATATCCTAAAACTTTGCATTCCTTCCTGTCAGCTGATATCACCTCACCATTATTTAAAATGTTGGGTTTTTTATTCACTAATCAAACATTCATTCCCAGATCCCTCCACTGAACAGCTCCTGCTAAAAGCTGTAACATAATTCAGCATTACCTGGTCGCCGGAATGTTACAATCCTTTGTCAGGGCTCATTTGTTTCAAGGTCTTCAAGTCTGGGAGGGTTTTCACTTGGTCTTCAGGAATGTTGGCCCTGTGTCAAGGCTAGATGAAAGGAAAAGAGAAGAACCACAAAGAAACAAAGGCAAATGTAATTCCATGCAAAGGAGCATATTAAATGGTTTGTGTTAAAACACAATGAAATCCATAGTGGGGAAAATAACAAGCTCATGACCATTCACCACCTCAGTGTTTGCTAACTCAAGGAAAACACTAAAAATCGAGCTGCTGGAATCAGTCTTTTGTACAAGAATCTCAGTTACTTTCCATTTTAAAAGGAAAAGTTCTAGCTCTCATGGTAACCTAGAAGAGTTTGAAAAGGTGAGCCGAGTACATGATGAAGGCTCGGGAACCAGAAGCCAAATTAAAACCCCCCAATATTTAATAATCTTTTTAAAGTAATCATTATTTTTAAAACTTAGTTTCTGGGAGCCAGGCTCATGACTTTTACATGTTTGGGATTGACAAGACTGGTCACCTGGCCCATTAATGATCCCCTAGAGAGGGGCAGCCTTCAAATGTAGCCATTGCTCTGGGGTAGAACAGGCCTTTCAATCCCTGTGTTCCAAACCTATTGTTTTGCCCTGTCTACTCTATCCATTTGAACTGGTAATTTAATTCTTCACCTTAGCGATATGGTCGACTCTATGGATGATTGGAGTCTACACACAATGTGCATGTTGCTTGGTTTGCACCTTTGGCAGCTATTTGTTTTGCCTCTGTCAGTGCCCTAAGCCCCGACTTGGTTGTCTTTCCATCCAGCCCACTATTATTGTGTAGTATAGAAACCGTTACACAAGCCTGAGTAACCTGGTGGTTTGCTCGGTTTTCCTTCCATCTGTCTGTGAAGTAGGATGTCCCAGAGTGCGTGTGCTGAAGGTGCTGCTCTGGGCCACATTTTTAGGTTCGGGGCTCTTTGGAGAATCTGACTGTATGTGTCACAATGGGGAATTATGCTGAGATCGCAGCTCTTTTGAAAGTCTGGCCCTTGTTTAGGTGGCTGAATGGGAGCTCAGCTCAAAGATCTGCCCCCACTTGTGACTGCTGAGCCCTTTCAATCTGTCCATCTGTGCAAATGCCCTCTGGGAACCCCTGCTGAAACGCTATGGGAGAGCACAGGTAAAAACATCCTCAGGCAGCATTGCAGACATGGGTGCACAAACACTGAGCTGGAGTGTGTTGTGAAAAACTGCACAGTGGACACAACTCCACCATGCTGGGTATAACTGTGTCTGACTTTTCCCAGGGATATCCGGGGTTGTGTGGCACCTCACCACCACCTGCCCTTAGCATGCAGCAGTCTTGTCTGAGCCTGCTGTGGATCAGTTCCCTCAAACCACCAGCCTCTGGCAGCACAAGCATGACTTTCCAGGTCCTTGCAGCCCCTTATCCACTGAAAACCAATGGCTGCATACAAAAACATTTCCCACCAAAGCTTTCTCTAGTGTTTTTCAGTCAAGCCTGATTTAAGACCCTTTTTCATAAAACGAATGTGCTGTTTACTTCCTCAGTGAAGGGTGCCAGGGTGTCATCTTTGCCTCCCCCAACTCTAGTGGAGCAAGCCTTGAAAGTGCACCTCAAGATTACGTTCGCTCCCCCCTTTCTTTCTCTTCCTGTTAGTTTCTTTCTGAGGTTCTGACAATCCTCCGTTTGTATTCATGTCAGACTGGTGCTAGGAGATCCCTTGTGAACGGGACAATACTCAGTTTACACATAAACAGGGCAATGGCAAAACCTCTCTTCTGACAGAAAACCTGATTTTCACCTTTGCTGCAGACTGGTACCTAGATACAGACTTTAAGAACGTACTATGTGTGCGTACGCATACACGTGCATGTTTCACACGGACGTTGATGACCAATGACACGCTGGCTTTCATTTGAGACTTAACACGATATTGTTAGGTAAACTCCAATACACATACCAGAGTCAGGAGATTCCTGTAGCCCTTGGGCACTTGCTCTGCGCCCCTTGCCTGTTGGCACTAAGAAGCTCTTGGGTCACACTGGCTCAGACTAGAGCACCACATTGTGGTTACGAAAACACGGGTATGCTATTAGAATAGCTAAGACTTTAGTCACATGAGGAATCCTACTGAATTCAATGACACTGTTTGTATAAATTTACTCATGTGAGTAAGGGTTGCAGGATCTGGAGTCAGCAAGGAACTGATTCTGCAGGGCCAGGCAAGAACCTGTGTTCTGATTTTGTGGAGAGGAGAAAGGTAAGTGAGAAACAGGGACTGGGCAGAGAAAGAATACTCCTCATAGTAATTAATGCCTAGCTCTTATGTAATGCTTTTATCCATAGATCTCTAAGTGCTTTACAGAGGAGGTCTGCAGCGGTGAAGTGACTGGGCGGATGCTTGGGAGACTTGGGTTCTATTCTCAGCTCTGTCACTGCCCTGCTGCGTTACTATGGCCAAGCACCCTGTCCCGACCACAACATGGATCTAGTTGTATTATCTAAAGCAGAAAAAACAGACAGTTTGAATGGTGAAGCCAGAAGCTCACCCAGGGTTGGCTTTAAGCCAATTTGCCAGATTCCCAGGAACTGGGCCCCGCGCCTTAGGCGCCTTTTTAATTTTTTTTTTTTACTTACCACAGCTGCAGTCTGCTCTGGGGTCTTCCGTGGCCCTGCTCCCCTGACCAAAGTGCCGGCGGGAGTGGGGCTGCCCCACAGCCCCGCTTTCCCAGCTGGAGTTCTGGCCGGAGTGTGGCAAGCCCCGCGGCCCCGCTCTCCCTGCTGGAGCTCCTGGCCCTTTAAATATCCCCCAGAACCCTGAGGTAGCGGGGAGCTCCGGGAGCTATTTAAAGGGCCAGGGCTCCGGCTGCTGAAGCCCCACCATCCCCATGCATTCCCCAGGGCTCCCACGGCTATTTAAAAAGTCCGGGATGGGGTAGAAGCAGGGGAGCCTGGGACTCTTTAAATAGCCCCCAGAGCCCTGGAATAGCAGGGGTTTGCGGGCTATTTAAAGGGCTGGGGCTCCAGCTGCCTCTGCTGTACCCCCTGCCCTGCTCACCAGCCCCGGCCCCCTGCCTGCAGCCAGCTCTGCACCCCGTGCCCACAGCCAGCCCCTGCCAAACCCCCTGCCCTGTCTCCAGCCAATCCTTGCCACACACCCCGAGCCTGCCGCAAGCCAGTGTTCCAGCCCCACCACACCCTTGCCCTGCACCAGCCCCCGCGCCCACTTTGGGCTCCACCCCCCCGCCTGCCGCACCCAGCCCGCACCCGCCCTGTCTCCAGCCAACCCCTGCTGCACCCCTGCCTGTAGCCAGCCAGTCCCACACTCCCTCTGTCTCCAGCCCTTGCAACCCTGCTGCCACCCCCCTGCGGCTCCCCCCCCCCCCCCTTGCCTTGAAGCCAGACCCGCCCCACCACTCCCCTGTCTCACAGCCAGGCCCTGGCACCCTTGCCCTGCCTGCAGCCAGACCCTACCTCCAGTCAGCCCCTGCCCTGCCTCCAACCAGCCCCATGTCCACTACTGCCCTGCAGTTCCCAGGGCAGTAACCCTGCACACCTGCTTCAATGAGGGAGGCAGGGAGCAGCTGGGACCCACACATGTGCACACCCCCAGGGAGTGGTGGGGGGACCCACACATGTGAAACGGCAGTCTTTAATAACCAATCAACAGCATATATGATGCAATGTACATAATATATAATTTTATTATTTATATAGTTATGGAAAGTAAATAATACATGGGAGAAATGAAAGGCTTTTTTTTTACACTTTTTTTTTTTTTTTTAGTCATCCCTGCCAGAACTCCACCGAAAATATTCGAATTGGGCCCCACACTTCCTAAAGCCGGTCCTGAGCTCACCTCCAGGGTGTTAGTGACTCAAACTCCACCAAGGCCCCTAGATGGGAGTACAGTCCCATAAGTCAGTTAGTAGTTAGCTATTCTACGAATAACCCCCCCTTTGCCCCTTAGAAAATGTCACAGGGTTTTTATAAGGCCTATAAATGTTCACAATAGCTGATAGGGCTGGGCTGACTCATCAAGGATCCTGCATCTTATGGCTTTCCTATGGCTTCCAGTTAGCCTTTGTTCAATCACATGAATGAAGCAATTGTATCAGTCCTCTCATTTCTCAGAGCTATGCCTCTCCTAGGGCTATGGACAGCTCAGGACTGAAGATAATTTTGTTTAAGGATGGATAAGCTTTGGAAAGTTTAGGGTTGGTTTAGAATTGGATAAGGATCTAAAACTTATAGTGTTTATTTGAAGCTTACTTAGCTTTAACCAAATCTTCAAAAGGCTGATTTCCAGAGGAAGAATAAGCTTAGTCACAAAGTTTCTTGTCTTCCTTGCTTTAGGTCTGTGGCTATGAAATTGTGATGCCTCTGTTTCCCTGTATACTGCATCTTTAAATACCTAAGCACCTACCTCATGCACAGAGAGCTTGATAGCCATTTTGTTTCTCGGAGTGCCTGGAGCATGTGGAGATGTGTACACTGTGCTCTCTTCCACAGACTTTTTAATTTTGTTCTTAATCCAAAGTAGCTTTAGACTGAAAGAATGTATTTTACTCTTTGTGTATGGAAACATAACAGGGTTGGAAAGCAAATACGATGCCATAAAAATATCTGTTCTAATAGTGTTTTGCCACATCAGCTTTCACACTTGGAAAGCTAAGTGCAGAAGTACCTCAGTACAAATACTAAATAATTATCATCATCATGATGCAAGGTACTATTCAGTGTACATAAGGGTATTACAATCTGGTCCTTAGTTTGTAAGCTCTTTGGGGGGCAAAAGAGGCCTTTGTTTTGCATATATAGCACCAAACACAAAAGAGGTCTGATCAGGGCGACCACACGCTATCTTATTATAAATAAAGAACAATCAGCTGATGCTGTTTGTATTGCTTTTCATTGAAACTAAATGGTCAGTTTCCCTTTCCGGCTCTCCTGCACTTATGCAATGCTGTTGTGTACTTGTGTTTACAGTATTAAAAATGTTTTTATTGACATTTTAAAGAAGCGAAAATATTTCTATTCCTAATGGGACAAAATCTTCAGTTCACATTGAATACGCTTCTGTTTCAGTAGACGAAGAGCAAAACAAATACTCTAAGGTGGCATTCGTGTTAACTCAAAGAAAACAAACCGAAAAAAGAGCAAGAGTCAAGTTTCCAGGACCGAGCAGGGTGTGTTTGTCTTCTTTGTAAAAGACTAAAACAACAGTCTGAACAAAGTGACTGCTGGCTCTGCTTACAGGCAGGTTCTTAGGATTTAATAGGGCAGCACACAGAGAATAAAAACTTCACAGTTCCAAGCTACCTGGTCCTCAGAAGACATTTGAGTCAGGGGGCAAAACTCCCATTGTCTTTGATGGGGCCAGGATTTCACCTCTAGCTCTTAATACAGCCACCATTTTTGTTAGGTTCATTTCTAGACTTTGAGACTAACTGCTTGCATCCCTTTCGCTGGCAGAGGCTTAGGCCTAATCCAAAGGAAAACAGTGCTGGCAGCCACTACAGCACACAAACTGGAGAAAACAGCTAGAGCAAAAATTGGAAGGGATTTCAAAAGCCATTGTCAGAATAAATTGGCCAGAAAGATAATCACTCCCACTAGTAACCAGCATGACCCAAGACTGCAGAAGGACCACATTGTTCTATCTTATCTGCTTTGAAGGCACTTCAGTGACCTCCATTACCACAGTATCTGATACCCTCAGAGTCTTTAAGGCATGTATTCTCCCTACATCTCTGTGAGGTAGGGCAGTGCTCTTATCTCCATGTTACAGGTGAAGAACTGAGGCACAGAGAGGCTACGTGACTTGCCCTTGGTCACACAGGAAATTTGTGGCAGGTCCCCAAATTCAAGGCAAGGCTTTATCTGCTGGGCTATCCTTCTTCTCTGTTCAGGTGTAGATTAGCACTGGATCAAGGCTGCTTCACAGAGACCTCTATTTTATATTTTCCTTTCTCGACCTTTCACACCGTGGTCACTCCTAAATGCTTACTAGAGATGCTCTGTAACGCGTGGACAGCTGTATCCCGGGCTAGCACGAGGTAACTCCAGACATGTTGTTTATGTTACTGTGGCAAAGTTGCCATCCCAACATGCCCCCTCCTAACCAACTGTAGCAGTGTGGCAGCTTTTGCCTCAGTTTCCCCCTTCTTTTGTCCTATTCCAGAGGCATCCTGACCTTCTGGCCTGGCCACTCTACATGTGTCCTGCCCCTTCTGGGGCCATAAAGTCCTTCATCAAAGTGCAGGGAAAATGTATACAAACCAAACCTTCAGCCTCACTGGGCTCAGCAGGCAGTCACTTCAGCACAAACATACTGCTGCTCCTCCTCTTCCTCCCTGGTTCAATCAACCCCCAATCCAGTGATTGGCACTCAGGATTTCTTGCAGGTATCCAGTTTGCCCCATTGAACCCTACCTGATCTTTTTTTCCTTGCTCCTTTTCAGCCTTCTTGTCAAGTAGCTTCCCTCCTCTTCTCCTCTGGGTGTCTCTTCCCCAACTGGGTTCACCCAACTATTTATAGAGACAACTCTGCTGTCCCCTAGCTGGGCTTTATTTCTAATCAGGCTTGGTCCATCCTCCAAGTGCACCTAAGCTAGTTAACCGGCCTCTCAGGCCCATATTATCACTTTTGCAACCTGTGTGGGGTAAACACACTTTCACAATTACGATGACTCTTCGTGGGTTTGAAGGGGAGCGGTCTCCTTCTCTCACATGTGACTTCTTACCTTTCCTCAGTCTCCCTATAATATGCCTGACATGTCTGCCCAGACTCCCGGTCTACCGTGAAATCCCTTCTCAAGACTTGCTCCTCTCAGTTAGCCTCTCAGCCCTGACTTCTGCGGCACCATTCCTGTCCCCTTTGGGACTCCATCAAAAGTTATATAAACCTGAAAGATGTGTATGCCACAAAACCCTGATTATCATGGATCTTTCCTTTTGTATCTGCCACACACACCCTTTGTCCATTCTTCCTTGTTGTAGCTTTAAAAGTACAGCCCTCTCCTCTGGTGTGATATCAATAATGATGCATTAGGAGGCCTAGTTGCCATGGATGGCGGATTATGGGAGCTGTCCGTGCCCTACTTGCCCTTTGGACGAATAGAAAGGTTGACCCTCTCTTTCCATAGACTCAAAACATTGTGCACCAACTCTGTAAAGGTCGTGGAATGTGGTTATGCTACCAAGAGACCCCAGTGGAAAGCTCCGTCTCTGCTTCCTCCCCTTCTCCATGCTGAAAGGAAACCCCAGGGAGTAAGAAACGACCTTTGAAGTGTTTGATAAGATCTTTATCTCTCTAAGTAACTAGTTGGGAAGGTAGGGGTGGAGACAGTGACTGTCATCCCTTTGGCTTTTCCTCCCGGCACAGCCCCATCCTAGATGAGCTGCCTGAGGCAGTGTGGTCTGGTGTGATGCTTTGCACTCTCCATCTCTCCCCGAATGGATTAGAACAATGCAATAAGGCGACAAGCGCTGCCATGACAAAAATAATAATTCCCCTTTGATGCACACTAAAAGGGAGGTGGAGACCACCTTGAAATAGAAATGCAATTCTCACTCCCCTCCTAAATGGAGGCTGCTAACAAAGAATTGAATTTTTGAAATCCGAGGGGCCTGGCTTAACTCCTCCCCTGATGGCTGATATATATTTTAATGAGTGGGTCATACACATTCAAATGCAGGAGAAAACAACTGGTTACAAAAATGCATGGAAGGAAAGAGCATTGCCAGAGAGCAGCAAGGGAGCACAGGACTGAAAAAGCAGGGGGCAGCGTGAGCCAGGGTCATTGGCAGAGCTGCCTGGGGGCCGAGGGCTGACAAAGCAGCCGGGTTTGTGAGACAGGCTGGAGATGCGTTGGCAGAGCTGGGGAAGAGAGGAGAATTGGAAAAGCAGGGTAAAGGCTGAGGTGCCTCAGCAGAGCTGTGTGGGAACTCAGAAAGGAAAACAGCCAGGAATATCGGAGGACGTGGGGCAGAGCTGTCTGACAGGAGGTTGTACAGGGCCTGCTTGGCCTATACCTAGCTCTAGCCATAGCTCCTCATTCACACTTTCATGATGCATCTGATGAAGTGGATATTCACCACGAAAGCTCATGCTCCAATACGTTTGTTAGTCTATAAGGTGCCACAGGACTCTTTGCCACTTTTACAGATCAGACTAACACGGCTACCCCTCTGATATTTGACTTTCATGAGTGTTACATTAACCTGCAGATAGCCCCCCTCTCAAAACGCCTTTTCCTTTGCACACTGAACAGTGGGCTATTGTCACATGAACTTTTCCTTCCTGCTGGACCCTAATTGCCTCAGAACGTCTGTACTGGAGCAACTACTGAACTCAATAGAGCATTAGATTAGGAAGCACCTTGCAAGTGAGTGAAGTGCTGTTGCTAGCCAGGGCCGGTGCAAAGATGTTTCGTGCCCTAGGCAAAACTTCCACCTTGTGCCCTCCCCTGCTGCGCCCCCACTCTGAGCCCCCCCCACAGCAGCTCCCCCCTTCACCCTGAGGTGCCCCCTTGTGGCAGCTCCCCACCTCACCCTCCGCCCTGAGCACGCCGTGGCTGCTTCACTCCTCCCAACTCCCAGGCTTGTGGCGCCAATCAGCTGCGGTCTCTGCCAAAGAAAATGGCGCCCCCCCAAATCCTAGTGCCCTAGACGACCACCTAGGTCGCCTAAATGGTTGCACTGGCCCTGTTCCTAGCTACTGGTGGAGTATTCTGAAGCACATCTGGATGTGTTGGGTGTCTCAGGGCTGCGCTCATTGGAACAGACCTTGACTTAAAGCAGGACTTTCCGCTGAGATTTTAGCTTTCAAATACCTTGTACATTCAGGGAAATCCGTTCACTCTTCACTTGTTTTTCGTGCCTGTTTGTGTTTAAACAAAGGCTTTGTTCCTCATGGACCATCTGTTCTTTTTATTTCAATCGAGCAGTGACGTTTTAGTGTTTGAATTTTGGCCATGGCCATCAAGTGGTTCAGAGAGTTGCTGAGTCTGTGTCAGCCAGTGTTACAGTGAAGGGATGGTGCTGAGTGAAAACCAGCGCTGCAGAGAGGAAGGGTGAGCCTGTGGTTTAGGCATAGGACTGGGATTTGGGAGATCTGGGTTTAGCTCCTTGCTCTGCCACAAACTTCCTGTGTCACTTCATTTCTCTGGGCATGAGTTCCCCATCTAAAACATGGGGATAACAACACTTAACTTATCCCATGCGTGTCTGCCTTGTCAATTAGAATGTAAGCTATTTGGGGCGTACTGTCTCTTAATCTGTGTTGTGCAATGATAAATTATCATATAATAAATCATAAGAAAATCACTTATGCTTGACAGAGGGCCCCAGCTATAGACATGGACTGTGTCCAAAACTGAAGCCAGCTGTCTATGACATTCACTCCCAAGTCGAAAGCATATGGATTGGAAAGAGGTTCCTAAAGAGTGAAGAGTACGGCACTAATGAGGTGGTTAGACAGCTCAGGCGATGCTGCCTGCCTGCTGTGTTTTAATGCAAAGAGGCTGAAGGAGAGAGCTTGGCAGCCCCCCGGACAGAGCAAAGAGAGCAATGATAATGATGTCAGAACAGTGCGTTCCTCTCTGTATGACTTCCCAGTGCAGGCAGCTCGTCTTTCAGGCACCAAGTAGCTGCATAGTTTCCATTGAGACGGATGGGCTGCAGTGTCACATGCACATACCTCGCCGGCGTGACTGTTCTCCAGGGTGGACAGGAGGCAGCAGCTCTCTGGGTTTGCCTAGATTAGGCAAAGAGGTCAGGGTTAGCAGCTAACTATGACCTCTTCCCTAGTAGAGGTGTAGATTGACATCTTTTACCCTGACGTAAACTGGCTTCTCCTAGAGTTGACTTTGACCAGCTAAGCAGAAGTAAAATGTGGTATCTTACAGTGATGGGAAAGGTCAGGGTTAGCTGACACGTGTTTAACTAACCTCAACCTTCTTTCTGAAGCTAGACAAACCCTCCAGGGTGATCAGCCAAGTACCCACTGTCAACAGAGAAACCATGACTTGTGCTGTCCCTTGACATTCAGAGGCTGCAGAGCTAGGCTCATTCTCAGAACAGTCACAGTGGAAGGCTGTGTGGTCTAGAGGGCAGGGCACTACACAGGGAGTTGGAGGTTTGGATTCTAATTCCATTTCTGCTGTTGCTCTGTGGTCACCGAGTATATGATGTTACCTTTCTGTGCCTCAGTTTCCCATCTGTAAAGTGGGGATTGTGACTCTGTCCTTCCTTTGTAAAGCACTTTGGGGTCAATTGATGGCAACCACTGTATAAGAGAGAAGCATTGTGATTACTTTTATTGTATTGTTGGTAATGCCAGGATCTTTTCCCCACTATGCTACCTGCCAAACCTGTCTTTGGTATTAAACCAGTTAGCATCATTTGAGCAGAGACAAAGCTTCCTGGAAGTTGCATTCCTGAAATTATTGTTTTATGTGGAGATACAGGAGCAGCACTTGGACTGTCCACTTTTTAAACTTTGAGCTTCTGGCTGTGTGGAACATCTCTTGTGTACGGCTGTGGGATGCAACTGCAGAAATCAAAGGTTCTCCTCCATGTTGGAATTGTAGGAGGCAGATCAGAGAGCTGCAGGCTACAGCAGACACTAAGGTCCAGTTGCTGTTGTCTTAAAGTAGTTGTCCAATTCAAACTCTCTTGCTTTAATGTAAAGAACACAGCAGACAGTCTCAGCATGAAACAATGCAGGGGGAGAACTCCTGGGTGCCGTGACCTTGTTTCAGCACAATACAATGTCATGATGTTGCTATGCGATGACATGTGTTCCCACACTGCTGTGCACTCGGACATCATGGTGATCGATGCAGTATAAGAACCTAAATAGACTAGAATAAACATTGCATTGTGACAGTGGCTTGACAGCTGTGATGACATTTTCCATCTCCTTACAGTGGATTGTAGGACATCGTCCCCATCTGAATCAGGTTGGATGGCAACACTATGATCTCTGAATCCCTCCAAGGGCGTGCCCGAAAGTTATCCTGGCACAACCAATAAACCTATCTCTCTTCTATCCTCAGCTCCCTGCCCACTATGTTAGAGAGAGTGTTACAGCTTCCATTGCGCACCAGGATAAAATGTGACAGCTGTTCCTCCAAAATCTCTCAGTGTACCTTCCCCAGGTAAGCATCTGGCAGCAAATCTGGTGTGCGCATGAGAAGGAAAGTGAACTGTTTAGAAAAAGGGAAGTCTGTTTTCTACACTTTGTTTCCAGTCTGAAAATGGAGCATCAGGTAATAATCCCAGATACGGATTCTGTGTAATGTGGTGGTCATTTATCAAGAGCAGCGGCACCTGGGAACTGCCTGGGATTGGGTAATGGGCTACAAAGTCCTTCTCCTCTAGGTCACCAATACATATTCAGCTCAGATCAGCAGTGACGGAATGTTGATATCATATGATAGTTGGCCACTGGTCTCTGTGAAATGGAGGAGCTTTCACACCAGCCTCTAGAAATGAGGTGACAATCTCACAAAAAACGGCCTTACAATTGATGCTCTTGTTGGCAGTTTCAGCAGCTTGGCCCAAGGATGCAGAGCCCTGTTCATGCAGACAGTCAATGGGTCTACTCTCATGATGAGGAGCTACTTTTGAAAGGTGTGCAGGATCAGGACCCTGAGCAAAGACTGTCACTTTAGAGTTCAGACCAGTTCTTAACCCATGTCACCTACAGGTAGTGGCATGCTGGATCTCAAACTTATTGCACGGGGGCAGGTAACACTGTGACCTCTGACATCTGTCCTCAGTAGCGGGGTCAATGTCATCTGGAGTTGCTGTGCTAATACCATCAATAGAAATCAGCTGCCAGAACTCTGCAGCAGGGGGCCAATTCAAGTTAGCTTGACAACTCATCAAGAAGTTCCATGGGCATCTTCTTGACCTACTGAGGCTGTTTATTCACTCTGGCCCCTCACCATCATCACAAATACCAGAGCTCCTCTCTTGAATTGCTGTAGGGCTCAGCAATGTCATCATTCCAAACCTGGCAGTCTAAGAAGTGGATCATTTATGGCTTTCTACCTGGTATGCAGGGCAGTTGTAACCACGCTGGTCCCAGGATATTAGAGAGACGGGGTGGGTGAGGTAACATCTTTTATTGGACCAGTTTCTGTGGAGCTGTCATAAACAGATGGTTAAGGGTTAATGTCTCTTTTACCTATAAAGGGTTAACAAGTTCAGTGAACCTGGCTGACACCTGACCAAAGGACCAACTGGGGGACAAGATACTTTCAAATCTTGGTGGAGGGAAGTCTTTGTTTTGTGCTGGTTTTTTTGTTGTTTGTTCACTCTTGGGGATAAGAGGGACCAGATGTACAACCAGATCTGTCTCCATTCTTTCTAACAGTCTCTCATGTTCAGAATAGTAAGTACTGGCTAGAAAAGGCGAATTAGTTTTTGTTTGTTTTCTTTATTTGAAAATGTGTATTTTGCTGGAAGGATATTTTACCTCTGTTTGCTGTAACTTGTATCTTAGGCTTGGGGGAGGGAATCCCTCTAGTCTATATAATAGCTGAAGACCCTGTAAACATTTTCCATCTTGATTTTACAGAGATGATTTTTTACTTTTTCTTTCTTTAATTAAAAGCTTTCTTTTTTAAGAACTGATTGTTTTTCCTTGCAGACCAAGGGAATTGGGTTGACTACAGGAGATGGTGGGGGGAAAAAAAGGGAAGAGATTAATTCCTCTTGTTTTAATGATTCAAGAGTTGAATCACAGTGATCCTTCAGGGTAACCAGAGGGAAAATGGAGGGGAAAGGGGGGAATAGTTTATTCTCTTTGTTTTAAGACAAGGGGTTTGGTCTGGCTCCAGGAGGTTTTGGGGACAGAGTTAACACACGAACTGGCCTTGTGCAGACCTATAGATCTAAGCTAGGAATTAAGCTTAGAAGGGTACAGCAGGTCCCCACTTTCTGGACGCTAAAGTTCAAAGTGGGAATAATACCTTGACAGGAGCACATGCAAAAAAGAAAACATCATCCCTGTCTCACTGTCTGTAACCCTCCGACCGCTACATACAACTCCAAATGTGCTGAACACAGAAGTTGGTCCAATAAAAGATTATTACCTCAACCGCCTTGCTTCCTACCTTGACAGGCAAGTGGGTAGCTAATGAGAGTGTGAACCAAACCTCATGCCCATTAGCTGCAGCCCTTCCAGCAGACTCCCTTGAAGTAAGAAAGAAGAAAAGTGAGACTCAGTGCCCCTTTTCTCCAGGGCTAAGTGAGGGGTTAGCTATACCAGGAGTGCTTGTTTTTCCACTATACTCTGCTTCTGAGATACATATTAACCTCATTAACATCCCTGGAGGGGAAAGAGCAGGATTTAGCAAACAAAGCCTTGTGAAAAGGGAGAGCCGGAAAGAGAAAGAGTTGAGAATATAGAAGACTCCTGGCAATGTCTTCCTCTATCCTGGAAAAAAGATTTTCTTATGATAAAAGACACATTCTGACTGGCTCCACCATAGCCCCAAGCAATCAGAGGGATGTGCAGTCCCATCAGCTAGGCATTTTTCCATTGCATAGTAAAGACCTGCTCAGAAAAGAACCAGAAAGGGGAGAGAGAAAACCAAACAAAAACCCCAGCAGCTACAACTAGATTCCCTTTCCCCTCTCCAAAATATTAACACTTCAACAGCACCTTTCATCTACAGATCTCAAAGCACTGGAAAAATCCTAATTAATTGAGCCTCATAATAATATCACAAGTTAAGTAATTTGTTCAAGGTCAATAGCAATGCTGGGAACTGAATGCCCAAGACTTCTGGTCAGTTACCCATCTTTATTCTGATGCCTCCTTGTCTTCTCAGGGATGGTGTAGCATGCAGCAGGCATACAACCTTGTTAGAAAACAGACACATGTCTGGTATGGAAGGATTCAAAGCAGTTACATGATGTTTGCAAAGAAACCCAGTTTGTTCCCAACTTGAAATTTGTCTCAGGATTGTGAACTTTCTGAACGTTCCAGAGGTTGGATTATTGATTTGCATTGAAACTTATGCTTTTAGTGCAAAACCAGCTGAAATTTTGGTGGTTTGGGCTGAGTTTTGCTTAGAGGTGTTCTTGATTTATTCAAACCTGAAACTCAATGAGAAACTTTGGAGAGAGGGAAAGTTTGAGAGAAATGCAGGATGACTAAAAGGGAATAATATGTTGGGATGCTTGCATGAGCCTCTACAATCCAAGGCGGCTGGATTTGGCACAGCTGTGAAAGGAATGCAAACATGCAGTTTGATCTGCAATGAGCTGCCTTACAAGTGTTAAAGGATTATGAGACATGTGGAGCTCTGTAATGATTAGTTCTGTGCTTTAAAAAATATGGGTCACTTTGTTTTTTTTCTCACGTTACATGATATCCCATATGCAGTGTTTTTTGGTAAACAGAACATGTCAATAACCATTTTGATGATGTTTTTATAAAAAAATTTTGGGGGGGGGAGGGATTAATGAAAAATGGTTCCATTTCAAATACTCTGAAATGGAAACTACTTTGAAATTCCAAAACCTTTCATGAAAATAACCTTTCATTTTTCAGCCAGCTCTAGTTTAACATATAATATTTTGAAATCCTTGTGCTAACTTCACCCAGCCTTCTCTGAATACATCACTCAAGTGTTGTCTTAACATGGTGGCATTCGCAGGATCAGGCCCTAAATCTTTACTCCCATGAGTACCCCCAATACCCTCACTGGGGTTACTCAACCTAGTAAGCAATATGTCTGGGAGTACACATCTGCAAGATCAGACTGTGAAAATGTAGCTTTTTGGGTCCGGGACCCTGGACTAAAGTCTTTTCTCCTTTTTACCATTGTAACTTCACTCAGCTGCATGAAAGCAGTATTCATCCCAAGCACATATCTCTCAACCAGCCAAGGTTCAAATGTGGGGCAGAGTGTGTGACAGAGATCCAAAATGAGAGCCACAAACCAAATGGTTAATGCAGGAAATTCAAAATGCTGTGTGATTCACTCTTTTAGTGTAAATGGCTCTTTTGAATCCTCAGTTCTATGATTTTGCATTTCTAAGGTAACTAATTTTCAACAGTAAAGTGATAGGACAGCAGATGTGTATGGCACATAGATAACATTGGGACTAAGGCCTCTTCTACACCTAAAATTTAGGTCGACCTAGTTATGTTGCTGAGGGGTGTTGTAGGGGACTACGGAAGACTGTGTCACGGCCTAGCTAGGGTGTCTCCGCTTTCTCGGCGGCCTTGTGAAGAGCCCCTGCTTGCTAAGTGGCCGGTCATTGTAGGACACAGCATGCCAGTTATAACTTGCTTTTAACTGGTTGAAACCAGTTTGTATGGCCTTAGGCCAAAGGGCGGACATAGCCTGTGGGAAGTCCCTTTTTGCATATGTATGAGTTGCTTTTGTATTGTGTATATATAGCTGTATGCTCCCGGTCCGCCTTTGGACTCCGACCCAGGCTGAGCTGAGCTTCGGTGCTGGGTTCCCCGCCTAAGTGACAGCAAAACCCAGGGTCCCCATTGCGGATGTGTCACTTTACCTTCATTAAAGCCAAATAACTCACTGTGTGCGTGGGCCTCGTCCTTGCAGAGCACTCAGGCACATAACAGGTGTGAAACTTTCATATCCCTGAGAGAGGTAGTTAAGCTAACCTAGGCCCCCATATAGACTGCTTTAGGTCCACTGAAGAGTTCCATTAACCTATCCAGTGCCTCTCGAGGAAGTGGGTTTACCACAACAACAGAAGTATCCCTTCCATCACTGTACCAAGTGTCTGTGCTACAGAACTACAGTCAGCACTGTAGTTGTGCCATGGTAGCGTTTCTGGTGTAGACAAACCCTAAGAAATGAGGGACACTTGACTGGTATCTGAGTAACCTTTATGTGCACTAATAGCGCTATATAAATAATAGCGCCTTTGATCTTGAAGTATTTAGCAATGTATATATCAGCTATTTGCAGGGAGCACTTAGAAGAAAAACAGAACCCTCAAGGAAGGGATCACTAGGAACAATGGGATAAAACTGAGCAAGGGGAAATGTAGGCTGAATACCAGGAAAACATTCTCAACAATAAGGTCACTTAGACTGTGAAATGGGGAAATGGCAGAATCCCCTGCACTGGTTTACGCAGGCTTGAGATGGACAAAACACTTGAGAATGTTCTGTAGAGAACAATTACATTCAATATTGTCAGGGAACTGGGCTGCAAAATCATTGTAGTGGGTCTTTTCTAGCTCTAATCCTATGGGGATCTATGCAGGGGGCAGGCAAAATCTCTGTTTTGTCCTCCTGTGTACAAATGTAAGGGCTTGAATACACTGAGAAATTATTTTGGCTTAAGGGAGGGCGTGAAGGTAAAGTGGAATGAGTATTCTTTGATTAATTCCCTCTCTTCCCAGAATAAAAGCATCCACACATGGAGTTGATCAGGACGAGTTAATGAGGAATAGCCATTCTAGAATAATTTAAACAAGCCTAAATCATATGCTTTTATACTGTAATATGTTAATTTTTAAGGAAGGAAGGAAAAGCAGCAGCAGGCTGGAGAAAGGGTTTTGTTGGAAACATCTGTACTTCCGTTTGCATGCAGAGAGCTGACCTGGGGACACAAATGCAAGGACGCAGAAAAATTCAGAAGAGAGGTTGTGGTAACTGCTGAGCATGCTCAGTAGCTATTGAAAGCCTGCATGGAAGTCACTGTTCAGCCCAGTTCTACTTGGCTCAATGTATCCCCAGACCAAGAACTGAGCTAATCACAGCTCACTGTGGGAAGGTAGACACATGGCAAGCTTTTAGGCCTAATCTGCACACAGATTTTGTACTGGTATAACTGTTTTGGTTTGGGGGGTGATATTTTCCTAAAATTGTTTTGTAGGTCCAACTTGTGCGTGCACACAGTTATACAGGTATAAAGATGCCTAATATGCTGGTATAGCTTATTCCCCTTCCTGCATGGGAATAGCTATACCTGTCTAAGCCCATTAATACTTATATAACTGTTAGGGTTGCCAATTTTGGTTGGCTATATTCCTGGAGGTTTTATCACATGACCTAATCTTTAATTAAACACTAATCTTTAGTTCTTGGAAGCCCCAGGACAACCCTGGAGGGTTGGCAACCCTAATATCTAGGTCTATACTATACCAGCATAGTTAAAGTGGTACAACTTTTGTGTATAGACAAGGCCTCAGTGAGACAGAGGAGCTACACAATTCTCAAGTGACTCATCTGAATGACAGATGGTGCAAAGCATCCAATGGTTGCTCTCATTGTAAAGTTGTGGCTACAAGTAAGAATTCATATTGGAGCAGACAGAATAAGGAAGGTGTCCATTTGCAGAGGACTGAGGCCTTTTACATGAGTGAGAACTTTGTAGTAAATGAACTAAATCTGTTTAGAAAGTGATACTCTATTGGATTAGTTGTTAAGAAATCAAAGTAAACTAACTTAATCTGACACTCTTCAGCTGAAATAAGAGCGTCCTGTAAAGGAGTGGCATCAATGTAACTAAATCCATTTCTAATCCTATACTGTCTCAACTCTGCTGTATTCCTTTAACTCTTGTATTTGTCACTTTCCCTTGTAATATTTGGGTAAGAAATTTGTACTGTCAACAACTTTGTTTAGCTTTAATAAAAACTTAATAAGTAAATCTCTGAATCATGTTCTATAAAGCAGAATACATTCTTTCCTTGCCAAGAGGAAATTAGTAAGGTGAATTGCTGCCTGCAAGTACAAAGGAGCAAATATTTTTAGCTTGCCCATTTAACACAAAAGTGAATCTGAATTTAAAATCCATGGAATAAATATAGACTTGGAGAAGGGATCAGTTGGTCTTAACCCTTTGTGTGATGTCTTTGTTTAGAGTTTGTGGATAAAGAGAATGTAGTTATCTGATGAGACATGAGTGCTCTGATCTTTCTGTATTGCATCCACCTAGCTGAAAAAAGAAAAAGGCTTGGAAAATTAGTTATATCTGGCCCTTAAACTGCAGCAAGAAAGTGTGTGAGTTATTAGATCAGGCCTTCAGCTTCGATGGTAGATTGATGTGGTGGCAGTGGCAGTCTTGTTTGTGTGCCTAAGACTAAGTATAAACATAATCTGATTCCTGCAATGATTAAAGTCACAGCATAGGAGGCTATAAGCCCTTCGCTATCTCAGAATACATATAGGTCTTGATGATATTGGAAACATGTCCGCAATAACCCATCATCAGTCGACCACTCAGTCCACTGATCATTCTGGCCTAATAGAGCTCAAGCCAATTGTTAGAAGTGGGTTTTTAATTTTTTTTTCAAATCTTTTACATTTCTTAGACACTAGTTCAAATTTACTAAAGCTGCATTCAAAGAAAATACGCAGGCTAAAATCTGTTCCCTGAAGTGGTGTTTTAGGAGAATTGCCCAAGGTATATTTATAAAGTAGAAGTATAGCTGCTGAAACACTGAAATATTCTCATAATCAGGAAAGACATGACTACAGAGGTACAGGATACGCAGGTCATGTACGTACTTCATGATCAGCTAGAGGGGACCAGCTGGCTCAGGAATTTGGGCTGGAACCTAGAGACTTTTACCTCTAAATTGCCAGTTTGAATCCAGTCTAGGTATAAAAAGAGTGAAAGTCAACACCATTTGAAGGCTGTTTGGTGGCCATGTGGAATCATCCAGTGGCATCAATCCAGCTTCTACTGGTGACTTGTTCCCACCCCAGCAACCACTAGCATAACTTTAATTCAGCCATAAAAAGGATGCCAAAGATTGAATGGACATGGTGGCTGAACTATTGCGTCACTCCTAGAAGTGATCTTTCTAGTTCATTGTGGAGTCATGCTGGTGATGAACTGTCCAGAGATAGAAAACTTCATCTTGAGGCACAGCGGTGGCATTTTTCCCAAACAATAATGAGATGATAGTTGCATTCAGTCCTTGGCTTACCTACTGAGCCTGCTGCTGGTGATGTCAATGGAACATCTGTTCATTCCCAGCTGGACTGAGAAAACTAACTCATTGCACATAGGTCACTGAACAGTGACTTCTGGCCCCCAATGATAAGAATTTCCTTTGTTAGAAGACCGCTTACAAAAACACAGAAATACAAAGAGGGTACTCATGTGTCACATTTTAACCTACCATGCTGGATGTCTTAGGTGGCATGGGTTTCACAGCAATGCCAATGGGGTGGTAACAGTATGATGACCATTATTGTGAGGTACTGTCATCAGCTATGAAAATATTGCCACAAAATTAGACTTCATGTATTCCGCTCTGGGGACACCAAAGTAACAATAAACCCAGCCAGCCAGCACTTAGATTCCTTGCAGCCTGGCAGAGCCCTTTAGAAGCTCACATTTTCTGATGGGAACAGACTATGACAGGAGGCAGCAATTGAAAAGAATGAGCATAGCATACAGGAACTTGAGGTGGTGATGCTCATCCGTTCGTCGCATTCTGAATTGGTGGCAGGGAACTGACAAACGCTAGCAGAGCTAAGCCATCTAGTCCTGGTCCCAATGTGAGTCAGTGGGCCAAGGATTTTATGGTGGTTTAACAAACAGTGAAAGGGATTTGCTTTTACAAGCTAGGCAATGAATTATTTGCCCTAAAGTAGTTATACCCTTTGCTGGAAACTTTCCTCCGTCCTCAACACCATCTTGCTCACCTTGCAAATGCACTCTCCCTTTCCTCTCCAGGTTCTAGTAACACTTTCCAGGTAGACACTTAATTTCATTTTATTTTGTTGATAGTACAGTAAAACTACCAAATAGTGTTGACCTTGGGATCTAATCCATCAGCCAGGTCCTAAAAGGGAATGCCTAGCTCAGAGACACTCAAAAGCCACCCAGAACTACTGACCAAAAGAGCATAGGATGGGAAAGTGGGGAACCAACCCAAAATAACATGATCATTCTAGTAATAAAAGGGTCAAAAAAGGATGTTAAAAGCCTTTGTGGAAATGCACAGAAATCTAGGTTGGTTTGGCTTTTGCTGCCTTAGAAAGTTCTGGCTTTGGTACGGTGTTTCTTCACACAATGATAGAAGTGCATTGTGATGCTTGTAGAAGGGGTGCGGAGAGGAGGAGAGACTGGGCTGCTGGGAAATTAGAATCACATTTGCCTAAATCAGCAATTGATAGTTACAGAGATCCATGGGCTGGTGTCCACCAGGAATGTACGTCTGCATAGGAAAAATCCACACCCCTGCAAGATGTAGCTATGTCGATGTAACCCCCTGTGTAGACAACACTAGGCTGACAGAAGAACTCTTCTGTTGACCTAGTTGCTGCCTGTAAGGGAGGAGGATTTCCTATGCCAATGGCAGAGCCCCTCTCATCAGTATAGGTAATGTCTACACTGACATGCTGCAGCTATGCCAGGGTTGCATTACAAGTGTAGACAAGCCCTAAGTGTCAAACTTATATGGAAGGTGGAGGCCCAAGAGCAGATCCTAGGCCGGTGTAAATTGTCATAGCTCAACTGATTTCAACTTAGACCAGCCTTGAATCTGTCCCCAAGACTCTACAGTAGCAGTCCAAGACCTGTAGTGAATGGCAGAGTTACTGGAGGGCTTGAGATCATGTCTGTAGAATTTGGTTGCATAGGGCTTTTTAAAGGAAAGACTGCATTGTGTTTCGTTTTCCTTTTATAATGAATTTGCCCCTCCTTCCCCATATACCCTAAGGCTAAGTTCTACTTTAACTTACATCCCTGCAACCATAATGACATCCGTGTCAGAGCAGAATTTAGTCTTTAACCTGTAAGCACCATTACACTCCAGACCTATCCGTCTTGGCCTACCCCAGCCAATGATTAAGTGATCTAAGGGTTCAGCCCAGGTAAGGGTGAGAAGTGGGATTCCTGAGACTTTCCCTCAACCCTTCATTCATCATTCACTTACTATCCATTCACTTAGTCTTCTCTTTGCCCCCTTTGGAGCAGATGCATCTGTGCACATTTGTGCGGCTGCATGGATTCCAACAAGCCAGCATCACTCAGGGCGGGTTTTGGGGAGTTAACTCTCGCACAGTATCAGGGGGTAGCCATGTTAGTTTGTATCCACAAAAACAACAAGGAGTCCAGTGGCACCTTAAAGACTAACAGATTTATTTGGTCATAAGCTTTCCTGGGTAAAAACCTCACTTCTTCAGATGCATGGAGTGAAAATTACAGATGCAGGCATTATATGATGACACATGAAGAGAAAGCAGTTACCTCACAAGTGGAGAACCAGTGTTGACAGGGCCAATTCGATCAGAGTGGATGTAGTCCACTCCCAATAATAGATGAGGAGGTGTCAATTCCAGGAGAGGCAAAGCTGCTTTTGTAATGAGGCAGCCACTCCTAGTCCCTAGCACAGACGTCCTGTGTGACCTTGGGAGAAATTCAGGCCCTGGCAAAACTCATATTGACTTCAACAGGATGAGGATTTCAGCAAGTAAGTCCAAAGTTATGTTGTTGTTTTTCTTCATTTTCTCTTTTTCAGTGGTTTCCACTGGAAGCTCCTTCCTTGTATGTGTCTGATGCCTCCTTATGAAACCCAGCTCTCATCCTACACCCCTTTCTCGGTGTATCTGTCTATTCCTAATGAAAATGGCTTGACACGCACCAAACAAATCCCAGGCTCCTCTCTTCTGTCTGCCTTCCTAGAGAGTGTGCCAGATTTGGCGGTTATATCACAAACTGGAACAAAGACGCCTCCCTGGGTTTTGGGCCTGATCCACATAAATTGACCTCTGAGTGCTTGGGGAGTATTTAAAGCAGCATGCGAGAGGGGTTTTAGCTCAGCAGTGACATTCCTCCATTATCAGCCTCCAGAGCAGTGTTGCTTATGCACTCATCTCGAGCTGTCAACAGTACTGGCATGCCACGTTCCTATCTGTTATCAGTATAGGCAATAAGATGTGGGCTATTGTCTGTCTTGCAAGGATGTTCTGCTGCCATTAGCTGCCTATCTCTGCTTGCCTTGATTATACCCCAGCTGTTCCCTTCCCCTGTCTGCAATTGCATATGCTTCACTCCCCTTTCTTAAAAACTCCTCTTAGGAGTAGCTATTGGAGTCTAAAATCCTTTCCTTGCCTAAGTTATTCCACCTCTTTAGGGGGGGATTTGGGTGAATTTTCCTTGCTGTCTAATCACTTCCAGAGACAGGCCTCCAATGGAGCGCTCTCTCTGAATGGTGCAGAAGTTCTGGGATTTGTTGTTTCAGTGGCAGTGCTAGCTGCAGGGAATGGACTATGCCGCCACTTCTCTTTGTCCCTGGAGAACTCTGGCTGGCTACCATTCCTCAAAGGTGAGGACAGAACTTGGAATTGCTGGACTGAAATACATAAGCCTCTACTGCTTGAGTAAAGGCCCCAGTTCCCTTAGGCAAAGCTGCACCAGGCTCATGGACCTGTAGCTAAAGCCCAGCCACCACTGGAGGGTGACAGAGTGCCACACTGAATGTGTTTTACTTTCCCACTCGCCAGGGAAGCTCATCCTGACCTTCAAAGGAGGAGGAGCTTCAGAGGGGGCTCTGCCATTCTAGGAGATGTGGGGTGTCCCTGTTGTTGCACCACTTTAACTATATTGTTTGTATATAGTTATAGTTAAAGTGACACAACCCCCTAAGTGTGGATAGTTATACAGCATAAAGGGGCTTATACTGGTGTAGCTTATTTCTCTAAATTTAGGGAAATTCTGCCACCTTTACTCACAGTGAGCAGTGTCGTGCTCCAAGAATAGTCCCACTGAAATCTGTGGGTCTATTCACACAGTAAGGCTCCAAGAACTCCCAGGTTTGATGCACTTGCTTAACTTCATACAATGTATGTAGCCCATGACTTCCTGAAAGTGCATGGAGTTAAACCCATGTGTCAGTTTTTACAGGATAAGGGCCTAAGGGACTACTCCAAGGGCCAGACTTTCAGCAGTGCTCAGCTCCCATGGACACTTACAATGAAGACTTTCTAAGATGTTTTGAAAATCTGGCAACACTTGAGTAAGGATGGCAGAACCTGACACCCTTATGGAACCTCTTGGCAGGACCGGAGCTAGGGGTTTGAGCGCCCTAGGCGCACGGCCATTTCACCGCCCCGCGCGCTGGTCCCCCAGCTCCGCAGTCCTGCTTGTGGATGGTCGGCTGCTCCTGCGGCTCTGGTGGAGCTGCCGCAGTCATGCCTGCGGGAGGTCCACCACAGCCGCACGAGCAGCCGACTGTCTGCAGGCACCACTGCGGCAGCTCCACCGGAGCCGCCTGCTGCCCCCTCCAGCTTAATGCCGCCCCCTAATAATGCTGGTGCCCTAGGCGATTGCCTAAGCCACCTAAATGCAAGCACCGGCCCTGCCTGTTGGAGAGACTGAGTGAAATGACTAGGCTCTAAAAGAGCTTTTGGGATTTGTTGCAGAGATTAGAGAAGCCAAAGTAAATGTGGAAGATAACACATGTTTACACACATGCACTGACACAAGTTTTTTTCCCAAAATAGCCACTTGCATTTTATTTATAGCTATTTTTTTTATTTCTTCTGCGACTGAGCTGAACATTTACATACGGGAAAAAAGGAGAGCCGATGAATAACCATTGCATGTGCAGGCTGGAATCATCATTAGACCTGCCACTGTGGACAGATGTCTGGATCAAACAGCGCACCACAATTAGCAAGTATCGTTTAACTTTGTGAAGTTTTTAACTCGTGCTGGGCAAACCTCAAAAAGTTCAGAGGTTCATTTCCAAGCACCAAAAAGATACAGGGCCGACAGTCCTTATGCAGTGATCACTCAGTCCTAAGTCTCTTTGGCCCATGTAGACTCACAAAGCTAGATTGTGACGTAGTTGTACCTTATACACGTGGTATATATTACCATGGTATCTGGTCATCTCACAATATTTAATGCATCTGTTTGCACACCACCGCTTTGAGACAAGGCAGTACTGATATCCCTATGTTACAGATGGAGAACTTAGGCTTGGAGAGGCCAAGTGCCTTGCTCAAGGTCTCAGGCAGAGTCTGCTGTGGAGCAGGGAACTGAACACATGTCTCTGGGTTGCACTCGAACCAGGGACCATCTTTCCTTTCCTGGAGCTTGTCCAGGTGCCCATGAACTTGTGCTGCATGATGCCCCTCTCCTCTCCTCTCAGAAAAGGTGGCCAGGGAATGGTGGGGAACAGGATCCAGCTGTGGAGACTGGCAGGAAGTGGGAAGCATGGAGGAGCTTATGTCTTAGAGGTTCAGTTGGAATTTTGGACAGAAATTCCCTACAAGCTCTTATGGTCCCCAGAGAAAGGCAGGATTGTCTACTGAGCTGAGCAGAGAGTCAGTCCTGAGACACTTGTGTATGGAGGTCACTTTGGGCATCCTGCACAGAAAGGGCTTTGCAGAACTGAACCCTCTTAGTTCCAATCCTGGATTTTCCACTCTTGCTTTATGGCCTGGAGCAAGTCACTTCATCCCCCTGTTGCAACTCCCTCAAAACAGGAATGACATTTACTCTCCTCACAAGGATGTGGTAAGGACTAATTAATGTTTGTAGGGTAAAATTCACCCCTGCCACCTACATAGTGACGGCAATGCTTACTTGCAAGCATTCAGTTAAATCCTCAGTGGAACTGAGTGAGGCCCTGCCTGCCAACCCTGCCACTGAGCTTTACTAGAACAAATGCTGGTGGAAAGTGAAATTAAAAACTAATTTCAGTATTCTCACCAGAAGCGCTTGTGTAGCCAAGTGGAAAGTCTGAGTTGTCGACCCCACTCTGTGTCGATTCACAGATGATGTGAGTCTGGTACAGCCTCAAGTAGGACACGTTGCTACTTTAGCTCAAGCTGTAGCAGCTCATGCTTTTCCCTGTTTCACTTCCTGGGTGGCCCATGAAGGCAGCGATTACAGCTGTATATTTATACACTGAGGGAACAGAAACAAGACCATGTGGTTTATCTGACTAATCAGAACTAGGGACCATGGCTCAAATTTTGAATAGTCAGTCCGTATTTTGTCCGTGTTTCAGTTCAAACAGATATTCACCCAACTGATTTGAGTAAGAAATGGTGATCTGCTCATGGATATTCTCATGCAGAAGATGTGGATAAATTTGTCAGATAGTATGTTGGTTGGAAATTTTTGCTCTCTCCTATATTCTCATTCTTATTTTGTTATTTATTACATGTCAGAGCATCTCTAATTGCTGCTACAAGACAATGATAAAGGATCACAGAAAAGGTCACTTTCTTCAAACACTGAACAAGGAATTTTATGAGGCTAAAGAAAACAGTATTATCTTCTAAGCTACCTTGCTTTCCTCCCCATTTGGTTAGAACCTTCCCTCAGCTCTACCCTCTCCTGTCTTCCTGGCACAATTTTAAAGAAACAGTACATCTATTGTCAAGAGGGTTACATGGGACACACTATCACCTTGTTGCAAGGTCACATGAGAAGACTTCATGACAATACATTTGGGGCTTTTCACCTGTCCCTCAAGGTGGGATCTAGTGGGCTCTGGGTGTGTTTGTGTTTTACAGTGAGTGGCAGTAATCCTTATTCTCCTCCTTTACGATTAATTCAGTCATCACCCCCTCTGCCTGCAGGGTTGGCAACATTACATTTCATTGGAAGTGGTGATGGTGGTGTCACAAGCACTGGATTGCAGTGTCACAATGGCTAAAGAGAGAGACGAAGGAGGCAGCTAGCTATAAAGGAGAAGCCTTGTTCTCTTTAGTGCACATAAAAACTTTGGCAGTTGCCAATGATGGGAAAGGAAACAGAGGGGAAAGGGCATGACAGTTTAATGGGGTCTTAGAAAAATAACATTTTTTTAAACTTTTTATTCTCGCATATTTAGTCTTATGTTACACAGCCCTAAACCTTGGACAGAAATAGCGATCCACTTTCTTAACAGCCTGGCTTACAAAACTCCCACATTTTAAACTCTCCAGGCTCCTCTGGAGCAGAGGGCTGTCAATCAGATCAGACACTGCTTGCATTAAGGACAAGTTTCTCTTTGGTTACGCAGAACTTGCTGCACTTGGTAAATGGTGTTAACTGCACACCAGCATCCTAGCTCTGAAGGGCTGACAGTCAAAACAGCATGAATAGACCTGTTACAGGCCAAAGCAATGCATCTGGGTCACACACAAGCAAACTAAGTGGTGTAAAACTAATGTTATGCTTCCCATTTGTCCACTGCTCATGGGCAGGGGAGTAGATTACCTTTATTTAATCATAGAATATCAGGGTTGAAAGGGGCCTCAGGAGGTCATCTAGTCCAACCCCCTGCTCAAAGCAGGACCATTCCCTAAATGGCCTCCTCAAGGATTGAGCTCACAACCCTGGGTTTAGCAGGCCAATGCCCAAACCACTGAGCTATCCCTCCCCCCATGATTGGATCTTCCCTACCCAGAATCGGTGCCCAAATGTACAAAACCCAATCCCTGTTCTTCTGCAGCCTTCGTTGCTGGCCATCTTATGCAATCTGGTTCCTAAACGAGGCCTGTCTGCATCACCAGTGTAATTACCAGTCTCTGCCATAAGCCCAGGAGCTGAATGGGCATGGAGTTTCAATTCTCTTCCTGGCTGGGTAGATAGGACCAAGACCTACTTGTCCTTATCCTGATCACAGCTTGCATGACCAGAGCCTGTGCTGGATTTGTTCTGTAGATAAATAGGGAACTTTAGGTTGAATGGCTTCCATTTCTAACCCCTCTGCACTCTGAGCACTGGTGGTTAGAGATTAATGTCATGCCATCCCCTCTCTCTCTCCAGCTCTTCCTTGGCAGCAGAGCTGTGTGTGGTTGAGGGCAAGCCTGGGCAGGTACGCAATACCAATTTGTTTGCCAAAGGTAACATTGTGTTGCAGTAGCATGCTCTGATTGCAGCTGATCCACCGAACACCTTTGTTTTCTCAATATAGTGTGAGGTGGAATGGGACCACATTAAAAAATAACAAATACTCACCAACAAAGCTGTGCATACAAGTTTCTTCCTGCAGCTGGTCACCACACACAGTAATTACTGAAGGAGTTCAAAGTTCAGACCCACCATGGGATGCACTCGATTCTTTCCTTGTTCCATTAGGCCTCCTTGCTCAAAGCACCTCTGTATTTGTCCTCTGGTGACAGAGGCAATGTCAGCTTGGCTGCAGTACACATGGAAATCATCAAGTCAATGAAACATGCAATGGTGGGTGGTGGTATTGGCAGCAGGTGGGGGGGGGGCACCTGGGAACAAATGTTCTATTGAGATGATGATTAATTCTGAGAAAGCCAGCTAACTTGCTTGTCTCTGAATAACTCATGAAAACAAACAGCTTCACAATGCCTCTGTATTTGTGATCCATGTCCCCAACATTTATTCATGAAGTAATCTTTTCAAACAGTTAAACTCTGGAGACTTCAAAGCCTCAGAGAGAAAAGACAACTGCCTGGAACTGACTTTCCACAGTCAGATAAATGGGAAATTGTATTCTGAAAGCCTAGAAGTGATTCTATTAAGAGTCATCTTTGGCCACAGGAGAATACAGCAGCGTGTTTATGGAAAGATTTATTTTTATCTTAGCAATGCCGAGGACAACATGCCTGGCCATGACTGGAACACTTGTACGGCTAAAGACATGAAAGACAATGAGTGGAAAATTTTCAAGTTCTCCTTCATTTCAAGACATCATCTTAGTACGTGATCATACGTCACATCTCTCTCACGTGCACACACATGTATCTTTCATGTCTATAGCCATATGGGTGTTCCAGCCATGGCCAGGCATGTTACCCTCTGCATTGCTAAGATAAAAATAATCTGTCCAGAAACATATGATATATCGAGTATCACCATGTAATACTGGGGAGGAAGGAAGGGCTAGTGACTAGGACACTGGACTGGGATTCAAGAAACCTGGGGTTAGTGCCCAGTTCAGACACACACTTCCTGTGTGACCTTGGGCTACTCACGTAATCTACCCCAAGCCTCAGTTCCTTATCTCTAAAATGAGCACAGCACTTCCTTACCTCACAGGCTTTAAGCAGAGTTCTTTGCCATGGCAGCACTTTAACATCCCTGCCCCTTTTGCCTCCCCCACCGGTGGCCCTGCTGGTAGGGTCGGTACTGGCAGGGCCGCTGACAGGGACGGGGCAGCAATGTTAAAGCACTGCCGTGGCAAAGGACCCTGCTTAAAGCGCTACTGTGGGTTATTGCCCCTTTTGCCCCCCTCCACCCCCGGCCCTCCTCCAGCAGCTGGAGCCCTGGGCCCTTTAAATTGCCGCTGGAGCCCCGGGCAGTGTGGGCCAGGAGGCATGGAAGGGCTGGCTGGGTGACGCTTTTGAGTGCTTGACTTCATAACCTTAATAATGTTTTTAATGTTGTTTCGGGGTGTAATATAATATGTATAATATCATAACATGATATTTCACACAGGTTTGATTATATGCACCACATACGGGTGTGTACAGTTATGTTCCTGGATGTCATTTCTCTATTTGGATGCATATATTTTAGGTACATGTGTGCATGTATAAACAATATAGATGTATGTATTTTTTAAAGTGCATCTTCACTCTGTGTGTGCATGTGCATAAATTGCTGAATTTACAAAGATCTGCACCTTCCTGGAAGCTCAGGGCATATTCTGAAAATTTCGTGCCGTTCCATACATCACTGCATTGTGTTTTGAGGCCTTGCTTGCAAGGAAGCAAGACAAAGAGTAAAGGAAGGCAAATCTTCTGTGAAGTCTTTCATTGGTGATTTCTCCCAGATGTCTCTACTGCTTTGAGCTCACACCATCACCAAGTACATACATGTCTGTCTTTTGAATTAGATTGTGATCTTGTCTGCATAGCACTGATCACATTGCTAGCGCTCAAAAATAATCTCTCTCTCCACTGCAGCTCTATTGAACCCATTACTAAGCTTGTTCCTATGACACATGCTGGCAGAGGACTTCCCCACAGGAAAGGAAGATGTTCCATGTGATTGGGGTCTTGTCTCAGGCTGCCTGGCCCTTTAGGCAGGCTGAGCTTAACCTGGCTTGGGACCTAGCAGTTATCTCTCAATCAATCTCGATCTGATCCGTAGGCAACTGCTGAGGTACCACTCAGCAAACTTGTTTTTAAAAGCCTTGTGTAACTGAGCTTCTTCTCAGCAAGGGAAAGAGCTACGTGCTCAGCCACATTTCTTCCCACAATGCACTGCACACGTACTAAACTTTTTATAGAAACACTCTTGGGATTTATTTTTTTTGTTTTTTTTATTTTCATCTGTGGGGTTTATCCCACCAGTTGGTCTAATCAGCTCCCAAAACTGACTGATTCTGGGAAGCTGTGCAGAAAAAATAACTCGTGAGAACTGGAAAAATAGAAGCTTGGGACATGCAGGCTATTAATAAAAGCGTGTTCTGCAAAGTCCTGCAGTTTGAGCTTGATGCATTGAACAAGCAGAAGGAGCTCCTTCATTTGGGTTAAGCTCCTATTGAAAGGATGGCAATGCTTACTAAGCTTTCTGACCCGAGGTTGGCTTTGTGGGCATCCAGTAGCACTGAGTCCCAAAGAGCCTCAAGACTGCAGAGTGATTTGACAGTCTGATGCCAATGCCCTTGATCATAGAGGAAGTTACTGAGAAGACAAGTTCCTTACAAGTCTGTGCCTTGTCTTACAACCCCTCAGTCTTGCCAGCTTTAAGCTTTAGCCAGTTGCAGTTCGTCAAGGTGATGGTCTCAGCTAGGTATTGAGAGATCTGGCAGATGGGGCTTTTTACGTGTGATGGAAAGGAGAGAGAGAGCAGAGTCTTCCCAAGGGTGCACTTGTGTGTTTGCTAGACGGCTATTAGTATTATTTCCCTGACCAGTGTGAAGACGGGCTGTCTTGTCTGTGATCTGTGCTAGCTAAAGTGTGCTACAGGTTCTCCCTCTGAGCAATGTATCATGCCATGTTTTAATAGCGCAATCCTGCCCTGGGGAAGGGAAGCGGCACTAGAGCCACCCTAGCATCAAGAGTGTTCAACCTCGTTTGAAACTAGCACCATTCTGGTCCCACCATGGACAGGACCTAAACATAACTTAAAAAAGGAGAACCTGTGATTGGGTCAGAACCCCATGTGCAGCTGAGCAGCCCTGCGCCATAAGAGGTTTTCTGCTTTCCTAATCCTGGGGTCAACTTGAGTCCATCTTGGGACCTAGCATAACTGAGAGTTGCCAAATGTTCACTGGCTGGCACGGTTCCATAGGGATTGGCAGAGTGCAGAGGCATGTTTCTTCCCACCTTGACAGGCCCCCCTATCTGTGGGTGGGTGTGTAACAGAAATCATGTTGTACATTGCCTATGGATTCTTCTGCTCCAGCTTTACATTGCCTGAGCAGCAGGGGTGCTGGAACAGTTTGCATGGTGGTGGTGCTGATAGCCATTGAACCAAACTGTAAACCCTGGATATAATGGAAACCACATCAAGAAAAGGGGTGCAGTAGCACCCCCAGCATCCCTAATTCCGGCACCTATGCTGAGCAGCACAAAGCAGCTGTACATAGGTGCTAGAACTAGGGATGTGGGGGGTGCTACAGCACCCCCTGACTTGAAGTGGTTTCCCTTATATAAAGTTTGGTTCAATGTCTCTCGGCACCCCCACTATAAAAACTGTTCCAGTGCCCCTGCAGCTGTACAATAGGCTGAGAATCTGGCCCCTCTTGGGATGTGGGCATCCCGAAGAGATGTCCCTGATCAGTACTGGAATGTTGTAATGTTTTCCCTTTCATGTCTGCCTTTCCTTGTATGGTATGTTATTCCCACAGCTGCTTTTAAATTCTTTGAGGTATAAAACCATGTGCCTGGGAACTGCACACATGAATATACCTTTAGTAAAGGCAATCCATTCAAAACAATGCATTCTCTATACCAGGGGTAGGCAACCTATGGCACGGGTGCCGAAGGCGGCACAGGAGCTGATTTTCAGTGGCACTCACACTACCGGTTCCTGGCCACCAGTCCGGGGGGCTCTGCATTTTAATTTATTTTTAAATGAAGCTTCTTGAACATTTAAAAAACCTTATTTACTTTACATACAACAATAGTTTAGTTATCTATTATAGACATAGAAAGAGACCTAAAAACATTAAAATGTATTACTGGCACCCGAAACCTTAAATTAGAGTGAATAAATGAAGACTTGACACACCATTTCTGAAAGGTTGCCGACCCCTGCTCTATACCATCGTCTTGAAAATGAGCCTGTGAATGAATTGCCTCCTTCTAACAGCAGGATCCTATAAATATAGCACAAGGCTACGCTTACTGTGCCCCACATCTTCCAATCTGATTTTAAAAAAAAATTGGTACTACTCCCAAATCAGAGAAACAGTAAATTAGCAGTAAATTAGCAAGGGAGTCTTGTGTGACTTTTTCATAAGACCAGAGCATGTCCCACTACATTGGACTCAGATAAGAAATGGATCAGACAAATATATATGGGGGCATATACTGAGTAAGGGTCTCTGTATTTAATTTCCCTTCCTCAAACCAAGATCTGTAATATGCTTCCTGATCTGTGTGTGTCTTTCAATAGCTTTGTTGGTTTTTGTTTTTTTCCCTGCTGGATACTTTTGGATGTGGTTGTACTAGCCAAACATTTCACAGTAGCTACAGCAGAGATTGTTTTACAACTCTGAGACGAGAGTATAGAAGGTGCCATAAACTATCCAGCAAGTCTGTTCTGTCAGCGGGTGAATACGTTAGCAACACTTCTCTGCAAGCTGAAACAGTATCAGAGAAAAACACACTTCTTCACAGCTGGAACGTGGCTGTCAGAACAGGAGTGGGAGGTGTGGCTTGCTTTTATTTTATTTGGACCTGCTATCAAAGGAGGTAAGGGAGCTTCTTGAACTGCTAGGGCTTAATCCAAGTGGACCTAGCACAAATCCAACACAGGGTCTCTACCCGTTCTTCAGAGTTGTCTCCTTTAGGCTTCAGTGTATCCCAGCACTATGCAGCAGAATTAAACAACTAGGCGGAGGTTAGACCAGAAAGTATATGCACAATTACACTTTCTCTCTCTCTCTCCTGCTGCAGCAGCAGCAAAAACAGAGTTAGACCCTGGAGCTTTTCCCAAGCAGAACCCAACTGTTCACTTAAGACTTGCTGACTCTGAACTGAACACATCACTTAGACAGTCCCAGGAGTGAAGATGAGCTAATCAAGCCTCACAGTTAATAGCAGTATCCCACTTTACAAGGGAAAATGCCACTGGAGTCGCATGCTATGTGATGGCGTCACAATCCCTGCCCGTGGAAGCTGCGGGTTCTTTTGAATTCCCTGGGGTGAAATTTCCCTGTGGCACGAGGCCTAGGCCCTATCTAAACCCTCAGGGCTTAAGCAGGACTTACGTGGTGCCTAGGCCTTGAGCTGGCCTTCACAGTGCTGCCAACTCGCATGATTTTATTGTGAGTCCTGCCATAATTGGTATGTTTCTTAAAGCCTCAGCTCCTGGAGTTGTGTAACAAGGTGGCCACCCTCCAGCTGGATTGGGGATGGGACCGAATGTGGTAGGTATGCACAGGGGCCCTGCATGCAATTTAGGCAGATGAACGCCTGTCTTCCCCCAGATGTGGACAGTGCTGGGGCTTAGGTGGGAGATAGGCAGCTGGCGGCTTAGAGGGTGGCAGCAATATGCATACTCAGAGGCAGAAACGTAGGTGCTGAGGGAGTTTGGGCATCTACAGTGTTAGGAGTTCTGTGGATTGTAGTGGAGCCTAAAGCTGGGACTTCAGCAGGGATTGAGGTACCTAAGTATTCAGACCCTCTGTGCCTCAGTTCCCCACCTGTAAAATGGGGCTAATAGCATTGCCCTGCCTCACCTACATTAAAGATCGTGAGGTGCTCAGGTCAGATACTATAGTAATAGGTGGCAGTTAAGCACCTAAAAGACCTATCTAGATAGACTCCAATGGATTCAGGGTCTGGGCTTAGCAATCACGTTAGGAGGAGTCAGCCACAGTGTGGGCTCTTTCCTATGTTAGCTAGGAAGAGAAATGGTTGTCAGCTTCAGTTATTTCCCTCTGGGGACAACAACGAACAACTGCCAGGGCAATTGGTCAACAGGTGACTAGCTCACAGAGTAGGAAAATATGATTTGATACAAGCTTCATACCGGGATATAATTCATGGCAGCAGCTTAAATACCAGCCCAAGTTATGCGGCTGCCACTAAATCAACAGTTTGATTCTCACCTCGTAATAGCTCTAGCCATATGAGCTGTAACTGACTTTTTCGCTAGATGCGTTTGCAGGACAGTATGTGTGGACTCAGCTTTACAAAGGAGTTCTGTTTGCTGAAGGATTTTCTTTCTTCTCCATATTTGCAGCCCACGCTCCAGCATGACTCCCAGCAGCTGCTGGGACAATGAAAGCTCTGACCAACTGCAAGGGCACAGCTGCATCACGGAGCACACACACTTGTGTACTGCTTTCAAACTGGGCATTTAGGAAGGCAAACAGCAACAGAAAGCAGGCATTTTGATCAGTAAGGGTGATGGCTTTCTGAGGCTCTCTGCCATCTTAAATCTCTATTAAGACACCAGTGTAGACTTTCACTGGTAATATGCAAATACAGGGACTACTTTGTGTACAGAGTCTAGAGCTCACAAGACAAATCTTCCATTTTGGGGCTGGATGGCTGTAGGTTCAAGTCCCTCGCGGGTGCATAGGCTCATATGCACTCTGGCCATTGCTGTAAATGTAGAGGGTAGTGTCACTTGCAAAAGCCCTATCCTTAGGGGTGACACTTTGAGCTGCATTGCCCTCTGTTCACCCCCAGAAAGCAAATGAGGCATATGACGTCCTATTTATAGCTGCATAAAACCTGTCCAGGTGCCATTGTTACTGACTCTGCCATCAGGACAAATCTTCTTAAATTCCACCGTCCATATATATTAAGGAACTTTTCTGGGTTTCCCAAACCTACTAGAGGCCCAAGCTGCCTCAATCTATTTTTCACCTTTGGGCTGAAATATGCCAGGTCCAACTTTACTACTGTGGTTGTCACTAGAATATTTGGATCCCTCGATTGATTTATCATCACTTCAGCATTGCATCTGTCCCCATTTATTATCCTATATATAACCAGATGGAACTACCAGACTGTCTCCATGGCAAGAATGCATTCTAGGCCACAGGTGCCTCTTTGTCCTGATTAAAAAAAGGTTAGAAGCAAGTGTCAATTAGAAAAGCAGAACATTGAAACTCTTTCAAAACATGCCGGCATACTTTAGCCATTGAGAAGAGTACACCTAGTGGTTCACTGCCTGGATCGAATCAGGAGAATCTTAGATGGCAGGAAACTGAACCTTTGCTGTTTGGACCTGGAAAAGACAAATGTTGGATGTGACATTTGCACTCCGTATGATTTTATGAAAATATGCTAATGAGTGTGAATATAATGTAACTGGAATATGCTTCATGCAAAGGGCCTCTTGTAAGATATCATTACAAATCTTATAATCTACTGAATGTGTTTATCCTATTTCTATGAATATATCATTCTTGTATCTGAAACTAGGAATATGAAATATAACTCTGAGGTCCTATTGTAGTTATGCGAAATGTGGGCCATTAATGGTGGTTTAGAATAGACTCATAGACTTTAAGGTCAGAAGGGACCATTATGATCATCTAGTCTGACCTCCTGCACAATGCAGGCCACAGAATCTCATCAATCCACTTCTATAACAAATCCCTAACCTATATCTGAGTTATTCAAGTCCTCAAATTGTGGTTTGAAGACCTCAGGCTGCAGAGAATCCTCCAGCAAGTGACCCATGCCCCATGCTGCAGAGGAAGGTGAAAAACCTCCAGGGACTCTGCCAATCTGCCCTGGAGGAAAATTCTTCCGACCCCAATATGTATCAGTTAAACCCTGAGCATGTGGCAAGACTCTCCCCAGCACCCAAAACCATTCTCTCTATTGTAACACAGTCCCAACCCATCACATACATACAGACCACTGCATACTTCCTGCTGATAATCAAAGATCAGTTGCGAAATTAATTGCCAAAATTAGTGCTATCATTCTACGCATCCCTCCATGAAACTTACAATGGAGCCTTAAGCCAGATATGTCTTTGCCCAACTCCCTGAAGCGTTCCAGAACTTCACCCTCTAATTGGTAAAACTTCGTCTCAATTTCAAGTTAAATTCCCGGTTCGTTTATATCCACTTGTTCTGTGTCCACATTGTATAGCTTCAATAATCTCTCCCTCCCTGGTCTTTTCCCTCTAGATATTTCAAAGACAATCATATCCCCCCTCAGCTCTTTTGGATAGGCTAAACAACCGCAAGCCTTTTGAGTCTCCTTTGCATAAGACAGGTTTCATCCATCGGATCATCTCTAGGTAACCTCCTCTGACTGGTCCAGTTTGAATTCATCTTTCTTAACATGGGAGACGAGACATGCAATAGTATCCACGATGAGGTTCTACCAGTGCTTATTAACAGGGTACCTAACACCTCCTATCTTGTGCGGAAATACTTCGCCTGATGCATCCTAAACTCGACATTAGCTTATGTTAATGGCCATATCACATGGAGCTCTAGATCCGTGATCAACCAAATCCAGTCCTTTTACTCACTCCTCCTTACTTCCAACCAGATGTCCCAATTTATACGTAACATCTTGTATTTAAATCCTAAATGCATACCTGTTGCACTTATGTCAACATAAATTCGATCCTATTACTCTATGTAACAATACATGCCAGATGCTCCCGTAATTGAGAGGCCTGTCCTTCCTCTGTTAGCATACCGCCCAAACGTTGTGTCATCTGCAACTTTATAGCCTTCTGCCAGTTTGTGTGCAAGAATCAGTAATAAAAAGGTAGAATAAGATGGTCCCAAACTGCTCCGTGAGGAAGTCACTAGTTCCTTCTCTCGCACTGCAGTGCAACCTCGTATCCGTGTCTCTCCTTTAACCAGTCCTTATCCACCTTGTTCTATTTCTATTGCATCCGCCATCCTTTCGCCTTACTAACATATTCCCCATTGTCGCGGTGTCAGATGCTTACTGAAATTCAGGTAATTGAGTCCACTGCATTCCTTTGTCTAATCTGTTACCTTCTCAAAGAAGAGATCGGGTTGGTTTGCATGATCTACCTTTTGTAAAACTGTTGTATTTGTCCAATTCTATTACCTCATGTCTTCTTAATTCTCCTTCAACAATTTCCAAGATCTTACATACTACAATGTCAAACTAACAGGCCTATAGTTGCTCGGATCCTTTTTTCCTTCTTAAAATGAACATGTTAGCAATTCTCGTCCGTAGGTACACCCTTAGGAATGGTGTAAATGCTCGTTTACTGCAGCCTTCCTCTAGTCGCCAGGAAGATGGAGGCTTGGTCTCATAGGATATGTGACCATTCACCTGGTACTGGATCCATCTTAACTGGGGCTTTTCCATTAGAAGGAGGGTGGGACCCAAAGAGACAAAGATTCTCGTCTTGTGCCAAAGTATATAAGGGGTAGACAGACACAAGGCTGTATCATGCAAAATCCCTTAGCTACACCTGAGCTGTAACGAGGACTTTACCAGGAAACAATTGGGCACGCTAGAACGGAGTCTAGTCTGTGAAAAGCTTATTGGAACATCTCTGAGGGTGAGATATCCTGCATTTAGTTCTTACTCTCATTAGACTACGTTTTTTTGTTTTATTTTGCTTGTAATTTACTTCTTTGTTCTGTCTGTTATTACTGGGAACACTTAAATCCTACTTTTTATACTTATAAAAATCACTTTTTGCTTATTAATTGACCCAGAGCAATAATTAATGGGGAGCAACAGCTGTGCATATCTCTCTATTAGTGTTATAAAGGTGAAACTGTGAGTTTACCTGCGTATAAGCTATACAGGTAAAACAGATTATTTGGTTTGGATCTGGTAAGTTATTAATATAAACTGGGACCATATAGATAGCATGGTTGCAACGAGGTTCTTGTGGCATCAATCCTATGTAAGGGTGTGCATATAGTAGTCTAAGTACCAGGTTACGGTTACTGGTTGTATTATGCTGTCTGTATTTCTGTATCATTTTGTAGTTGAAGTTATAATATGGCTGTATGCTGTCTGTATTTCAATTGGTGCTGCAGTTCTGGTGACACCCAGACTAGTTGGTGTCAGCTCAGCTTAGCCTGCTTGATGGCCCATTAAGGACCATCAACTACCACATACCCATCAGAGAAGGCGAATATGCCCTGGACTCAGCGAAGTATGCAGAAACTGCCCATGTGACTGCAAACTCCATTTGCTGTAACTTCACCAGTAGGAAACAAGGAGTGTTCTCTACACCTGGGAAAGTCTATTAAGGCAGAGCCTTCATCTCCATTGTCTTCAATCCTGCTTCTACCTCTGGAGGGACTTTGCTACAATCTAAAGCTCTGCACAAAGGCTGATGACCCCTCCCAGCAGGGGATGTTCTCCAGAGACTGATTTAAACCTCAGTTTACTTCATCACTGCTACAGCCTGACTAAGAACTTTGCCATCACTGTATGTAATTGATTCAGTTTAACCAATTCTAGCTCTCACCTCTATTTTCCTTTTATGAATAATCTTATATTTTAGATTCTAAGGATTGGCAACAGCGTGATTGTGAGTAAGATCTATGTGTATATTGACCTGGTCTGGGCTTGGTCCTTGGGATCGAGAAGAACCTTTTTCTAGTTTACTTTGGACCCGTGGGGTGATTGGTTTTCCTCATGATCCGACAACCGAAAATGTAACCATCATCCCCTAGACGTGTGGATGGTGTGATACTGGGAGACATGGCCAGTGTCTACGAGAATTGCTTGTCTGACTTGCGGTTGAGCCAGTGGGTGACACCGAAGTCCCTTTTTGTCTGGCTGGTTTGGTTTGCCTTAGAAGTGGAAAAACCCCAGCCTTGGGCTGTGACTGCCTTGTTTGAGCAATTGGTCCTGATTTGGCACTCTCAGTTGGGTCCCACCAGAACCACATCGTCACAGGATCCCATTGGGAACTGGACATCTGGGTGCTAGAGACAGGAGCATTTCTTAAGCTGTTTTCAGTTAAGTTTGCAGATTGTGGGGGATGTGGTTCAGACCTGGGTCTGTGTTTGTAGCAGGCTACTGTGTCTGGCTCAACAAGACAGGATACTGAAGTCCCAAGCTGGCAGGGAAAACAGGCTCAGAGGTAGTCTCAGCACATCAGGTAGCAGTCCCAAGGGAGTTTTTGTGATCCAACCCATCACACACTCAAAGGTTTTCATGTTTATCCAAACCTCCTGATTCTGACCTCTGGCAGAGTGAAGGCAAAGTGAATAGCCCCTGAGAGGATGGGCCAAATTTAGAGTTGTCTAATCTGGTAGAGCTCTTTTTGAGCCACTATGTGGCCATGTTACAACAACTTAGACTCCTCTAGCCCCAGATTTATGTCTTTTGCATCACCTCTAAATCTGGCACAGTGTGTGTGAATATAAATCTGCTTCAATGCATAGAACCTTCTTCCCTTTGAAATGATCCCAGGGTTTTGGATCTGCAGGTGTAATCCTAGTGCAGTATATAGTCTGTGTGACTACTTCATTTCTCCGTCCAGATCTACCATCACATCTTCCTGTTAGAAATGCTGGGCCTGTTATTTCTGACACTTCTGTGGATGTAAATCAGGAGTTATGCTTATATAAAACTGGTGTCTGGGGTGAGGCAAATCAACCCCCTTTTGAGTAGGTCTTCACTTCTGTCTATTACTCACATCCAAATAAACACACATCTGATTTCCTTCTTCTGTTACCAGCTTATGCTGAATTATATCTTTCCACTTGCCCAAATTATATTCTTTTATATTCATCCTTAAAATTAATCCTTTGATCAAGTCAAAGGTATGAGTCCATTGTGCCTGTCAAGCTCTGAACACTAACACCTTGCATAAAAGGTAATAAGCCCCCATGATTACCTTTAAAACCTTTAGTGGAATCAATCCCTTTTAATATGTTAATTACAAATTCACTCTAGGGGATCCTTTCTCTTCTGAGAGATTACAATGCTTTGATTAGAGGTGATGTACATGGAATATAGACTATCACATGAATAAACCATTCCTACATTGACACTGGGCTGAACCAAAATGAGGTAGAGAGGTTATAATGTGATACAGACCAGGAAGCTCCCCTGAGTGCATTTTTTCACATTGTTGTAACCTTTCTTGCATTGCTTAGGGACTGTGGGACTGGCCTGCAAGCACTGATGTATTAAACTATGTTCTGTCCTGGCCAAGGATCAGGCCAACATTGGTCAAAAGAGAGAAAAGGGCTACATAGAGTTTAATAGAAAAGGTTTTTCTATGTGATTCAGTCATGTATTTCAGAGCTCCTCCCTAGTTTTGACTTCAATATCCAGGCCTTATTGAATGTACTCAATTTATCTATTCGCTACCAGTATTCTATGCTGACTAAAGGGGCGGTGGCGAAGTTTACTTGCGGCCCTTAGGTGGAGTCGGTTAGATCTCAGCCCATGGCAACAAATGAGTTAATCCATTGCTCCTTCCAAGTACGAAAGTGTTTCCACTGGTGATGTTTATGTGAGGCAGTGTGCACGCTCAGCAGAGAGAGATTATGTAAAAAGGAATGGTGACCCAGTGAAGTGTAATTAGCGTAGCTGTCACAAAGGAAAAGAACATGTTTGTACAGATTATTTCCAATTTTCAGCAACACCTTCTCACTTGCTTTAACCAGATTTCTCAAATGGGGACTAATTAGCACTACCTTGGAAGCTCAGCTCTCTCTAGGCAGTAGCTTCGCATATTTCTTCTGAGGGAAGCTGCAATAAATACTAATTCAGAAGCTGATAAAAAGCAAGAAAGGATTTTAATGCCCTAAAACTAAATAAAGAAGGAGAATAAGTTCATCTGCTCTGACTTGGAGCTGTACTTTGCTCTTCCCTACAGCAGCAAGAGTTGTGGGGTAAATTTTCTACCCTGCTTCCTGCACTTACTCTAATGAAAAAAAATTAAGAAGTATTTTAACCCATATAGACCTTTTGGACTAATATACAAACAGTAGGGAGAGATCACTTTGTTTGCTGATGAAATGCAGCCACCTCTGGGTTCAAACCCAGCAGCTGTTTAACAGCACAGAGAAACATTACAGAATACTTAATACTACATTTACAGTGCCAGAAGTTAATAATTCACTCAATTGTAAGCAAAATGAAAGATGCCACTGCTATTCTACGCATTAGATTCCTCTTGCTAAGTGAATAAAGGGCAAGAGGATGCCTGAGATTTCATCTATCAAAGCTCATGCACATGCAGACCTATGATCACAATAGTGAGTTATCAGCTAGTTTATGGAAGTTAATTATGATGATGATGATGATGATACAGCCCATAAATTTAACTAATCACTGTATGAATCTGAGATCTCAAAGAACTTTAATAATAACTGTAATTAAAACCTTTCAGATCCTGTGAAGTAGGCAAAGTGTTATGATACTACAGATGGGTAAATTTGAAGCACAGAAAGATTAAATGAGCTGTCCGAGGACGCAGAGCCAGGCAGTGGTTGAACTTACAAACCTTGACTCTCCATCCCTGGCTGTAAACACTAGACAACTGCACTCCTTTTTGTAAAGAAAATCCTCTTTAAACAGACCTTTTGTTAGAAGTAATTTTCCTAATAAGTTGATTAAGTTTACCATGATGACTGTTTGTTTCCACACAAGCATTCTTTTATTACTGCAAAATGCCATGTGGTGTTGGTTACACCCAAAATATCAATATAAGCATAAACGCCTTTTGATTCTGTAACCTAGCAACAATGCAGTTATAAGCATTGGCTGAATACTTCCAACAGGTTCAGGCCTGGGAGATGCCTCCCCATCATGGCATGACTCCAGAAAGGTAAGGAAAAGCTCTGATAAAGAATCCCTAGAAACCCTTGATCGTTTTATATACTATAACAAACAAGTGATGTCATTGCTGATTATTGGACCTTAGTTAAAGTCAGCTGAAGCAGTTTAGAGCTACACTCTGCTCTCTCACACATATTTTTTCCAAAAGACTGGACTAAGCATTTCTAATCAATTGTTTACTGAACCTGGAGCCCACTTAACCATGTTTTCTTTATTTCCCAAATAAGATAACACTGCTAGTCCAAAGGGTCTCTACAAATTTAACATAAACCATCTTTTTTTCCTCAGGAATTCATTCTTTTTGGTCACTTGCTTTGACCTATTGCTCATGCTAATCGCTGACAGTCCACTCATGTCTAATGTGGGCCTATACTCCTTCATGTTTTGTTTTCCTGTGGTGCATACAATGATTGTCTTTGAGTGAGTAACTATCTAGCTTTTGTGCAGGCTCCCTGCAGTTTGATTATTATGTCTCTGCACTGTGAATATCTCTGGACATTTCTAGGGGGTCAAAGGGTCAGAGATGGACCCATGCTGCAAACTTCCAAGCTGGATTTCAACTTCTACCCCTACCATTCAGACATGTTCAGATTCTGACTTTTGTTTGGGGGCCATTTTTACACACTCTGGCTTAGATTAATGAAAAGAAATCATATACAGGGTTCCTCCCATATTTTAGTGAATAGAAGTGACATTTCTTAGTTTCTGAAACATTATAAATATCTCTTTCCTTTTAAAGACTGATCTTTAGTTTCAAGTCAGTAGTTTCTAGTTCTGAAAAAATGGTTTGTCCTTAAAAAAATGTGGTTTTTTTGATCCATAATATAAGATTAGATAAATCACTTTAATTTTGTCAGTAACTATAATTATTCATGGTTTCATAGAGTTTAAGGCCAGAAGGGGCCGTTAGGTCATTCAGTCTCCCCTGTATATCTCAGCCCATTACGTTTCATCCAGTCACTCTTGTATTGAGTCCAATAATTTGTATTTTACTAAGTGTAGCTTCCATAAAAGCATCCGGTCTTGATTTGAAGACATTAAAAGAGGGAGAATCCACCACTATTTTTCCATAATCGCATTCCAGCTCTTGTACCCTGGAGACTTGATCCTGCTCCCACAGAAGTGAATGGGACTCTCCCCATGGATTTAAATGGGAGCAGGATGAGACCTTGGCAGAATGTACCCATTTTGGGGATACTAACCCTTGAAGGGATTGTTTAGTTACCAAAAAAGCCTTGAAACTTTAAAAGGACATCCTGGAAACCTTTCTGTTGTAATAAGTTTGGGAAAAGTTTATTTTTACAAAACTTATATTTTGCCCAAAATGAACATCTCCTTTTAGCAGACCTTTACAAATCATAGACACTGAAGATGGAATGTAACAATTTGATTCCTATAACTATGATTAAAAATTAACTGTATACATTTTCTATATGGCACACATTAAGTGGATTAAGAGCTCGCTAATTGAGAGTCCCACCCCACACCAAAAAGGGGAATTATCATTAACTGGACTGTTGCCAGTGGAGTTCTGCAGGGATCAGTATTAGACCCAACACTGGTCAGCATTTTCATCAGGGATCTGGAAGTAAATATAAAATCCCTGCTGAAAAATCTGCAGATGACACAAAGATTGGTGCAGTGGAAAATAACGATTATGAGGACAAGGCAGTCATTCAGAGCAAATCTCTCTTCCCCCAACAGCAAACACAACCAGTTTCCCCTATGCCCATTGTAAGTTGTGGAATAATACATTTTAAAGATCTTTAGGTGTAACTACCCAAGGTGGTGTTTATAATATAGCCAGTGAAAATAGTTTCCTTATTTTGTATTGTACTAAACATGGTTAATCTGAGACTGTCCCCTTAAATCAAGCAGTCCATCCCCAGGAGCCTGTGCAGGTTAGTTCCCTAGGCTGAATTCTCCCTCTGTCCAGACTAGTTTAAGTGGCTTGGTTTACTGATTACCACCCCTCTTTCTGTGAGATAGGGCTCCATACTCCAGAACTCCTCCATGATTTTATACATTGAGCCAAAAATTTCTTTGCTCAGTTTCATCCCATTGCCCCTAGTTATACCCTCATGGTGCCTGTATTCTTCAAAATGCAGCATTATTCTATTTAGATCCTTATACTACCCTCATCACCATAGCATGTGAGCATCTTCCAGGAGTGTGTTAAGCAATGTGACGCTCTCCCCAGGGGAAATACGCACTTTCCACACTCCCCCTTCCTTATCTCTGGCCTTGACCACACAACTAGTCTTGTTCTTGTCCCCCACTCCCCAAAAGATAGTAGAAATAGAGGAGTTCAGAGATGGCTGACAAGAATGATGAGGGATATGGTAAAACTCATATGAACAGAGACTGAAAGATTGGGACTGTTTATCTTAGAAAGGAGATAAATAAGAGGGGTCTTGATAAAAGCATGGAGACTAGATCATGGTATAGACAGAAGGCATAGTGGGAGCATTTGTTCTCCCTGTCTCAAGAAGAAGGTGACTTACAAGGAAATTGAAAGGTGATCAATTCAAACTAATACAAGGAAATATCTTTTCACCCCATGCATGGTTAGCATGTGGAACTCATTGCCATAAGACTGAGGCCAAGCAGAATTCCAAAAAGGATTAAATATTTATGAGTAATAAGAACAGCCAGAGTTATAGCAGTAAACATTTTAATAGCTTTCAAAGTGGTATAAATCCTTAAACTGTGGGGTATAAGGAAACCTTAATTACTGGCAATTTGGAGGAAACTTTCCCTGGGGGAAAGTTAGCCAGAACTGCCTTCAACAGGGTTTCTTCATCTGGAATTGGCCAGTGTCAGAGACAGGATACTGGAATAGGTGGACCACTCATCTGTGCCAGTGTGGCAATTCTTACATTTCCAGGTTTGATAATCTGTCCTCATAAATCCTAATATCTCTGACCTTTTAGGAAGTAGAAATCTTTATTCCACAACTGATCTCATTTACTTTGAAGCATTAATTTAACATACAGAAATGAATCTCTAATCTTGTAAAGCAAAGTAACAGTAAGTTATTATTTAACCAAACAATCCCCAGGAGGGACTTTAGAGGAACTAATTGCATTTAAAATGCTCCAGAAAAAAACCTGCAGGTAGCCTCACAAATGCTTAAAAAAAACAAAGTAATAGGCCTGATTCTGATCTTGCAGAAGTGTAAACCAGGAGTAATTCTATTGAAATCACTGGAGCTGCACTGGCATATAATCAATAAACTGACAGCCACTTATACAGCATTTTTAAAATGCCCTATAACTATTTAACCAGCTTTTATTTTTCTGTATAATCTATGGCATATGTACTAAAGAAATACCAGAAAAGCGACTGGAATGAGGGCAGAAATTCAAGAAAGAGCCTATGGAATTAGGTATGAGCCTTGTTTAAGGGGGTGCGAATGTTGTAGAGAAGGAAGACTCCTTGTCTGTTTCCCCCACCCCCGTGGACCCAGGCTAGAGCCAGGCATAATCTGTTTGTTTTTTTTTAATTGCTCCATGGAGCTATTGCATTCTATGACGTGGCTGCACTGTAGTTAAGGTTGCATTACAGAGTTCTGTCTTTAACAGGAGTTTTATTTTGTGGAAATCTCACTGAGATGGCAGAAACCTAAATAGAGAATGCCAACTGTGAGCACTGTTTGAGTTTTTCATGGTGATTTTGATTTAAAAAAAATGCTATGATACAGAGAAAATAAAAGGCAAAACCTCGACAGTCACATCAGCAGCATTAAGGCAAAATAAAGTGTGGTCTACACTACAGAGTTAAGTTGACATAAGGGAGCTTATGAAGCTTCGTTTCCTCTTTTGATGGCAAGTACTCATCTGGCCAAGTGACCATGGCTACTCCACAGAGCAAACGATCCCTGGCTTGAACCCTGCATTCACCCCCACCCTTCCCACAAGACCTATCGTCAAAATGGAGAGAGCTGCACTGTGGGACAGCTGCCCTCAGTGGGCTGTTCTCGTTGGCGATGGAAGTGCTGCAAATGTAAGCACTATCTGATGCCTGTGCAGGGCCGCCCCTACCAATTATGGTGCCCTATGCAGTCCGAGCACCTGCTGTCCCCTCACCCCCACCATCTGCAGAGGGTCTGGGCTGTGCTCAAGGCCTGCGGGGCCATGGAAGCAGGAGCTGTGGGGGGGCCACTTTGTCCTGATCCAGGATGAAAAGTCAAAAACATTACATTTTTCATGAGATGGGTTTTCAAGCAAAATCCCATTTCAGGAAAATCCAAACAGATTTTTTTTCAGCTTTCCTGCTGAAAGGCCGTTATCAATTTCAGAAGGGAATGCACCAGACCACTTCACCTCCCCTCCAGCTCCAGCCAGGGTGAAGAGGCAGCTAGCCCAGGTACCGAGTCTTCCTGCCTGCCCCCTACACCTTTGCCTCTCTGAAGCTGGTGGGGACTGGAGGCAGGACTTCTCCAAACTTGCAGCTGGCAGGGCAACTGAGAGACCCAGAGTCGGGGTACACAGTCTGAGGGGCTCTCCAGGCAAGCTTCTGTCAGTTTTACTGACTGAAAGGCAGGCAGCCAGGAGCTGTCATTTCAATATTCCCAGGGGGAGATCAAGTATATGTTATTTCCAAAACTGAAATTTTTTCATAGAAAATTTTGCTTTTGCCAAATGGGCCTTTTTTCACTGCAAAATCATTCCTATTGAAACTTTTTTCAACCAGCTCTTCCTAAGTGCTGTATGCCATGTACTTAACCACTTTGCAGATTCTGGCCCCATGCAATGTGCCTAGCAGCTGTTAGTCTCTTCTGTCATCATTATAATATAGATGGTTCCATACAAATGGCTCTTTGAATGTAATGTGTTTTCTGAGAAGCCACTGCACACACGCATTGATGCTGACATCATTCCCTGTGCTTTTGAGATGTGCATTTGCTTTCTCGGCTGGATGGCACAATGGGGAGAGAGAAATGTAATTGCCTTTGAATAGGTGCAGGGCTTTTAGGCAGACTTGACTCATTCAGAGCTGCACTAAGCATTCTACTTTGCAAGGTTCCAGGGAATGACAACCCAGCGCGATAATAAAAAGGAAAGGAAACTCTAACAGAAAGGAATGGGATGAGCTGTGTGAGTAATTAAAGGTTACATGATACAGTAGCTTGATTTGCACAGGTTATTAATACAGTCACATTTGCATTCTATAAAGCATAATTAATATGCTGCCTGCTTACTATTGATTACACCCATCGCCTGGCATGTGTAACAAAGCAACAATGGGTGAAACAGGCAAACCTCAAAAAAAACCAGCTCTGCAAGCTCTTGTTATCACTGCATCTTACGGACACTGGGAATCGGGACTCCTGAGTTCTATTCCCATGTGGGTCACACATTCTGGGCCTCAGTATCTCCATTTGCACAGTGGAGAAACTACCTCCTTCCAAGGGCATCATTAATTGTTTGTTTATGAAATGCTTCTGGACTCTGATGAAAATGGACTATGGAAGTGAAAAGTAGTAAAACTACTCTAAGAAATCATGCCTCCCATTATTGTAATGTAAAAAATTGCAAGATTGACTTAATATCAATAATATTAAACCTACACAGATCCAAAGAAAAGCTTAGGATAGGACAGTTGAGAAGATGGTCTGGAGGCTAAGGATCATTATCTCTTTAAGTTGCTGGCTCAAAACCAAATGAGGCTGGAATATGACCAAGGGTCCTCATTAACTGACAGAGAAGTGTGTTGATCTTTATAGTCCACTTTCTTCTGGACAAGCATCCAGTTGGAACCAGTCAGTGATCTTGTTGGAGGGAATTCGAGGATAGCAGAGAATTCAAGGACAGTATTGTATATATGGAGACTAAATTCTTCTTTCAATCCCAGAACTAGTCCCTACAGAAGAATGCTGTGGCAGCGTGGAGTAAACAAACATTGGCCCTGTGACGTCATTCCATATTCTTTATGAAAATATGCTTATGATATGAATATGACATAACTGAGATGTACTGTATGCAAGATGGCTCATGTGAGATATCATCATTGGAAAGGTTATTATTTACTGAATGCAATTATCCAATTTGTATGCTTGTATCGTTTCTGTATCTGAAGTTAGGGATATTGACTGTGTATCTGTATTTCAATTATGCTACTTTGGGTGACGCCTACTGCTAACACTTCAGGTACAACAATAGAAAAGCCAGACAGGGGGGATGGCCCATCAGCGAGGATATTGAGCTGTGAAAAGCTTGGTCTTCCTGTGGATGCTCCATACTGCCACTGACTCATGGACGCTGTGATACTACAGGGTCAGGTGATCTTGTTACCTGATACTAAAACATTACCTAGGACTTCTTGTAAATTTCCACTGTAAGGGAAGGGGGTGAAGTTTGGGAAACAAAGGATTCCTGCCTTATGTAAATCCTATTAAAGGGTGGGGAGGAAGGCAAACAAGACGCCTCCTCTCCATGGCCTGTCTGTCCAAGAAGAAAGACTGCAAAAGGGAAGGCAAGGAGGGAGTCCAGCCTGAGATGGGGTCCAGTCTGAAAAGGAGTAGAACTGGAACTCTGAACCACAGAAACTTTGCAAACTGCCTGCAACAATATCTAGGGTGAGAAATACTATTTGTCACCAATTTCTTTAATGAAACTAGCTTTGTTTGCGTGTTTGATTTCATTTGTTTAGTAATTTGCTTTGTTCTGTTTGTTACCCCTTTTACCACTTAATATCTGCCTTTTATAGTTAATACAATTTGTTTTATTTATTATTAAGCCCAGTTTCTGTAATATCTAAGTGGGAGTGGGGAGAAGAAGTGTGCACACCTCTCTCCACATTAAGGAAGGGGTCGAATTTCATAATATATCTTTGGGTCTGCACTCCAAGGGAGATGGATATCTGAGTGCTGCAGCAAGTCCCTTAAGCTGAGTCTTTCCAGAGCTGATCTGCAGCTGAGTGTGGCCCTGCCTGTGTGTATAGTAGAGGAGGTTTTAAGAGCCTGACTCAGCAAGACAGGTTAAAAGGGGCCCATACTGGCAGAACAGGTAGACTCTGTGGTATTTCAGCACCTCAGGTGGCTCCCCAAAGAGGTCCAACCCATCACAGGCCCTCTGCCTATTCAGTGGTCAGAGGACTTTTGCCTCCCGGGCTGTCAGTCAGGCACCTTTCCCTAGCCCTAAATTTGCTATCAATCTGAAAATGAACAAAATAGGACTCCTGTCTTCCTGAATTCACGTGGTGACTGCTGAGTCTTGTAATAGCCCAGCACTGAAGATTAAGATTAACATAACTTCCATTACCATCCATGCACAAGAGCTGTCCAACATGATGTTGAATTGATACATCAGTTGTTCCAAGAGAAAAAGACAGCACTGTGTTTTCCAGTTGTGCCTGCTGTGATTGATATGCTGCCTGCATGTTTCTGATCATTGCACAAGAGGATTTAGAGGTTGAACAAACAACAAATCTGATTCATTTAGTTAAGAGGAAAGGAAAGACAGAACATTTTTGCAAATGTTAAGTGGCCAGGTTGCATGTTAAATAGGGCTATTGGCTCTGAAGAAGAGAAATGCACAAGGGCCCAGCTCCATGAAATGTAATGCAATTGACTACTTTTTAACCTGTGTGTTTTTGACAGATTCAGTGTACCTAATTTTACATATGTTATACCAAGTTTGCCCTGGCAAATTTACAAGTATTGTTTCAGAGACTGGAATTTCAAACCTGTTTTCATTAGTTGCTGGGGTCTGAGCCTGTAGCCTCTGTTACATTGTCATCTTTCTTTATTAAATGAAAGCTGTGCTTGTGAGAGGTGCTAGATTGTACTCACTGAAGACTGAAATCCTCTATTTGTGAGTCAGGTACAGCATGTGACATGGCAGAGGAACTTTCCACATTCACCACCCCACAATGGTGCCTTAGATCTGCACCAGAGGTCAGTGTCCACGTCACTTGGATCAATAAGGGAATACATTAAATAATGTCAATTGGGGGGCGGGGGGGCAATGTGGTACTCTAATAGATTGGGAGAGAGATGCTGTCCCTGGGATATTTCCAGCCCAAGTGGAAGGAGGAAGGAGCAGCAATCTCCCAAGAAATCTCCCTTTTTGTATGACCTCCAGGCCACTTGTTGAGATTCAAGGGATTGGAATAAGTATTAGACTGTTGGCTGCTTATTCAAAGTTCATCCATCCCTGATCTCTGACCTTATCCAGGGAATATTATACATGTGGTGACTTCTTGAATTGATCATTGTTGCCTTCCTATAGATATGTCTCTTTCAAACAGCTTTCCCTGTTCCACCGGGGTACGCCTTGGAAGATCTCCCGAGGTTTTTGTACTATATATTTATTATTAACTTGACTGTGATACACCGTAAGTTTCGGACGCACTATGTGCTGGAGGTGTCTATTGGGATGCATAAGCAACTCTATCAGTGATAGAAAATAGATTTTCTATTAACCTTCTGCGACATTTGGCAGGCACCAGTTATTGACTACGATGGTAGAATGAGGGATGCACAATAAAGGGCCTAATTTTGCAGTCCTTTCACAGGCAAGGCTCCCATTGAAATCAATAGAATTTTTGCCACAGTAGGGGCTACAAGACTGGGCCAAAATCCGAGCCAATTTGAATCATCACCCAAAATGTGAACATATTTAATGCTCTTTACAGAGGTTCAAATGACTTCTTTCTAAAGGTTGTTTTCTTACATTTTCATTCTCCTCCACACTTTCAAGTTGTTGCCAGGCTTGCAAAGGGAAATGCCAAAGTACCCCACAAAAGGTTGTTGCAACACAGTAGTTATGTAAGTATAACGCAGCTATGTTGTGATTTTATTTCTATCTACTGCACTCTGAAATGTAGAGGAGTTCTCTAGTCGTCTGCTGTGACAGTGCCTTGGGGGCAGCTCAAGATAAGAGTATATTTTAGAGTGAGTTGTACATGGTGCTCTCTCTCTCATGGGGAGCTTGTTTCTGACTCGGCATCAGAGGAATAACATTCATGTAAGAGCAAATAGTCATGCCCCCCACAGAGCTCGTGTAAATGAGATTGGAATCAGGTCCTTAATACATGTTCTTTGCTGGTATTTTTTAATCACAAATGCAGATTGTCTAGATTGAAGATGCATGTTTGGACTGGTAAGTGCATTGTCATAAGGAGAGCTAGATGGATCAGCCCTGTATACCTTGGATTCAGCCCTCTTTTGTATTTCAACTGTCCACAAGCTGATCATGATTTTCATTGTTTCTATAGTTTTTACAAACAGGTTTCATCCTATTGGATTTTTCAAGAAGTATTCATAGCAAGCGATACATACAGTATTCAATGTCCAGTATTGGAGCTTGGTGATTGGCTAACTAAGTCACATGGCATGATTTCTGTTCCGGAGTTGAATGACCTAAAGCAAACATGTCAGGCATGAATATTCTTATTTGTGAGCAGGCAACCATGTTCTTTCGAACAGAGGGACAGATCCTCAGCTGGTGTAAATCAAGTAGCGTCATTGACTTCAATGAAGTTTTGTTGACTTACCAGCTCAGGATCCATCTCTGAAGCCGTTCCCCAAAAGTCCATGAAAGCACAGTCCACCTGTGTGAATGTCCGGGGAAAAGAGCAAGTACACGTATGAACAAACCCCAGAGGCATTTGTGAATACTTTCCCCCACCATCCCCTTCAAGGCAGTAAGATTATTTTACGCCAGTCTGATCCTTTAATGATAAAAACTAACTTGATATAATACTGACTATCTGTGTTCATAAGGGAATTTTTGAAATATGGTGCTGGATAAGTGACAAAACCTCAGAATTAAAAACAGAGTACAAGTTTCTTCAGAAGTAACTTTCTGCTTCAAACTGCCATGGGGTTAACTAATTAGAACTAGAATTCCTGGTGCTGACAACTTGCAGCCTTAAGGGGCTTCAGTCTGTGCTCAAGCCACTGCTGCCAAAGCAACCATTTGTCTGATGAATTGTTTTTTAAATGTGTTGCTGTTCCTATTAAGTCATTAAGGCATTTAAAGGTATTTAGTAGGATTTTCCAAAGTGCTTACAGTTAGGCGCCTGGGTAGTTTTCACAACCCTGCTAGGCACCTGACTGCATCTTTAGGAGCCTAAATGCCTTTTATAAATCTGGTCCTACCATTTAGGTTAGATATTAGGAAAAACTTGCTAGCTGTACAGGTAGTTAAGCTCTGGAATAGGCTTCCGAGGGAGGTCACAGAGTTCCCATCATTAGAAGCTGTTAAAAACAAGTTAAATAAACACCTCTCAGGGATGGTCTAGGTTTACTTGGTCCTGCCACAGCACAGGGGGGATGAACTGGACGACTTCTTCTCGAGGTCCCTTCCAGCCCCTACATTTCTGCGATTCAACAGTTTTCTCGCCATTTTATAGCAATTGCCAAATAGTCTCTCAGTTTGAGGTAGCATTACCTGAGCTGTGAGGAAAAGTTCCCTTTGTTGCAACTGGACTTTTCAAAAAACTACATGTTAAGCAAAAAAACCAACCAAACAACCCCACCATGTGTAGGCTTTCCCACTGATTGTCAACCAAACCACCCCACCGTGTGTAGACTTTCCCACTGACTGTCAACAAGACCTAGACTCCTGCACACCTATGTCATTTTTGAAAATGGGAGTTAGGCCTTAAATTAGTTCAGGACCTTTTGAAGATTTTTACCTGGGATCTTCAGGAAAAGAGTTACTTTAACAAGAAAACTCTCCTTCGGAAAAGCAGACTTGTGGTTAAGGCACAAGGTTGATATACTTATGAGATCTTGGCTGAATTCCCAGCTTTAACACAGATTTACTGAGTGAATTTGGGCATGTCACTAGAGGCCCAGATCCTCAAAGGTTCTTAATTTCTCTGTGCCTCAGTTCTCCATCTGTAAAAGGGGGATACTAATGATTCCATTCTCACCTCTTCTGTCTTGTCTGTTTAGATTACAAGGTCTATAAGGCAGGGCTGTCATCTACCACATCTCTGTACTATCCCCAGCAGAATAAAGTTTCAAATTCAGTCGCACCCTGCAAATGCTGCTACTAAAAATAGTCTATCAAAAAGTTGACCCCCCACACCCCATTCTGAGGGCAAAAAGTGGCCCTTTTGTTATAAAGAGCTTCTCTCTGGACTCCCTCCCCCCATGCTCCAGGTATACTTAGGGAACAAGCAACATATTCAGCTTGGTGCTCAGTCCCCCCTTTTGGTAAAACTTATATTAAAAAAAAACATTAAAATCTCAAGTTTCCATAGCATGCCCAAAACATCCCCCAAGCCAAAGCCCACCATTTGTTGCATTGCTTTGTCCCCTCCAGTTTCTGCCCTCCACTGCAGGCTTTGTGTGTCAGAAGGCAGTCTCATTCAAGTGCTGCCTTGCCTACCAGACACATCACTTTGAAGGTCCAGTGTTGCTGTGGAAATTCAGATGTGTGGGGCAGAATCTGAAGTGTCGTTCGGTTTTATATCCCATTCCAAAGGTTGCACCTGCAGTAGCAAAGTGTGGCCCGCACATTCACTTTGTTGGTTCAGTAAGTACTGATTCTGGTTGCTGAGTCACTAATGACACTTCTTACAGGCCCTCCATGGTCTCTCTTCCAAGTGTTGATCAAGGCCAACCCTGTTTAGCTAACAATTGGAGAAAATCCCAATCCACACTGATACAGCAGCACTTTTTTTTTCTTCACATGGATTTTTTCATGGGGGCCAGTTACCTTACTGTCTAAACAGAGCCTCGCTGGAACTGGATATCCTATGACTTGGCCAGAATACATTCTCTGGTTACTTAAGTGGACAAACACAAGTGGTTTTGCTTAATGGTATTAAACAGAAGATGATAATGTTACCTTAGGGATCAAGTTGTAGGCTTTGTACTTGGTGACCTGAGCAGCAGGAGGCCCTCACAGCCAGGCCTCACGTGGCATTTCAAGGTTGATGATGATATATGCACTTGTCTGGTATGGAAGAAATTTACAAGGGAGGAAGGTTAAGAACAGGGAAGGGATGAATGGAACATTTAAAATAAAAACCATCTATTCACAGCTTCCTATCAGACTTTAACCCACCGTCCCCTTGTTTCAGCCTAAACCCATTAAGGTGTTCTCCCCCGCCCCCTCACCATTCTGATCTTCCAAGGGTGAACTGATCCCATTGCAGCTTTGGCACCCAATCCAAAGCATGCAAACCCACTTAAAGATAGAAAAGGCTTTAGTGAAAAAGCAGAAAAAACAGGCTAGTTGCTATACACTTCCTCTTACTGATCCCCCTTCTATAATTCATAATGGGCTAGAGTTATTATGAAGGCCCCAAGGTTCATAAGAAGCATTATTTATGTGAAATTAGAAGGCGAAGGATAGGTGTAAGCTTTTGATTCAAGAAGTGAATGAGTAAAGAAGTCAGCAATGCTGACTTTTAACCTTTTTGGGAATGTGTGTATATATATATTGTATATAATATAATTCATGCACATTTTCTGTGTGACTTGGGGTGGAACAGGCTTGTAAGCTACAGTTTTGGGAGGCTGCACAGACAACTTTTATTCTGGCATTTCCTATCGTTTGAGTGCTTGATTTTGCAACTTTAATAAAAAGAACAGGAGTACTTGTGGCACCTTGGAGACTAACAAATTTATCTGAGCATAAGCTTTTGTGGGCTACAGCCCACTTCATCAGATGCGGATACAGACTAACACGGCTGCTACTCTGAAACCTGCAACTTTAACATTCTTTTAACTTAACTTCATTTAATTTCCCAGGTTTTCTAAAAATTTACATATCCAAAAAACAATAATTCTATTACGTGGAACCGCGCTGGTCTTCCTCATCAGTCATCAGCAGGTTGGGATCTTCAGATACACAGCATAGTCCTCTACTATTTGGAATAACAGAGTAATTGGTAGCAGTAGAAGGCTGTTATCTATATGAACCTGCTACTAGAGGAGGATGGGGACACACTTTGCTAGTGGCTTTCATATACGTGTTTGCTGACAACAAAGGATAGTTGAGGCTCAAGAATCCTTGGTTCAGTTCCAGATTCTTTAGGGGAGTGCTCTCTAGTGATTAAAAACTCTTCTGCTCCTGCCCTGCATGTAACCAAAACAGCACCACAAGACTTAGGTCATCATCCGCTAGCTTATCACTTCAAAACTGCAACCAAGACCTGGTGTTGTCACTTACAGACATGTAGGACTAGAAGGGATCTTGCTAGGTCATCTAGTCCAGTCCCCTGCACTGGGACAGAACTAATTATTATCTAGACCATCCCTGACAGGTGTTTGTCTAACCTGCTCTTAAAAACGTCCAGTTACACTGGTCTACAATTTTTGAGAAGTTGTCTGCTTCAGAGATAAAATGTGGTATTTATTATGTATTTTGATGTGCTGAATTCAATATGCAATTAAAAACAACTGATTGGCTACTGTTTTCTAAGATATTTACGTTTTTACTTTCTTGTCTATGCTACTATTTGTAGTAATAGTCGAGTTTATCATAAATTTGTTAACCCTAAGTCTTTTCATGTGTTTTGGTTGCTTTACTGATAGCTTCACCTGTCCTGTTTATGTATACTTTAAAAATCAGCAAACGGTTATATAATAAATTTATTATGAAACAAAAGGCAAAAACTTTAGTTACATGTTTAGATCCATTCAGTGTCTTACTCGGCGCAATTCTTGGCTTGTCTCTTGTCTTCATTAAATGCAACATCTCTTGTCACTATCCAGCAATAGTCTGCAAGCATTGATGGGCTCCATTTGCACTGATCGCGTTTCATTGTTGCAATTGCCTGGTGCAAACGCTCGCCAGGTGCTCGTCGCTCACTGCTCGCAGTTCGTGGAAAAAATCTAGTAAGAGTGAAAAAATGTATCTTTAGGCATGTGCAACAAGGCTTTTGTATGCCATTGAGGAGCTTTTCCATCAACAACCTGTCGTGGTCTGCTTGTTTCGAGACCATTTCCATTGCCCCACTCAATGGAAGGCTTTCCATGCCGTCTTTTCCTTGCCACGCAGTGCTGGTCAACTGCTCATCGTCGAAGAAGTCACGATCTGAGGCCAACAAAGCATCTTTCCTTTATCTTAGCTTCATTAACCTTGGATTTTCCATGGAAGTACTTGAAAGCTGCTTGGTGTTTTGCTCAATGGCCTTGACCAAGTTCTTCATCGACCAGCTGTGTGTAGGGTGTGGTAACAAATCTTCCTTGATTCAACAGTTGTGGATCGTTCTGACACACTGTCCCTCGCTCACTGACTGTCGGAGTGGCCAATCTTTCTTGATGTAGTGGAATCTCTTCACGATATCCCATTCGCACGAAACAGCGCTACTTTGTGTATCCAGTCTGCAGACAAGAAACAGCAACAACTTCAATCGCCACAAAGTGCCACTGAGTTGGTCATAGTTTATGCACCTCAAGTTAGTTCATGTTGTATAGGTTTCCTTCATATGAACTGAATGACAACTGGATTGTGGCAAACATTAGCATTATGCAACAACAGGCCTTTAGATCGTCTTCGATGCATCACTGAACAGTCTCACCTCATCTGGCTCAGTGAACAGATGTTGAGAGCTGCCCTACCACCATCGAAGTTGTTGCAGGCTACAAGATCACCTTCATGAAGAAGAATGGGACAAGATCCTTTTGACGGTCACGGAACATGGAAACCCTAACATCACCTGCCAGGAGATTCCACTGCTGTAGTCTGGAGCCCAACAGCTAGACTAGAGCCAATCAACAATTTTAAGCATCATTTTTGTTCTCAGTGACAAAGAATTAGTAAAGTTTGACTACATTTATTTCAGAAGCATTTTGGCTGTAGAACAGTGTTATGGATATTCCACAGCCTCCCTAGGGAATTTGTTCCAGTGCTTAACTACCCTGACAGGAAGGTTTCCTAATGTCCAACCGAAACCGCTCTTGATGCAATTTAAGCCCATTGCTTCTTGTCCTTTCCTTAGTAGATAAGAAAAACAATTAATTACTCTCCTCTTTATAACAACCTTTTACATACTTGAAGGCTGTCATCATGGCCCCCCTCAGTCTTCTCTTCTCCAGACTAAACACATCCAATTTTTCCAATCCTTCCTCGTAAATCATGTTTTCTAGATGTTTAATCATTTTTGTTACTCTCCTCTGGACTTGTTCCAATTTGTCCACATCCTTCCTGAAGTGTAGTGCCCAGAACTGGATACAATACTCCAGATGAAACCTTATCAGTGCTGAGTAGATTGGAAGAACTACTTCTTGTGTCTTGCTTACAGCACTCCTGCTAATACATCCCAGAATGATGTTCGCTTTTTTTGCATCAGTGTTACATTGCTGACTCAAATTTAGTTTGTGATCAACTATAACACCTAGATCCCTTTCTGCAGTACTCTGTGCTAGGCAGTCCTTTTCCATTTTGAATGTTTGCAACTGATTATTCTTTTCTAAGTGGGGTATTTTGCATTTCTCCGTATTGAAGTTCATCCTATTTACTTCAGACCACTTTGCCAGTTTGCTCAGATCATTTTGAATTTTAATCCTATCCTCCAAAACACTTGCAACTCCTTCCAGCATGGAATTGTATGCAAACTTTATAAGTGTACTCTCTATGCCATTATTCTAACCATTTATGAAGATATTGAACAGAAGCAGAACCAGGACAGATCCCTGCAGAACACCACTTAACATACACTTCCAGCTTGATTGTGAGCAATCGATAATGACTCTGGGCACAGTTTTCCAGCCAGTTGTGCACCCATATTATAGTAGGTTAATGCAGGATGTATTTCTCTAGTTTGTTTATGAGGAGGTCATGTAAGACAGCATCAAAAGTCTTACTAAAGTCAAGATATGACATCTACTGCTTCCCCCCACCCCCATCCATAAGGCTTGTTACCCTGTCAAAGAAGGATATTAGTTTGGTTTGACATGATTTGACTAATCCATGTTGACTGTAGTTATCACCTTATCTTCTAGGTGCTTACAAAGTGACTGTTTGATTATTTGCTCCATTATCTTTCCAGGTACAGAAGTTAAACTGACTGGTCTGTAATTCTCTGGGTTGTCCTTATTCCTCTTTTTATAGAAAGTTACTATATTCACCCTTTTCCAGTCCTCTGGGATCTCTCCCATCCTCCAAGAGTTCTCAAAGTTAATCGCTAATGGCTCAGATATCTCTGCAGCCAGTTCCTTAAGTATTTTGGCGATATTTCATCAGCCCTGCCAGTTTGAAAACATCCAACTTGCCTAAGCTTTTCTTAATTTGTTCTTTCCCTGTTTTATCCTTGGATCCTCCCCCATTTACCTTATGTTCACTATGTTAGTTGTCCAATTACTGCTAACTTTTAAAATAATTTGTGTTGCTCTCCTCTGGACTTTTTCCCAATTTGTCCTTATCTTTCCTGAAGTGTTGTTGCCAAAACTGGACATAATACTCCAGTTGAGGCTTTATCAGTGCTGAGTAGAGTGTGAGATTTACTTCTTGCTTTTGGTGAAAACATGTAACTCCTCAGCCATTGCTGCCTTTTCTGTTATTGGCTTTCCCACTTCATTTTGTGATGGACTTACCCTGTCCCTCGTCTCCTCTTTGCTTCTCATGTATTTATAAAATGCTTTCTCATTAAGCTTTCTATCCCTAGCTAATTTAAACTTGTTTTGAGCCTTGGCCTTTCTGATTTTGTCCCTACATGCTTGTGGGGTTTTTTTTATATATTCAACCTTTGTAAATTGAGCTAGTTTCCACTTCTTTTATGACTCTTTTTCGAGTATCTGGTCATTCACAGAATCATAGAATATCAGGGTTGGAAGGTACCTCAGGAGGTCAGCTAGTCCAACCCCCTGCTCAAAGCAGGACCAATCCCCAGACAGATCTTTTTTGCCCCAGTTCCCTAAATGGCCCCCTCAAGGATTGAACTCACAACCCTGGTTTTCAAGATCTCCTGGTTATCTGGAATAGTTCCTTGGGAGTATAGGATATTGACAGGGCGCTGCCTCAGGCACTATAAAAGTGTTTGCGTGGGCTCTCCACGTTTACATTTCAGGATTGTTCCTCAGCTTCCACTTGGCCATATTGTAACCAGTCCTTGACACCCCAGTTCTCACTGGAGGTAGAATACCCCGGTGTTTTCATTTGAGGTCAGTGCCTGAGGGAGTTGTTCTAAACGAACCAGGTTCTCCACTATCATTGGCATTTTCCACCATTTTGACTTCAGTTTGCTTTGGATAAAGCCTAAGAGTGCTGTATCATGCAATAGTTCAGGGCATATTGTGAAGAAGAATATCATCCCCCACTGAAACTGTCAGATTCACCATGCCTTATTATGGATATTTTAGGTATGGGGGCAGTGAATACAAATTTCATGCACGTGTGTGTGCGTGCGCGCGCGTGCATATGCACATGCACTCGGATATCCAACAGAAACGTCTGGCCAAGGAGGCTTTACATGTTTGATTAGTTAAGAGAAATAAAGCAAAGCACTAGATCCTCAGCCGGCAGGAGCTCCATGGACTCTAGTAAGGTGATGCCAGTTTGGAGCAGCAGGAAGTCTGGCGTAAGTCTCTCTGTAGAGGAGCAGAATGAGTGTGGAGGCTGCTGAACTGCATTGTCAACCTAGCAAATGGCAATGTTAAGGGCATTAAACCATTAGATGAGATGTCCCTTGACTTCTAAAAGATCTCAGCTCAGAATTAAACGCTGCACTCCCAGAACAGAAACCTAATGAACTTTTGATGAACTGAGAAAGAGGCAGACAGTTGCCTCTATGAATCAGTGTCCTAGAAGGCTGGCTTTATTAACGAATGTTTTCTAGACAGACTGGCTGAATCAGAAATTTCAGACTTGAGCTGTGTGGTGGGTTTTGTTTTGTTTTTTGTATATTTTAATTGCATTTTCAAGAGTTCACAGGAGAAATCTGTGATGGGTCAGAAATGGCGAGCTTTTGGAAAGAATTTCAGGCATCTTTCCTGTGACCTTCTCAGTCTTAGACACAGTCACGACCATTCAAGAAATACTGATAATGGGATCTTGGAATTGCCTTCGAGGATTGGAAGCTTCCCCTCTTATTTGCTGAAGAGGATCCATATGTGTATATGGACGAGACTGTACAAGCTCTTTTGGGGGTCAGCAGAAGCAGCTCACCTGCTTAAACAAATGCTGAGGTGGTTTATGGGCAGCTGCTGTAGTAGATACACAGTTAGCCCGCTGCTGTTCCTATGTGATTGTTAGGATTTATATTTAATCTGGAGCCTAGTCAAGTCCTGTGAATCCCTCAGAGTAGATGGGAGTTGCTTCCTTTTTGACTGGAGATGAGGGTGGAAAAAAGGCTGAGTTGCTTTGCTGATTCAGTTAGACAGGGCATCTGGCCTAGTTAAGGTTGCATGTTACAGAGCTGTCTCTGGGGGGGGAGGGGGGAATTACCCAAATGAGAACTTAAAGATTTGGTCTCTAATGCCTAAGATCTAAGTAAAATGATCCCTATCTAATAAGAAAGCCAGGCAAGTTCTGGGGCTATGGGAAGTTAGGAGCCTAAATACCTTTGAGGCTTTGCACCTTTGTTTGTATTTAATCAGACTTACTAGAGAAAGAATGAATAGGGCAGGGAATGCAGGAAGCTAGGACAGAAACCTCCTGAGAGAGAGATATTGGGGGTTTGACTAGGAAACAGAGCTTTGCAATCTGCCAGTCTCATTCTCATTATCAATAATGTCAGCACACTTAAGAGAGCAGGGGAGAAATATATTACAGCAGATTTATCAAACAGGATCAAAACATTATTTTATCTAATCTGATATTACAAAAAACAAAGCCGCACCATGCATCTTTTCTATTATATATGTCATACTGTACATCGGAAGAAGGAGTTGGGAGGAATTTCCTTCCTGACCCCTGCAGGTAACTAGTTTACAACTTGAAGCATGGAACTTGCTTACCCTCCCTTTAGCGGCATAACTACAAATGGTCTTCTTGTTAACACAGTTGCAGAAAATGGATATTGAGATAAATTTGGAGAAAATCTCAACAACTATTTAGTGGCACATGATAATGACAGCTTTATCTTAGATTCAGGGGTGAATGTAAGCTGGTACGGGCCGCTACAGCGTACTGATAAAAAGAGGCCGCCGGTATCAGTCCATACTCAGCTGATGTTAAAATGCTGCCATGGCAGCACTTTAATGTCACTGCCCCTTTTGTGCCCCCTGTTGGCGGCCCTGTAGGTTGCAGGGCCGCTGACCAGGGGGTAGGGGGAGGGCGCAAAAGGGACAGCAACATTAAAGCCCTGCAGCGGCAAAGGACCCTGCTTAAGGCACTGCCACAGCAGCGCTATAACATTGTTGCCCCTTTTGCCCGCCTCGAGCCCTTTAAATCGCCGCTGGAGCCCCGGGCAGCACAGGCCAGGCAGTGCAGATGGGCTGGCTGGGGGACGCTGACCCCCAGCCCTGCTCCTTCCAACAGAGGCAAAGCCCCTTCCCAGGGCCAGAGCCGGCCCCCATACCGGTAAGTGCTTAATGTTACTTTCACCCCTGCTTAGGTTATTTCTTAAATGTTTTAGGCACCTTACACAAAAAACAGTAGAAACAAACAAGTTCTGCTCTCAGTAATACTGGCATAAATCCAGAGTAACTTCACTATATTCATTGGAATGATACTGCGAATGGTATTGAGAGTAGAATTTGGCCCTAAGTGTCTAACTGGCCTTTTCAGCATGTAAATATTTGCTTTGCTTTACCTTCACCTTCAGGAACCCAGTTAAGCAACCCACCAAATAGCAACAATGAACACAATGATTGTTCACAATCACCTTGCCTATTGTTTTACTGCTATTAATCACTTGCTTCTGTCATGCTGCTTTTTAATCCTGCTGCTATGCTGAGTAATTTTTTTTGTTTCTGTGTACAGTGGTAGCAGTTGCACCTCCAAATTAGGTGCTCTCTTGCCGCTGGGTTTTTCCATCCCCCTCCGCATGCATCAGGCCTGATTTTTCACAAATGTGTGAGACTCATTGAGCATGGGAAAACGAGCTCTTGATTTGCAGATGTAATTACACCCACTGTACCCACAAACTAAAAATCACTCCAATTACTGTCAGCATAAAAAAGGGCATGACGTAAGCAAAAGATCACTGACATTAACACAAGAGACAAGGTAATTGTGTCCCATGCTATTTACTCTTTGTTCATTACTGCTATTTGATGGGCTGCTTCAGAAGGTTCCTGAAGGTTAAGGAACTTATGAGGAGAAGCTGAGGGAACTGGGATTGTTTAGTCTGCAGAAGAGAAGAATGAGGGGGGATTTAATAGCTGCTTTCAACTACCTGAAAGGGGGTTCCAAATTGGATGGATCCAGACTGTTCTCAGTGGTAGCAGATGACAGAACAAGGAATAATGGTCTCAAGTTGCAGCGGGGGAGGTTTAGGTTGGATATTAGGAAAAATTTTTTCACTAGGAGGGTGGTGAAGCACTGGAATGGGTTACCTAGGGAGGTGGTGGAATCTCCTTCCTTAGAAGTTTTTAAGGTCCGGCTTGACAAAGCCCTGGCTGGGATGATTTAGCTGGGATTTGGTCTTGCTTTGAGCAGGGGATGGGACTAGATGACCTCCTGAGGTCCCTTCCAACCCTGATATTCTATGAGTCTATGAAAAGCAAATCAAGTATTTGCTTGCACAAGCCACACAGAGCCAGACCCTTAAGTGCTATAGCTCAGAGTAACACAGCTACAGCCATGCAGCTGAGACTCTGGTCCGTAGGATAAAGGGTTTTTTATACGACACTGGTATTAATACAGTCACATCATTCTAGAGTCCAAACTCCCATCAGTGAAATGACTGGATTTTGCCTGGTGTAACAGTGAACAAGATCAGGCCCATAGCTTCCATTTGCACGGGCCAACAGCCAGTTGGTACATGCTACCTCAGTAATTTACGCTCATAGCGGAGGTGCACAATTGTGCATTTGTGTGTGCATGCCTGGCTTTGAAAATTGGGCCCCCAAAATCTAAAATCAGATCAAATGTGCTGTGCTTTCTAAAATGAATGTGGGAGGAAGGTAGATGCAATTTAAAAGGGGCAAAATCTGATACCCTTTTAAAGTCAGAAGTGAATGAAATGCTTCCCCAAAATGGAGACCACAGAGCCATATCCCGAGGGTCCCTTCTGTCTGTGTAACTCCCAGGCTCCAAAAGGTGCAGTCCTGTAGATCGAAGAGATAAGATGGCACGTAGAGGCCCAGACACTTACTAAGAAACTGCACTTAAAATATGAGATGTGTGTGATGTCTTTAAAAAAATAAACTTCTTTCAAATAATAGCACCCTCTAACCCACTATTTTATGACTTCAACAAGAAGCTAAAGGGGGAAAAAATGGTAAAAAGAGGCAGCAGCAAGTGTAAATGTAACAAACAGAATGAGGTTTCCTGAGGTGAGCTTTCCCAGAGGAGGAGACTGTAAAACATCATTTTACAAGGCTGACTCAGCTGCAGAAGGAGGGAAGGATGACTTGTGGGATATCAAGAAGGAGCGACCAGACTCAGTTTTTTGCTTTCCTAGCCAGTAGGTCTGAGAGCTTGGCAGAGGAGGTATAATGCTCTCTGCTCCTGGGGCACGAGAGGAGGGTGGCATTTGCATCACTCAGCTGCAAAACCTGCTGTCTAGCCAGAAGCCATTTCAGAGACGTGCTAACAGAGATGTGACATGGATCTATGAGGCCTGGGTATGTGAGGGTTGTGTTTGTGCACATTCTCATATTAGAGGGGGCCCCAGAAAAAGCCCAGATATGAATACTCCTGAATTGAGATGGACAGGAATTTTCCAACATCGTTTTTCACAGGAAAATGGTGATTCATTGATTCAGCTGAAACTTCTAATGGGAATGGACCGGTTTCAATGAAACTTCTTCCTGGAGAGGTTTCTCTAGTCCAGAAATGTGTGTGTGAGAGAGAGATCCATATCCATCCCAGTATAGTCAGGTCCCTGAGTTGGAGTGGGACATTGTGGATCCCAGATGAGTGCCCTAATTACTTGGCGATTAGCTATGCTGGAGTGTGTCTCTGATGTGATTTTTTTTTGTTAATGAAAAACCTCAAAAGGTCTCAGTTTTGTCCAGTATAGAATGGACTACTTCCTGCTCAGCTGTACTCCCGAAGCTTTGGGAGGATTTGGAATATGGATCAAATTTCCTGGCTTTCAGCTCCACAGCACCAAGGGGAGCATACTGTGGAGGTAGAATTCCCTCTTCTGTGTGCACAAATGGAAAGGAGCATGGGGCCTTTAAAATTGGAAGCTTAGAAGTTTCAGATTACTACAAAATGCAGAAAAAGTGGGGTGAGAGACTAAAATCCTGGGATCTGCAATTTTCCCCATGCCCCAGTTCCTACTTCTTCTTGACATAAAGGTATCTCCCCCTCCCCCCGAGGATTTGACTGTGTTGCCGGGAGACACTTTTATAATCTCTGTGCAAACTGTCCCAGCAGCAGCCTCTCTGTCTGTCTCTGTCCTTTAATCAGGTCTGGCACGAAGCATATGCAATGATGTTCCAAAGGGGCAGGTTTCATTCTGTTAAAGAAACTTCAGCACAGTGTTTCTCAAACTGGGGTCGCCGCTTGCATAGAGAAAGCCCCTGGCGGGCCAGGCAGTTTTGTTTACCTGCCCTGTCTGCAGGTCCGGCTGATCGCGGCTTCCATTGGCTGCGGTTCACTGCTCTAGGCCAGTGGGAACTGCTGGAAGCGGCGCAGGCTGACGGATTTACTGGCAGCCGCTTCCAGTAGCTCCCATTGGCCTGGAGCGGTGAACCACAGCCAGTGGGAGCTGCGATCAGCCGAACCTGCGGTCGAGCAGGTAAACAAACCGGCCTGGCCCGCCAGGGGCTTTCCCTACGCAAGTGGCAACCCCAGTTTGAGAAACATTGCTTTAGCAGATGGCCATTGAGCATGCTTGCGTAACAAACCTTGTTCATGAACACTTACACTCATCAGGAGGAACTGAACTAGGGATCTTCAGCATCATAGGCCCTGACTCTGTGGGTGCCTGGGGCTGGAGTACCCACGGGGAAAAAATGGTGGGTGTTGAGCATCCACTGGCAGCTCCCCATTAGCTCCACCCCACCCCTCAGCGCCTCCTGCCCGCCAGCGGGCCCCATAGATCAGCATCTCCCCCTCCCTCCCAGCACCTCCTGCTTGCCAATATCAGCTGTTTTGTAGCGTTCAGGAGGCTCTAGGGGTGGGGGGGGGAGGAACGAGGAAGCAGAGCACTTGGGAGGGAGGGGTTCTGAACTGGGCAGGGTGTGGCAGGAAGGGGTGGGGCAGAGCTGGGGCCATGCGGTAAGGGGTGGAGTGGGGGCAGGGCCTAGGGCAGAGCTGGGGGTCGAGCACCCCCCTGGCACTTTGGAAAGTTGGCACCTGTGTTCAGGACGAAAACAGCACGATTCTATCATCTGAATTAAAGTAGATCTCCGTAGGTGAGAGCAAGTAGGAGGTTGTTATAATTCCTGTGTCCATACACTAGGGGGACACATGAATTAGTCCAGTGTATTACACTCAGAAACAGAGCTGTGCAAACAAGAAGTTTTTTGGTTCACTGGCAATTCTGAAAATGATTTTATTTTTTTCAAAAATTTTGCTGGATCAAAAAAACAATTGTTTCAAGTCCAACAAAACATTTTGATTTTGATCATTTTTATTTTTTTAAAGAATACAATTACAGGAGATTTCTAAATGAAATGTTTTGAAAATGTCAAAACAACATTTCTATTTTTTTCAGAACTTTGGTTTTTTAATTTGTTTGTTTTAGTTTACTGAAACAATTTGGAGAAATCAACACATTTCAGTGCCCTGAACCTATATTTTCTTTCCCTCCTCCCAAAAGAAATTTCTGTTGGGAAAAGTTCACCCAATTCTGCTCAGAATGATTTTTTTCCAATGAAATTTGTTGTTTTGGGTTTTTTTTTAAAATTCTCCTCTTAGGGCTATGCAAAGCAAGCGTCCTTAATAAGGACTAGTTCCAGACCAGGTTTCACATTTCACTCATTGTTTTCTGTAGCCTTGTTTTGTTGTTGTTTGTTTTTAAATATACCTAAGGATGGAATTTTATATTTTTGGTAAAAGGAAAAATATAATTCCCCAGCCCCCCCAGTTACTCAAACAGCTGAAGGGAGTTTGCTCAAACTTTCCAAAACAACAAGTTCACCTCCAGGCAAAGACCAAAAATGGAAAATTTCAGCCTTAAGGGTGAATGTTTCAGACAGCCATGAACTTGTGAAAATGGATTTGAGGGTGCACTCCTTTCCAGTGAACTAGTAGATGCTACCATAGAATAGCATTGCTCACAAAGGCACAAGTCTGAGCCAAGCCCTGGATAGCATGATCCAGTCATGTTTTCCCCACTCCCACCTTAAGGGTAACCAGTCTAACGTGAGGGAGATACACTCACCGAGCACTGGGTGATATGTTGGGGGAAAAGAAACCCTAGGAGAGATAGGGAGAGTGGCCAAATATAGAGATGTGGCATGTTGCTGAACCCATCTGCATATAAACATACACTCATAAGCTTCCCCCACTTTACATACCCATGGTCATCTCCACACATTTGTCTTCAAAAATGTTAATTCCCAAGTCTGACCTGCTGGGAAATGAATGCATCAAGTCTACTATGTTTTCTGGCCAAATCATTTCCCCTGTATCCTCCCTCCCATCCCCACCCCGGCACTGCATTCTGAAGATCATACAAATGTATTCCTAGCAAGCAGTGCCGAATGACTTCCTTAGAGAAACATGCTAGATAATATGGGAAAGGCATGAGTAATGGAGCCTTTTGTGGGCTAATAAAAGAAAAATTTCCACAAAAATACTATCTGTGGGAGCCTGAAAGGGGAATGATTCATATTAAATATGAATGTGCCAGAGAACTGGGGGAGGAGGGTTGAATGAGGGGGAGACATGCAAATCTGAGCCCAGAAGTCCCTGCCTGTAAGAGAGGAAATGATGATAAAGCTTGAATCTTTCAACAGCCATATACAATCATCGAAAGGACTAAAGAGTGAGTGATATATTGGGGAAGAACACAAACTAGGAGTGCTTGAAAGAAAGTCAGCTTGGAGCCAAACAAGATTTGTGAGAGAATTAAGATCAAGGGCTAGCAGCCACAAGCCCTGGATTCCACTCCTTGCTCTTCTGCTGACTTCCTGTGCAAGGTGGGGCAAGTTTTAACCACTCTGTGCCTCAGCTTTCCCTATGTGTTAAATGACACTAATAAGACTTTTCTGCAAAGATCAGTGTGAGGCTTAATACATTAATGTTTGCGAGTAGCCGCCTCTTAGGAGGAGAGCTGAGCTGTCAGCCACCAGTGGGAGAGCAAAGGCCAGCCCAGCAGCAAGGAAGCATAGGGGGAGGAATAGTACAGAAGCACATGCAAAGGAGTGGAAGATGGAGTGAACAGGGAAAAGAGAACAATCTGACTTTTTAAAAGAGGACAAAACCCTTCTCACATTAAACAAGATGAATACGTCATGGAGGCTGAGGGGACTTGTATTCCCAACTCACTGAGAATTTTGACAATCCCACCCTAAATCCTTCCCTGATGTTACTTTTCCATATAAGCAAATGCAGCAGCTGACACAATGATGTTCTATGATCACACATAGGAAGTGTAAGACTTGGTCTCCACTTAAAAAAGTTTTATTGGCATAGCTGTGTTGGTTGTGGGGAAGGAGGAGGATTTTTGCTATATATTTTTGAAATAACTATATAGGTAAAAACCCTAGTACAGATACAGTTCTATCAGTATAAAGTGTTTACGTGAGTATAGATTATGCTAGTTCCTTGAATCAGCATACCCTATACTGCTGTAAACACTTCTACATTGGAATAACTGCATCAGCACTAGGCGGGTTTCGCTGGTTTAACTATGCTGGTGCAGTTTATGGTTAATGTAAGCTGTGGAATGAACAATTTCTAGAGCAGTGGTTCTCAAACTAGGGCCGCCTCTTGTTCAGGGAAAGCCCCTGGCAGGCCGGGCCAGCTTGTTTACCTGCTATGTCCACAGGTTCACCACTCCAGGCCAATGGGGGCTGCGGGAAGCAGCGGCCAGCACGTCCCTCGGCCGAGTGGGAGTCGTGATCAGCTGAACCTACGGATGCGGCAAGTAAATAAATCTGCCAGGGGCTTTCCCTAAACAAAGGGCAACCCTAGTTGGAGAACCACTGTACTAGAGTATAAGACATCCACATAGTCGAAAGCAGCAAGAATCCAAAGCTCTTCTCTTTAGGCTATGTTACTGATTCCTATTGAAGGTCAACAGTTCAGGGTACCCAAAGCTTTAGTCTAATGAAACACAAAATATATATGCATATATTTAATGTACGCTTGGGAGACCTCCCTCACTTACTGGCTCTTGACAATCCCACCCTTAGTATCTACACATATTTTAAAGGCGTAAAAGTGGCGTGATTGTGTCAGGTGGTGCCAGGGAGCACAGCAAAAGCTTCTGGAACCTTAGGCTATGTCTACATTGCAATTAAAAACTCATGGCTGGCCTGTACCAGCTTGTGGGACTCAAGCTATGGGGCTGATTAATTGCTGTCTAGAAGTTTGGGCACTGGCTGGAGCCCAGGCTCTGGGCCCTTCCCAGCTTGCAGGGTCCTAGAGACTGGGCTTCTGCCCAAGTCCAAATCTCTACACTGCAAATAAACAGCCCTTTTGCCCGAGGTCCTTGGCCCACATCAGGTGGTACAGTCCACCCACAAGTTTTTATTTGCAGTGTAGACATACCCTTAATGGGTTCAGTTTTCAAGTGGTTCAGGACCTGAACTGGTTTTGTTTCCAAGGATTTGTCAGCAAAGCGTCCTGACAGGTTTTCCTGGAGGCTCAGACTCAGTAGATTAGAACCTGCAAAGGGAAGCCCTGACCACATAGCCCTAGACCAAGGGCCACCTTACCTAAGTTAGATTCTGTGTAGTTACTTTTCATGTCTAGGGAACCTATGGAGCCAAGTCTGCTCCCAGTTCTGGCTGCTAAACCCTGTTTTGTAGGTATGTAAGGTCTGTGAATGATCTGTAAAGGGCCAAGGAAGAATGTGTCCAGTGCAGGAGCACTGGCCCTATGCTACCCTCTCCCTTGCAAACCGCAGTTTACAGGATCTATTGGGGGCAAGAGGGGCAGTGGCCATAGCACACAGTTCTGTGGGGGACTATGACCCACAATGCAGCCTATAGGCAGCCCTGAGGAGGTTATTCTAAGCTAAACCAACCCCTGGGACTGCTTTAGGTTATGTCCAGGATTGTTTGGGCCTGAATAGCAGCCTGGAATCTGAGGATACGTCTGCACTGCAATCAGAGGTGTGACTGCAGCACACGTTGACATAACCTACACTTGCTAGCTCAAAAAAAAAAAACACAGCAGTGAAACTGTGGCAGTGTGGGCTGTACAATCCCACCCAGGACCCGGGGTATGTACTCCAGGAGCTAGCCCATGCTGCTGTGGCTTCCCTGCTCTTGTTATTTCAGCAGGCTAGATCAAAGCTAGCTTGAGAATGTCTATACATGCTACAGTCACACCTTTGATTTCAGTGTAGACATACACCGAGAAGCACAAAAGTGGCTTAAAACTCCCTTTGCCCCACTCCCCTGGGCTTCATCTTCTGTTCTGGACCTGTCTGTAGATAAGGGACAAAAGATCCGATCTAGTTATTACGTGTTTATTCCTGTCAGCCTTTGCTAGAGACCTCTTGGTTTTAATGAAGGTGCTCAGATCTCACAGGATGGGGGGGTGAGAGAGATGGGCCTGAATGGAACAGATTTGGGCCAGAAAGCTCATTGCACTCTCTCTGTTTGCCTTTGATTGTGCTCCTGTGCGTCTGTGCTGTGGTTGTGCTGTAACTGCATCTGACATCCCCTGAGGTCTCTTACTGCATGCTCGAACAGGGACTTTTTGCTGCACACTATATTTAGGTTACAGATTTGCATCATCAGTTTGTGGGTCTTAGTGAGCATAAAGCTCACTTGTTGCACCAAACATTTACCTGCCATATGGTTCTGACAGGGCTTGGATTTCTCTGTGTAATGTGCTGGAGGATGCTGTGCTGGAGGAGAAAACAAACAGCTGTCAAAAATCTGTTTGACATTTTAAAAAGGAAATTATGAAAAAAAATGGAGTCATTGAGAGATGGAACCAGAGTGGGGCACTTTCCAGCTTTCACTTGAGTCAATGGACTTCAGTGGAGTTGGATAGGATTCCAAATCCAATTAATGCACAGACTTTGGGTGCTGGAAATCAGAACCTGGATCAGAATTGCACAGATGCCCCCGATCTTTATAACAGATGCCTCTCTCACTCCCAAATGCCAACAGCCACTGCACTGAGATGTTTAAAATCCAGATGTGCATGCTGTGGCTAGAACACAATTTAAAATTCCTATTGGACCTGATTTTTCAGAGGTACTCAGCACACAGACGTCCCATCAACTGCAACTGAACTCCCAACTTCTGAAAAACAGGCTCACTGTGTTGCTTAATCGCTAAGACACCTTTTTAAACAATGTATATTTTAGCTTAAACTCCTCTATAGGGTTTCTAAAAAAAATAAAATAAAAGAAACTCTTTACAAGAAAGGATTAGGGTGACAAAATGGAAAAACTAGTCACCAGTGATTCACAGATAGATCATAAAAATATGCAGCTATTGTTCCTTTATATATGCCCCAGCTGGGAAGAGTTGTTTGGGAGAGGAAGCAGGAAGATAAACAAACATTTGCAACATGCAGTAATGAAGGCTCCATTCCAAATTTGTCAACCCCCTGAATACAGCTATTAGACCCTCCTTTGCTGTGTGTACATTCCTAGCCAGAGCCCAAAGCGAGCAGGAGGTCCCAGGAACTGAGTTGCAATACAGTTAAATGCAAGTCAGAGCTGGGTTCTGCACATAGATACACACACACATATAGTGCTTAAGGGGAGTACGGTAGATGGCTCAAGGGATTGCTATGGGCTGTGATGCCTTTCTCCTCTAGGTCACTGGTTCAACTGCAGATCATCAGGAGTGGGAACATAACATATTGTAACAATGTTGACTAGTAGGCAGCTGATTTACACCTGGCCTGTGTCAGTAGAAGCTGGACATTTTTACAGATAGAAAGTCTCATTTTTAATGGAGGTCGTTGTTTTGAATCTGGCCCTACTGGTAATGGCTGGTTAGTGGCTCATATGAAATAATCTCGATGTTCTCGGTGTGGTTCCTACTGGACAGATAGCTACAACACAAAAATGGCCATTTAATTGCCACCATTCATGATAGCCTCAGTAGAGAGGCCAAGGACTCAGCTGGATGTGGGGACAGACTACCTTAAGTGGAGCTAGAGAGAGTTGTGTTGGTGTATGACTTACATTTTCTTCCAGACTTCTGAATGTGTATATTACTCTAATGTATATGCCTGTTAGACTTAGGCCTGGTCTACACTAGAAAATTAGGTTGGTATAACTCGGAGATGTGAAAAATGCACTCCCCTGAGCGACATAGTTAAACTAACCTAATTCCTCATGTAGACATTGGTAGCCAATGGAAGAATTCTTCCATCAGCCTAGCTATTGCCTCTGGGGAAGATGGATTAACTAAACCAACAGGAGAACCCTCCCATCGGTGTAAGTTGTATCTCCACTGAAGTGCTGCACCCGTGCTGTTGTAGCATTTCAAGTATAGACAAGTCACTAGACTCCTTTAGACTAGACTAGATAGACTGACTTACTCGCTTGAGATTCACACGCAACTCCCCAATATGTAATTTGCACCTCCCCTTTATATCTAACCTCTGAATTGGCTCACTGAGTCAGAGTGTAAGGAAGGAATACAGCTTCAGCTACATTATTTAGAGCAAAAACTTTAAAGGGATTAAAAACCCTCATCCTTCAGGACAGAAACCAACCACTCAGGGCTGGGATTAGGAGGAAACTTCTCCTGCGGGCAGGTTGTTCCATAATTGCCTGCTTTGGGGTTTCTTACACGCTCTTTTAAAACATTTGGCACTGGCTGGACACTGCTAGAGATGGGACACTGAATGAAATGGACCCTGCCCTGGTGTAATCTGGCATGCTGGTTCCTTTATTCCTGCACACAGATTCCCTTCAATCTAAATGAGAATGTCTTAATTTAAACCCTCACCTGGATTTAATTTAGCCACTGGCAAAACACAGAATAAAACAAAGTGCCTGTGACAACATTTCTAGGGCCAATTCTGCAGTCGGCATAAATTGGTATAAGTCATTTGGCTTCATTGGAGCTACGTTTACGTACACCAGCTGAAGATCAGGCCTCTAATGGATCAGAAGAAAATCCAGCCATGCGGGCTCTTAAACACAGAGCTTGTGAAAAGACCTTGCTATAGATAAATACAGCATCTGTGGGTTAGGGGCCCGGGCAGAGACAGATGCATCATGGAGGTGAATGCCTGGCTGCGAAGATGGTGTTGCCAGGAGGGCTTTGGCTTCCTCAATCACGGGATGCTATTCGAGGAAGGACTGCTAAGCAGAGATGACGTTCACCTTTTGAGGAGGGAAAAGACCCTATTTGCACACAGGCTGGCTAACCTAGTGAGGAGGGCTTTAAACTAGGTTCGATGGGGACAGATGAGCAAAGCCTACAGGTAAGTGAGGAACATGAAGACCTGGAAGATGGGTCAGAAACAAGAGGGATCGTGGGCTATAATGGCAGAGAGAAAGGAGGGTCAGGGCAAAACTGGGAGGCAAGATCAAACCAGTATCTTAGATGCCTATATACAAATGGAGAAGTATGGGTAATAAGCAGGAAGAACTGGAAGTGCTAATAAATAAATACAACTATGACATTGTTGGCATCACTGAAACTTGGTGGGATAATACACATGATTGGAATGTTGGTGTGGATGGGTATAGTTTGCTCAGGAAGGATAGACAGGGAAAAAGGGAGGAGGTGTGCCTTATATATTAAAAATGTACACACTTGGACTGAGGTGGAGATGGACATAGGAGACGAAAGTGTTGAGAGTCTCTGGTTAGGATAAAAGGGGTAAAAACAAGGGTGATGTCGTGCTAGGAGTCTACTACAGGCCACCTAACCAGGTGGAAGAGGTGGATGAGGCTTTTTTTAACAACTAACAAAATCATCCAAAGCCCAAGATTTGGTGGTGATGGGGGACTTCAACTATCCAGATATATGTTGGGAAATAACACCGCGGGGGCACAGACTATCCAATAAGTTCCTGGACTGCATTGCAGACAACTTTTTATTTCAGAAGGTTGAAAAAGCTACTAGGGGGGAAGCTGTTCTAGACTTGATTTTAACAAATAGGGAGGAACTCGTTGAGAATTTGAAAGTAGAAGGAAGCTTGGGTGAAAGTGATCATGAAATCATAGAGTTTGCAATTCTAAGGAAGGGTAGAAGGGAGTACAGCAAAATAGAGACAATGGATTTCAGGAAGGCGGATTTTGGTAAGCTCAGAGAGCTGATAGGTAAGGTCCCATGGGAATCAAGACTGAGGGGAAAAACAACTGAGGAGAGTTGGCAGTTTTTCAAAGGGACACTATTAAGGCCCAAAAGCAAGCTATTCCGATGGGTAGGAAAGATAGAAAATGTGGCAAAAGACCACCTTGGCTTAACCACGAGATCTTGCATGACCTACAAAATAAAAAGGAGTCATATAAAAAATGGAAACTAGGTCAGATTACAAAGGATGAATATAGGCAAATAACACAGGAATGCAGGGGCAAGATTAGAAAGGCAAAGGCACAAAATGAGCTCAAACTAGCTATGGGAATAAAGGAAACAAGAAGACTTTTTATCAATACATTAGAAGCAAGAGGAAGACCAAGGACAGGGTAGGCCCACTGCTCAGTGAGGAGGGAGAAACAGTAACAGGAAACTTGGAAATGGCAGAGATGCTTAATGACTTCTTTGTTTCGGTCTTCACTGAGAAGTCTGAAGGAATGTCTAACATAGTGAATGCTTATGGGAAGGGGGTAGGTTTAGAAGATAAAATAAAAAAAGAGCAAGTTAAAAATCACTTAGAAAAGTTAGATGCCTGCAAGTCACCAGGGCCTGATGAAATGCATCCTAGAATACTCAAGGAGTTAATAGAGGAGGTATCTGAGCCTCTAGCTATTATCTTTGGAAAGTCATGGGAGACGGGAGAGATTCCAGAAGACTGGAAAAGGGCAAATATAGTGCCCATCTATAAAAAGGGAAATAAAAACAACCCAGGAAACTACAGACCAGTTAGTTTAACTTCTGTGCCAGGGAAGATAATGGAGCAAGTAATTAAAGAAATCATCTGCAAACACTTGGAAGGTGGTAAGGTGATAGGGAATAGCCAGCATGGATTTGTAAAGAACAAATCGTGTCAAACCAATCTGATAGCTTTCTTTGATAGGATAACGAGCCTTGTGGATAAGGGAGAAGCGGTGGATGTGGTATACCTAGACTTTAGTAAGGCATTTGATACGGTCTCGCATGATATCCTTATCGATAAACTAGGCAAATACAATTTAGATGGGGCTACTATAAGGTGGGTGCATAACTGGCTGGATAACCGTACTCAGAGAGTAGTATAAATGAGGATGTATGGGTAATAAGAGGCGACTGGAAGTGCTTATACATAATTACAACTATGGACATTGTTTGGCATCATGTAAACATCGGGGGTGATAATAGAATGATTGGGTATATGTTGGTGTGATGTGTATAGTCTTGTGAGGAGATGGATTTTCAGCTGGGAAAGTGGAGGAGGTGTTGCAGCTGTTATATTATTTTAAATGTAAATTGGACTTGGTGGTTGGAGATGGACATCGGAGACGAAGAGTCGAGAGGTCTTCTGAAGTATAGGATAAAGGACGTAAAACAAGGAATGGTGTTTGTTCGTTAGGCGTTTCTATTAAGGCTACCTAACCAGGTGGAAGGGTGATGAGGCTTTTTTTACAATACAAATCTCCACGGGGCCCAAGATTTGGTGGTGATGGTGCTTAACTATCCAGATATATGTTGGGAAATAACCTGCGGGCACGACTATCCATAATCTTCTCTTTTCTCTGGAGATATTTAAGAGTAGGTTAGATAAATGTCTATCAGGGATGGTCTAGACAGTATTTGGTCCTGCCATGAGGGCAGGGGACTGGACTCGATGACCTCTCGAGGTCTCTTCCAGTCCTAGAGTCTATGAATCTATTAATTTAACACCACAGGTGCCCTATGAGGCACCCCACTCCTTACTGAGCTTGCTTTCTGTAACGGTACAGCAGGAAGAAAGCAGGACATATCACATCTGTCTCAAGGCCACACAAATGTCATTTTGCTGCATCTATGCTGCACAATGGCCAGGAGGCAAGGAGGGGGAGTCAGTTGCTTGAATGGCCATTGTCTTTATGCTCTTTCATAGGCATCACCTTCCAGCCAGGAACATAAAGACAAAATGAGTGGGGCTGGTTCTTTTCCTGTGGTGCCAGGGAAGGGGCCATAAATATATATCCAACAAACTGTGCCTCACCATAAAAATCAGCAGAATAATCAAAGTTCTCCCGTTCCTCTGGATTAGGATGAGCCATCTCTTATGTACTAAGTGATCTATAGACAGCATAGCTTTCAGGAACCTTTGCATTTCTGGACTGAGTGTAATAGTTACACAAATGGCAAATGCAGTCTTGCTGGGTCAGACCATCCAGATCTGAACTGTCACCCCAAATGGTCACTCTAATGGAGGGGTGGGTAAACTACGGCCCACGGACTACACCTGGCCCACAGGACCATCCTGCCTGGCCCACCGAGCTCCTGGCCTGGGAGGCTAGCCCCCCGCCCCTTCCCTGCTATCCCCCCTTCCCGGCAGCCTCAGCTCACTGAGCTGCCAGGGCAATGCTCTGGGCAGCGGGGCTGTGAGGTCCTGGGGCAGCACAGCTGCAGAGCGTGCCCTGACCCGGTGTCTGTGCTGTGTGGTAGTGGCATAAGCGTAGCCCAGCTCCAACCGCCAGCCACCGGTGCTCCAGGCAGCTCGGTAAGGGCGCAGGAAGCTGGGGATTGGTTAGAGAGCAGGGGAGTTTGGGTGTGGATAGGGGTTGGGATGGTTGGGGGTGGGAACAGGGGGTTGAATGGCGGCAGGGGTCCCGGGGGGCACTCAGGAAGGAGGGGTAGTTGGATGGGGTGGCAGGGAGCAGTCAGGGCAGGGGTTCTGGGGGCAGTCAGGGGGACAGGGAGAAGGGGTGGTTGGATGGGACAAGGATCCGGGGGGCTGGCAGGAATGAGAGGAGGGGTTGGATGGGGCAGCGGGAGTCCAGGGGCAGTCAGGGGACAGGGAGCAGGGGTGTGTGGATGGAGCAGGAGTCCCAGAGGGGCTGTCAGGGAACAGGGGGGGTTGGATGGGGCAGGAGTCTCCAGGTGGGGGGCAGAGAGGAGATGGGGGCCAGGCCACAACCCCCTCCCCTAACCAGCCCTCCATGCAATTTATGAAACCCAATGTGGCCCTCAGACCATAAAGTTTGCCTGCCCCTGCACTAATGTATTGTGTTGCCTTTATATTCTCTTCTGAAATGAGAAAGAAAGACAGCTGCCCTCAGTCCGGCTTAGCCGCCTAGTTGCAGAAATTTTTTGCCATGCGTAAACTGAAATTTACAAGAAACAAAGTTGTTACATTTGATGTTTCTGCACTTGCTAAGCCAGTACTTCACCTTTTTGGTAGGTGGAGGAGACAGCTTCATGGGTGAGATCAGAAACCAGCTCCCATCCTCCATTAGTGAAAATTTCCCAGAGGTGTCAACAAATAAACTGGAAATACTCCTGAGCTATAGCCTCAGAGCCAGACAAGCCTGACCTCTGGGGCATGTTCAGAGTCTGAACCTAGATCTGGATCTGAATTTTGTAGCTGGTTGCCCATGGGCAATACAACCCCCCTGAACCATGAAGTGTTTTAGATCTCAGATCTTAAGCTTCTGTAAATTTTCCAGCGTTTCACTGACTGAAATGAGCCTATGATCATTTACACCCGTTGAAGATCTCCTCCCTGTCTGGATCAGAATTTTGCACATCAGGTACAACTCTAGTATAAAACAAGGACTGGGAGAAGAACACATGGGAGCAGGGAAATCGTACGCCTGCCCAAAACAGTTATAGTGGAGCTGGCTCAACCAACTCCCAGCACCTCACATTCATGTCTGGCTTTGTCAGATCAGGCTGTGTCGTGATGCACATATGTAATGCCACACAAGGAAAAGAACAGCTGCTCCCCAAACAGCCTGCGCTCTGGGATGTGATCGGCAGAAAGCTGGACAGGAAAAGGGGGAAATGCAGAGAGAGATTCTTCAAGTTCATCTAACTTCGTGGACAAGAGCAGAACCCAAAGCACTTTCCTAACCATACAACGGTATTGAAATGCAGCCACCTCTAAGGTGCAGGGAAAGGTGGAGAAGGGAACTGTTGGAGAGAACCCCTACTCTTAAAAGTTGTGTCCTGGATGATTTAACTGTGTTTGTTTTATAAGGGCTCAGCAAACAAACAGCTAGACACCCACCCCCAAACTCCGTGGGGCTCAGTTTATCTATCTCCAAAGAGTAGGATTGACCCTAATGGGGTTTGACACTATGGTTTGAAGGAGCTGATTCCTTTCCTTTGCATTGGGCTAAATTCTGATCTACTTGAAGCCAGTGGCAAAACTCTCACTGATTTCATAAGAACCAAGCTTGAGTCCTTCAACTGAAGGTGCATCAAGCAGATACCCTCATTGAACTCCTGTCCCTGGCCTTATTGATAGCTCCAGCTCTCTCATTTTTTTCTCATTTAACCATGGTCCTGATTAACGCCACCTCCTTTCAGCTGGAAACGGCTGACTAATGAAGACCTGTGAATGTTCAACAGCTCCTACATTATGCAGCATGTGGCTAAAAATAGCCCGTGTTACAGGTCTGAGCCCAACTTTGTTGGGAGAGATTCATACTCCAGACTCAAAAAGTGATTCATCACTCAGTGGCCATGGCAACAGCCATTACTAATAGAGGCAGTAGGATGTCAGCGGCATGGCAATGTTCAGTGAGTGAGTGCATGATAACCCCATCAGAGTGCACAGCAACAGAACTGACTGTCGTTCCGATAAGCCACATATTTGATTTCCCTTCTCCTCCCCAAATCCGCAGTCATTAATACCTGTCTGCTAAAAAGGAAGAGGCTTCTAAAGTTGGTTAGCTTGGGAAAAGAAAAAAGAAAAAAAAATTGTTGCATTTGCAACCAAGGGAGAAAAAAATAACAGAAATCTAGCGCTGCTATTAAAGATGACATTGCAAAGACTGGCCTTGTGGCCTTGGGTGTTTCTTTATTATTTATAAAGAAGGTCTAAATGTTTTTGTATCTTTCTTTCCTGCTTGTTTTTAGCCTTAGAGATATTAGGAATATCAAGTGTGTCATTCCATGATTTTGTTGGAACACTTTTGGAGTTAATAAGTTTATTATGAATGCGTGTACTTCAGTAGAAGGAACAGTTACGTTGAATCTTTATCAAAGATGCCCTTTCCCCCAAATGTTCATTAGGCATTTGAGTCAAAAAATTGCTAACTAAGCCAAACAAAACCCAAAGTGTTTTAGGCAAAAGTGACAAAAATCGCCTCCCCTCCCAATTTCTTAGTTTAGCTCTTTTACGTCATCATTCTGTTAGTTCTGAAATTGTCATAGAATCTTTCCAAGCTGATAGACAAGACCTGAATTTTTGATAGTTGGAAAAAAGTAAGAAAATAAAAAAGAGAAATTAAACTTGCAGGACTTCATTGTAAATAATTTTTAAAGGGAAGGGGGAGCACAAGCCCAATATATTTTTGCCCTTTGTGGGTCACCTTTAAAAAGTTAAGATTTGACAATAATTACTATGTAGTGGTTTTGGAAGTATCACTCTTTTCTACACTATTCTTACAAGTGGCAAAACCTGAGGTATTTCAAACACCGTTTGCATTATAAAACGAACAGCCTGTGTTGTCAAAAGGGACTAGACATTTTGAGTTCTTCAATTTTTTGGAGTTTACATTCAGATACCCTAAAGGGACAATTTCCAGAAAGTGCTGGGCACCCATCCGTTGAAAATCAGGCCCCTTTCAGAACTCTCTAGTTGGGTGTCCAAAACCAACAGCTCCCCAAAAAATTAAACCCATCAAAATACATGAACATTTTTCCATTATAAGCAATTGTTGATGTGGCCCACAGAAGTGTTATGTGATTACAAATAGCAAGGAAAGTGGTTTATGCAAATGAAATTGAGTGTGTGCTCCCATGATTGCAAATAGGTTGGGAGTAGGTCTATGTGATTGCAAAAGTGAGTGGAGGAGATTGACAAAGAAAATTTCTGTTAAGATGTGGCTCACACTATTATCTTGTTATTGCATAGCAATCTAAAACTGCTAACCCATTTTCAAACTAACTAGACTATGTAAGGTAACGAGAGATTTTTGCATGAGTGCTATTCTTTATCTTGATCTATATCTGCAAGTGTTGGATGGTGTGATATCAAGAAAAAACAGAACCAAATGAGAAGGGCTTTATCCTTTACTTTAAACAGAGATGGCCCCAAACTACAGAATTTGGATCCAGATTTTGAACACTCCAAAGTTTGGGGCTGTTTAGGCCTGGAGTTTTTGTTTAGCCCTGGAGGAACCACAGTGGACATTAGAAAAATCTAGATCTGAGTTAGGATTTCAACCATTTTCAAGCATTTTGGCATGCTGAGATCTGGGGGTTTGGCTTAGGCCCATCTCTGCTTTAGAAACATGCTCAGGAAAGATGCCTATTTTCTCCTGCTAGCCTGTTTATAATAAAGTTTAACGTGTTACAGTGACAGCACCAGTTGGAAAATGACTTCCTGTTTCTCAGAATTCATCCTTGGTCATTTCTCCCATTTCCCCCTTTCAGACTGAAAACGAAAGGAGTGGAAGGGAAAGAAAAATAAAAGCAGCCAAATCAGATGTCATATTGTGAAGCAGTCACCCCGCCACGGTTTTCAGGGCCTGGCTTTTAAAGGTCCCCCTTTCATACAGGGACGGATTTAACATTTATTAAATGATCAGTTGCTTGAAATGAAAAGCCTCTGTCACATGCAAAGCGAGCAGTGCAAGAAACGACATGCGGTGGGTACTGGACACGTGCAGAATTCAAATAGGCCTCCAGCAGCTCTACCCTATTAAGTAATAATGCAATACAGTTTGTCTATAGACAGCATCCAAGAGAGAAGGGCTCGGCGGCTGTGGAGCCTTCTGACCACAGAAGGGAAAGACAGAGAGCAGAAATAGTGAGGGAAGAGAAGAGAAGATGAGGTATAAAAGCAGGAAAGGTGCAAACTAGTTCCAGTGAAGGGAAGGCTAATGGTGGGGCAGGACATCACTGTTCTAGTGAGGAGGATGAGATATGGAAGGGTCAGTAACAGAATGAGGGGGATGGGAGGAGGCAGGGATGGGGGGTGTCATAAACAGATAGCTAAGGGTTAATGTTTCTTTTACCTGTAAAGGGTTAACAAAGGGAACCAAACACCTGACCAGAGGACCAATCAGGAAACAAGATTTTTCAAATCTCAAGGGAGGGAAGTTTTGGGTGTGTGTTCTTTGTCTCGTCTCTGTTGCTCTCTAGTCTCTGAGGGGATCACTCTATCTCCAGGCTTTCTAATCTTCTGTTTCCAAGTTGTGAGTACAAAGGTAGAAAGACAATAGGCTTATATTGTTTTTTTGTATTTACATGTGTGTAGTTTGCTGGAATGTTTTAAATTGTATTTCTTTTTGGATAAGGCTGTTTATTCATTTTTTTCTTTTAAGCCAATAACCCTGTATATTGTCACCTTGATACAGAGACCATTTTTATGTCTTTTTCTTTCTTTTTATATAAAGCTTTCTTTTTAAGACCTGTTGGATTTTTTCCTAGTTGGGGCTCAAGGGGATTGAGTCTGCAGCTCACCAGGGAATTGGTGGGAGGAAGAAGACTGGGAGGAAGAGAAAATCTCTTTGTGTTAGAGTTACAAAGCTTGCATTTGCAGGGACTCTGAGTGAGGGTGAGAGAAACCTGATCTCTCTGTTTTGCGTTTCAAGGAATTGAAGCAGGGTAATCTCCTAGAGTACCCAGGGCGGGAAGATCTGGGAGGAGGTAAAGAGAGGGAAGGGAAGTGGGTTATTTCCCTTTGTTGTGAGACTCAGGGCATCTGAGTCTTGGGGTCCCCCAGGGAAGGTTTTGGGGAGACCAGAGTGAGCCAGGCACTGGAATTCCTGGCTGGTGGCAGCACTATCAGATCTAAGCTGGTAATTAAGCTTGGAGGTTTCATGCTAGCATCTCATTTTCTGAACTCTAAGGTTCAGCTCTGAGTAGGACGCTATGACAGGGGGAGGAGAGCTGAGGCTGGGTGTCACAGTGAGAGGTGCTGGGAGGAGATGTGGAAGTGTTACTGGAATAATTTGCAGTAATTTTGTCTCCTGGGTAAAAGGTTGATGTTCCTCCTAGCTCCGTTCCCGCTTCTGTCCCTAAGAGCTCTATTTTAAAGGCCTTTCTTGCTCCTGCTGCTACCTGAGATCTAAGGAACAGGAATGAATGACAGACATCTCTAGGGGATGGTCTAGAACAGGTATATTTAATCCTTTCTCAATGCACAGGGGGTGGACTAGGTGAGGTTTTGAGATCCCTACATTTCTCTGATGTTATGGGCCTAAGTTCTGTTTCTGTATTGCAATGTGAGTTAGCTGCCTACATGTAAGCCTATGGCCCCTGACCTTCCCCTCAGGAAAATCACAGGATCCCAGCCCTAATTACTTGCAACAATATGCACATGCTTCCAGCAGTAGTCTTGAGCTGCTGCAGCATTAGAGGCTATCATCAGTTTTAAGTCAGGGCAGCCGTGAAGACAGGGAAGTGCATAGGAAATAGGAATGTGGCAGATAAGTGATCTATCACATAGACTGTATTAATCTAAACTTGTCAAAGAAGTTTCCACTGAGAGGAGTGGAGAGAAGGTTTTTGTTATCCAAAGATGATTTCAGACAGTGAAAGGAAGAGCACTTTTGTATCTAAGGAACTCTGGTTATCCAAGCAACTGCTTCCCTACTGTTACACATTCACATCATTTCCAAATGGAAAATAGCTGAGAATAAAGAGAAGAGGAATAGAACAACAAATTGAATGGAGAGACTAGAATCAGATTTTCTAAAATGTCTTTCCTATTCAAGGAATACTAGTGTGCTTGACAAGGCAAAGATACCAGTAATGCAACTGTAGAGCACAGGTGCTTTCTTTCTTTCTTTCTTTCTTTCTTCAGTCTAAAGAGATAAGGGACCTAGCAGTATTACTAGAAGATCTCCTTAAGCTCAAGTAGTACAGGTCTTACAGTATGTCTTCATTGCAGAGTTAATTCAAGTTATCTGCACGCGGATTACTTCTCTTGAGTGAGCCTGTCTTGAGTGTCAAGTATCAGAGGGGTAGCCATGTTAGTCTGGATCTGTAAAAGCAGCAAAGAGTCCTGTGGCACCTTATAGGCTAACAGAAGTTTTGGAGCATGAGCTTTCATGGGTGAATGCTCCAAAACTTCTGTTAGTCTATTAGGTGCCACAGGATTCTTTGCTGCTATCTTGAGTGAGCACTGATACTACTGTGAAATAATACTTGCCCTGCTGTGTTCATACTGGAGCTGTATAAAGACTTCTGGGGATACAGGCGCCGGGGTTAATTCAACTCATTCCTAAGTGGATCATGGGATGTTTGGAACAGTCAATGAGCAGAAGGGACTTCAGTTAACAAGCTACCTCAAGCACGCTTTGCTACATAAGACATAGGCGAAAATAAAAGGAAGATTCCATATCCCCTTCATGCTTTAAAATATGTGAGGTAGGTTAGTGTTTAGGAGCTTTGAAGAAGCAGCACATTTCAAGGTGAAATTTGAAAGACCATGGCTTTCAGTGGAGAGAGAACCAGGCTGCAAAATTCAGATCTGAATCTGGATTTAAGACTTCCTATGTTTTAGGAGTGGTTGGAATCTGGGGGTTTTCGTTGATCCCATATAAATCCTGCAAAATTAGAATCTGAGCTGAGTTCAGATTTCAATCCATACCCACCTCTGAGCTTCAGAGATGTTCAGATCTGGGGGGGCTGGTTGAAGTCCAACTCTTGTTTCCAACATATTGGGGAACTGCACTATTTTTATGTCAGTCAGGACCTGCCTTTTCCCATTCAATCATTTGTACTCTAACCCATAGTGAGTTTTTTTCAAACTCATAAGAGCATCCTTGACCAATTCAATGATGGTATTAGCTCATCACAGGCCAGCACAAAGACTCACTGTTAAAACAGCAGGGGAAATTAATCACAAAAGCAGAAGTGCCAGCACTGGTTGATGTAGCAATGGTTGGAAATCACTGCACTAGATATGTGCACTAGTGCTGAGGTGGGAAAAGTAAGCATCACCTTAAACAAAATTTCACCTCTCTCCGGCAAAAATATATATATAAAAAAATATTCAGTCATCTCTGTAACCAAACATGAATCCAAATATTTTTGGAGCTTCTAAATTGTTGCTTCATTTCATGTTTTAGCCACAAAAGGAAATGAAAATGCTAGAGATCAAAAGCATTTTTACCAGTCTTTTCTAAATCGGGGAAAAAAGAATGCCCTTTATGGAGATGGAATTTATGACATTCTAACAAGTTTTACCATCAGCAGTGTTAACTACTTTCTGCACTAGAGGCAAAATCACGTCTGACCTCTTGTTGGCTAACATGGCGTCAGACTTCTTTTCTTAATCTAGACAAGGCCATGGGAAGTCTAGTCCTATTTTTTAGAGCCAGGAGTTTCAGAGGAGCCTCCATTTTTGGATGCCCGTCTGACACCAAAACGAATCTCAGAACCTTTTGAGGCTGCCTCATTGCTCCTTGTGAGCCAGATTTCTACTATTGGGGCCAGGCATCCAGTGACAGAAGAAGGTTCCGGTTATTTTTCTGGTTTCCATAGGAAAGCAGAGTTCAATAAGGCAAGTGAAAAGAGAATTTACTGTTTGTTTGGTTTTTTTTGAAAGGTTGTACAGTGAAGGAGAAAGTAAAGTTCACCAATGGTAAATATAGCAAAACCAAATGAGTTTAGGTCAAATACTGAGGGCAATAAACATATATAGGTGAAATTTTATGAGCTTTAAAAGGGAGCTTTATGATCTTCTAGGGAACAGCAGTGTAATTTGAAACCAGTGGTGGAAAAACAATGTAATATCAAATGTAGCATATCTAGAAAACCCTGTTAACCTAACCAACACAAAAATGCAGGCAGGCTAGGTTGCTATGTCTGTAGATTTGCTTAGTGCCTCTCCATGATCCTGATCTGATCACCCTCCCTTACAAGTGTACATGGTGCACCTGACATAGAATGACTCTTGTGGTAGCTGAGGGAGTCAAGATCCAGAAACTTAGTGTAATCACATACTTTACATGCCACTGTCCCAAACAAAGAAAGAGAGAGAAGTTCATGAACAGGACTGACCAGAAAAGGGGAAGCTACAGTTCATAAAGGCCCTGCAGTGTATTGCCACTGCCAATGGACTCTCAGCCCCTAGCATTGCTTTTCCTGAGGAGGACTGGGGGTTACCTCTCTACATGCTTGGTGAAAACCATTATTATTATTATTCCATCCTTCTCACGCCAGTACTGGCACACAAGGCGGAAACTAGTCTCTTCCATCTAACTGTCATTTGCTGCTTCCATTCACTCTATGAGGAAAAACAATGTACTAGCCACTTAAAGATCCAGTCCTTGCATATGAGATACAAGAAGGATGCCCCACAGCCCAGTCTTAACCATTGATGAAGTGGTTGGATAGGGGAAATGGAAATTAGATACCTATAATCTGCCCTCTCCGAAGTCTGTTATTTCAGAAGTAAATGACATTCCCAGAAGACTGGAGGACTAGTCGCCCTGGAAAAGGTCAGGCACCATGCATACAGGTGCTCTGCAAACTTCTATGCATAGCTGTGTCAATTAACAGGTCAGGATTGAGGCTTGCTTCTGGATATAGATTCCTCCAGGATTCCCATTCAGCTTTGCTAATACCTTGAGTCTTGATCTGTCATATCCCCTGTTTTCAGCAGAGGCCACCAGTCATGCTGAATTATGAAGGTTGTTTTGTCAAATAAGGACTAGGATGAGTTCAACAAATGAGGTTTCCTAAGATGATATTTAAACTCCGGTGACTGACTTAGGAACTATGCCACCAAATCCCGCCTCCCTACATGCATGCCTGAAGTAATGCTAGGAAAAGTCCTTGCTAGACAGTTGACAATGTCACACTTTGATCCTCAGTTTGTCCTGCGCCCACTTCAGTACATTCAGTCAATACAGCTGCCAGAGGGGTTTGATCCTGAATAACAACCATTACGAAATGGAAAAACTGGACCACATTCATCTCTGGTGTGAGCAGGTCCCATTGACTTCAATAGGGTTGCGCTCAATTACAACAGCAGTCACCTTGACCAGCAGACAAATGAAGGAGTCTTGAAAATCAAAGAAGAGAAAGATGTTATGACTCACTTGTCCTCTTTGTCTAGAACATAAACATTTGGCAGTGAGTTTTCAACTAGAAGACTTCGGCATACAGTTAATTCTATAACCACAATAAGGGCACAACCCTATAGCATTCCTTATTGACTTCTCACTCAGGCAGCATTCACATTAGGTCAACGGGCCTCAACACCAAGCACTGGAGTCAAGATATGGTCCTCCTGAGTAAGGACTTCATGATTTGGCCCACTGAAAATATTATCACCAAGGTTACTGACAATGCCAAGCAGGGTCACATAGGTCACCATGCAAAATGTCTCCTATGGTGCTAATATTTAAGGCTTGCCTCACTCAGTTGCATTTGGGTATTTATATCAAAACTGGTTACTGCTAATGCACCATGTATGTGCAGGCAGTTAATGGAGGATCATGTTTACTTATGGCTTACAGAAAATAATCTCCTGAGAAGTTAGTGTTCATTGCCCAGTGAGCAGCTCTTTCAGACATAAATAGCCTTGGCGCAGTGTCAGAGAAGCCATGGAATTAGTTTAAAAGAGGGGGGAGTGGAAAAAAAAATCTACATATCTACTTCATTGTTTGCTGGTGATGATATATTTGGTAGATTCCTGTCCTGTTACAAATTTAGATACTGCTCTGTAAGTGCATAGCTCCGTGGCAAAGTAGTACTCTCAGGGTGGCTTTGATGACAAGCTGGAGAATGATGCTTGGAAAATGTGCATCGGTATATGCTAACAGATGTTTTGTGGCTCTACAAAAGTGTAGGATCAACTTAATGGAGGCCTGCCATATTTCATCTGATGCTTTCTTGGAACAGCATTTTTCCATAGAATCATAACATGTGAAAGTGTTCCTCAGCATGTTCGCTAATGTATATGATCCAAACTAGCTGTAGAATGAAAAAAAAAACTTTCACATAGATTTACAACTAAACTGCTCAAATGTGAGGTGTTGCTGTTTATGGGGTCATACTCTTTGTTCTTTGTGAATATTCAGAAGGAGGTCAAGGATATTGAAAATGTTTGCAAATGAACCAGCACATGACTTACTCCTTATTCACTATTCTTTGCTAACTAGTGACCCTTGGAAGGGCACTCCTCTCCTTGCTCCAAATATAAATAAAGGTATTTATCCAAATACGGAGCAGAACAATATCATCTGACCTTTAGTATATAGCAAATAATTAAAGTGAATGTTTTCCCAGCAACCCATAGCCTGAATATTATTTGTCCATGCTATTTAGTGAATATGGCCAGATATGGAATATGTCTGCAGTTAATATGACTGCAATGATGAGCATGGTTCATGAGCCAACGATGAACCCAAACTTCAGTGAATACACACACTGAAGCAAAACTTGAATCGGGGCTAAATATGATAGAATACACCACATTGTGTGGGACTGAGTCATTTTAAGCATACCTGACAGAGTAAGATTTCTTCTTCTAGTCTCACTATTTTGGATTTGATTGATTTTTTTTCCTGCAATTCTGTCCTATAATAAAGAATAGAAGGCTGGCAAAGAAGGAAGGGAAAGTCTTGTGGTCAAGACATACATTGGCATTCTGTTCCATGCCACTTCCGTGGTCTTCCTGTGTGATGATGGACAATTATATCTCTGTGTCTTAGTTTCCATATCTCAACAAAAGAGGTGAAATTTGAGTGATACTAACCTATTTCACCAGGGCATTTGGAGCCTAAATTAATGATGGAAAAGTGCTTGACACTATGGAACTGTAAATTATTAGCATAAGCAAGAATTGTATATCAGACATTGTTATGTAATAATCAGACTACACACTAGAAAATTAAAGATTGCATATTAGTAGGCCTTAATTACCCTTTTAAGGATGGTACAATCACTGATAAGAAATGTGAGTCTAAATGAGCAATTACCGTCGTGCTGTAACTTGTCTGTCTCTCACAATATGTATAAAGGATTATAGTGTTATCTTTCCCCTGTAAAGCAGTAGTTAAGTGGTTACTAATATCTGTCTGGGGTCCTGACTTTCACAACTGCGTGACTGCTGTATGACTGTGTTTCCCTGAAATGTTTGCACCATAATACTGGTCAGTTTGGAGCAATTCAAGGGACAAAAGGATTAGGACTTGATTCAAAGTCCATTGAAGTCAATGGGAATCTTTCTTCTGACTTCAACAGACTTTGGGTCAAGTCCTTAGTATATAGCTATGATAGATATGCAGGAATGAGCAGAGAGTTCTTGTTTAGGCATGTGATTTAAAGGGTTAATGGGAAAAGTTTACAGCAAATGCCCAGTATGCTGTTTTCAAAGGCTAAGTATGCAGTCAAATCAAAATCAATTTATCTTAGAACAAGGAAAAACACTGCTCCTCAGTAAGATCTATTTCCAGCCCAAACTTAGCCTTTCTACTCCCAGCAGTTTTAGCTGACGAGCTGTATTTCCCCCCCAGGTTCTTGTCACTCAAAAATAGATGAGCTTTTTCCTTAAAGTTTAAAATAAAATAAAAGATACCTTTGTCAGACACCAGAAAGTTTTAGTCCAACTGGTGAAAGTTTCAGAAAGCTATGAACAACTGAAAACAGTGGGTTTGAATGGAAACTCTTATGTAGCCTTAAAGCATATCACATCCAGAGTCTTTCTGCAATTATTCTATGTTTTGGCTTTTTTATATTTGATTTCTTTTGCACCTCAATCAATACCCTTGAACTATAGATGGGTCCAAACCAAAATGTTGTATTCAAACACCCCCAAACTTTGGTAAAGTTCAGATCTGGAAGTGGATCTTAACACTGGCACTAGCCTGTGTTTTGATCATGGATAAAACAAAAACCTGGATCCAAAATCCCCTGAGCTCCAAGAGAGTTTGGATCTGAATCCAGATCTGTACTTTGCCTTTTGAGTAGGACCATTTCTTTCTTGAATTCATGACATGCACAGTGCAATGGAATAAATTAGGAGACAATGTGACATAGAGTACAATAAAAAGAAAAATGCTAATATCAGTAATTATTGCAGAATGTCACTGTGCTATTTAAAGGCTGCTCGCTGCATGCCAAATAGTGCTCTGGGCAGAGTTTTCATTACAAAATCCTGCCAAAGCACTTCCTAAGGGGATAATGATAAATATAGATAGCAGAGAGCCAGTCTCAATCCATTGTAGTGTATAGCAGTAAAGCACATGCCTTAGGGTCCATAAGTCTCATAAACCAGCAGATACTTGGGTTGGCTCAACTCCCTGAATTGTTTCTGAATAATTTGGCAGACTCCAATGAAGGATTTTCAGGTAGCCTTATGATATCGTATATAACTCACACTAGGGAATTAGCTACAATCTCACAGCACCAATGCCGCAAGGGTAACCTTTATTTCTAGACCTTGATTAATCAAGATGGACTCTTGTCACATGTCATAGGTCCAGTCAATTATTTTAAAATATTCTTTTTATTTTTATACAGTGTATAACTTGGCTCTTCGCATCTCATCATCACAGGAAAATCAACAGCAAGGAAAATGTAAAAACTCATCCTTTGTAATAATATCCAGCACGATTCCCACCCATTCGCATGGGCATGAGTTCTGGTAGTTTTGTTACTGGTATTCAGGTCACTTCTCAATCCCCATGTTAGTGATCTGGGCCCTGCCCCTGCCATTTGATCTGATAGTGCCAACCGTGTCCTCATACAGAACCCTACGGGCACAGGAGTTCTGTGCCAGCGGCTCAGATTGTACGATCAGGCCTAAGATTATTTTCTTCCCACAGAAAATAGCGTCAGTACTCACAGAGCAAAATGATAAATGTAATGGGGCACCACTGCAGTCATAATCACTCATTTTCATGGCCAGTATCAACCAAACTAGAAGTGCTTCCATGCAGAATGGTCGAAAGAAAGCAGAGGTAGTATAATCCTTGCACTGATGCAGTGGGAGAGGGATAGAAGGGAAACGGATTGTGCCTTCTCTGTTTGGAGACTACTGGAGGCAAGTGCGGTACCTGCCACAGATGAGTGCAGCTCTGAGGGCTGTTGTAACTTGTGCCATTGCTTCATTGCCCCTGATGGGACATTGCCAGGGTGCAGAATCAGTGTGGCATAAGTCTGCCCCTGAAACACATGCTCTTCCACTCTGATCCACCTGCACCGTTCTCTGCTCTTCCCCCATCCCAGAATAACCCACATGCCTCAGGTTGCTGTGGAGATGGCCCAGAACTGCCTCTGCACCTGACATATGAGCCTTTTCATTTGGGAAAATTCCCAAGGGCAGAGGGGTGGGGGAGAAGGGATTATGTCTGCTTTAATGCCAGCCTACCTGAATACAAAGCATCTCTAGGGCAATGGTAAATCCGGCCCCAGGAGTTTTCATTCACTCTTTAGCTGGACGATTCTTTATTCTGAAATACTTTTACTTTAAAGTCTGTCAGGTTTGTCTCCAGAGGTTTGTCTCAGTCAGAAAGGGTATCCAGAACCTGCCTGACCTGAAGGAGAACTTATTGAGAAATGGGGGGAGAGGACCAAATACTCCTTTCTTATCCTCCCAGCCATCCAGAGAAACCAGAGGCGCTTCCCTTTCTCGGAAGTCCTTGAGCTTTTTACCTATTCAGTTCCCTGCCTTGTAAGTGGTTTAATCTCCAGCAAACAACTGAAACCAGGAATCTGCCCTGCAGATTAGAACACCTAGAGCAGAAAGTGGAGGAAGTTAAAGAAAACACAGACACGTAGAAGGGGTCATCCCTCCTGCAAGCAAAGAGTGCTATTGCTTTAGGAAAGGCAGGTCCCCTTTCTCCTACATACTTGTGTTTTCTTTTCCCTTGTTCCCACATTACACTGAGCAATGTGGCCTGTAAGGCTCAGTGTGAAATAACTCAAGGGCAGGAACATCAGGCTTCAAGCGAGATCCTTCTTTCATCTGCCTCCTCTCCTCCCACTCTCTCTGTCTCAAGGTAGGTCTACACTTATGGCAGCATTTACAACAGGGGTCTCAAACTGAGGGTCAGGACCCCTCAGGGGGTCACAAGATTATTACATGGGGTGTCGCAAGCTGTCAGCCTCCACCTCAAACCCCGCTTTGCCTCCAGCATTTATAGTGGTGTTAAATGAAAGGGGTCACCAGTACAAAAGGCTGAGAACCCCTGATTTACAATATAGACACTGCATGTCCAACTAACACATCTCTAAACAGCAGTATGGACAGTGAGGGACTGTTTAGGCAAGTAGAATAAAGTGATGCCAGAACCTTAGGGTACTTACCTTACATGGCTTTCTACACACCCAAGCCATGCCTTCCCTGTCTACATTGCTATTTTTAGCAGAATGGTGTCCCATGGCCTCCCCACTGCTGGAGCCTTTCCCTGCCTCAGTTAAAGACTCCAGCAGAAGGAAAAGGCTCTGGCAATGGTGAGGCAGCGAGGAAAGGCTCCAGTAGCTCCCAACGGGAGCCTTTCCCAGCTGTCGGAGCCTTTCACTGCTGCATGCAGCTACCCACAGCAATGTGGACACAGTCTGCCTTTCACTATGGCATGTAGCTAAACATACTCTACATACTGCTGCAAGGCCTCAGTGAGATGGATTGCTCATCATCTTTGTATTTCAGGCCTCTCTCTCATGCATGCAGAGTGAGCAAAAAATGGTAGAAAGTCAAAATTTCACATTTTCATGGAGATTTTATGTTTTTTAAATGTGTCCCACAAAATACATCATTATTGTGAAAATAATAAAGCCATAATGACCCTAAATGTTTGAGAAGAAAAACTACTAGGAAGTGTACTGAAGGGAACAATTTTGCATTGGCAGGGCATATGCTGGATGACTCAATAAGTCTTTTGTCTCTCTTACATCTGTGATTTCATAGACCTGGGGTCTGTAGAGGAAAAGATCTGAAGTGTACTAGTTCCACTCATGTAATCTTGGGGAAAAAAAACCCTATTCCCTTGACTTTAGAGGGAAGATAGTACCTTTAACTTCATATACTCAGTGAGCTATGTACTGTATGGAGTGTGAATATATTTTTATTATTATTATCTTACTATCAGTGCCCAGAGGCTCTGATCAGGATCATGGTCAATTGTGCTTGGCTCTGTACAAACATACAGGTAGACATGATCCCTGCCTCAAAGAGCTATCTATATAATGTATGAGAGATTACAAATTGCCCATAAACCTGCCTAAAAGTAATGTATGCAGAATACGGCTGAGTAATCAGTCTGGACAAAAATGCAATAGAGGATTTTTTTTGATGAGCTGATGATGACTATTTGCAGCACCTGCAGTGGTTTAAGTATTATGAACAAGAAATTCTCAGCTGGGAAAATGTCTACTGTAGCAGTTCTGAGCCTCTATAACGAATTCTTTGTACCTGCTGAAAGTCTGCCAGGAGAGCTGGATTAGTTGTCTGCTACCTGCTTTGTTAAATCTGCTTTTCTGAGCTCTCGGAGCTGGAAAACAGGAATAACAACATGTTTAGAGGTGTGATCCTTTCTCATGACCTACAAGGATTGTTTCCACCACTCATTCCAGAGAGAGTGCTGCAGGTAGAGGAAATGGAAAAAACTATCAGGGGAAATAGCTGTGAAAGTTTGGTTTGGACACATTGATTTGAGATAAAAACAATGATAATTTCCACTGCCCTCTCCTTCTGCTCCAAACAGCAAGTGGACCCTTCAATTAAATTCTAAGATATGTCCTTGATATAGTTCTTCCCCTTCATGTGCACGACAAAAGGTAAGTCTCATTCTAGGTATTCTGAGTGAAAAGGGGATCTGGTGTTCCCTGCTTGTCCCCATTCACCAACGCATCCAGCCCCTGGTCTCATTTCTGCCTCCAAAATGCATTGAAGCTCCTTTGCACTGTGCTTCAAAAGAAGCATAATTGCAGACAACACAAAGGATTTCTGGTTATTCTCAGAGGCTTCTGACACCCATGGCTATGGAGAAACACACAATTCAAATTCTAAGAATGATTATTATTAATTGTTGTTATTCTCTCGTCTTCTCCTCTTTTCTTCATCTTTTCTTCTTTCTTATCCTCTCCTCTCCTCTCTTGTCTAGTAAAACCCACCCAACAAGTCTAGGAGAAGGACCACAAGATGAACAGAGGTTTGTTTAGTCTGGAGAAGAGAAGATTGAGAAGAGATAGACTGACAGTTTTCAAGTACATAAAAGGTTGTTACAATGAGTAGGAATTAAAATTGTTCTCCTTAACCTCTGAGAATAGGACAAGAAGCAATGGGCTTAGATTGCAGCAAGAGAAGTTTAGGCTGGACATTAGGAAAAACTTCCCAACTGTCAGGGTGGTTAAGCACTGGAATAAATTGCCTAGGGAGGAACTGACAGGTCTGCCAACTTGGAGTCTCTGTGTTCCCATAACTCCTGGATTTCTCCCAGTTGTAGAATCTGTTTTGTGGTATTAAACCTCCACCTTGCCCACCTCCCCCTACGGGGCTAAATGAATAATGGGAGGCTCTTGTTCACTCTTTGTCTATTTTGGGATCTCAAACAGTTCTGCTGGTAATCACTGCACTAAAAGTTTACACTGATAGGAAACTGGCCCATATTGTCTGGATATGATAACAGCACAATTTGATATTCAGGAAGTGCTGATGATCTCTAAATATAGAAGTAGAGTAATTATTGCTGACACGATTGGTTTGAATTCAAAAGCAGATAAGAAGAATATCTATTTCTCCATTTATTTGTAGCAGTTTTTGTGGCGGGGAGTGGGGAGAAGCCTTGTTAGGCAAGCATCAGAGCTGCACAATCTAAGGGTTCATAATGAGGGGGTTATTAATGATGGGGCATGATACTTTATCGCTGCAAAAAAAAGCACAGAAGCCACCGAAAACTATATTCACCAGTGCATTGCACCTTGTGCAAAGCGACTTCAAAATGCTTCCAAATCACTCCAGTGTCAATGACTGCACATGGTGCAAGGCAGTGAGGAGTCACATCCAATCAGACCTTACCCTGCAGGATGTTATTGGAGCTACAGGAAAAACAATGTTGACATTAACTGTAAAGGGAGCTACAGAAACCATTGTACAAATCCAAGCCATTGGGGAAGTTGCATAGCCTTGTGCTTCAACATGTAGGTCTGCAACTAAAAACACATCAGACACAGACTGACGCCTTTGAACGCTACCCACCCACAGGGGTTGCAGATGGTCCCTCAGTGCTTCTGAAATGCCACACGATGGAGTATTATCTTATCCCTCGCTGCTGTGGGTGGAGTACATACTCACTGTCATATACGGCATCACATGCACACCATGTGTGTCAGTGAAGGGTGTTTGAGGGAGATAGTCTTTCTGACCCTACGTACAGTCTTAGATCCTTAAAAATCAACTGTCCTACAAAGTTAATTCCACTGAATAACATTGAAATGTTGTTGGCTTGTGTTTTTGTTTTTTTTTAAAGATCCTTCCTTCCTGTAACATAGATGGGATTTTGATGCTCCAAACTTGCATGTGCCACTTATCCCTGCTGCGTGGGTAGTAAACACATCTAAAGCTACAAAGATCAGTTAGAATAAGTGGCTCTATTCCAGAGTGATGAATTTAGCTGCTCTTGGCGTAAATATAAGCTGGTGGGGAAGAATTTAAGTTTTGTTTGATTCCATAGAAACCCACCCCGAAATCTCTCCAGGAGGGCAGCAAGTTAAAGCATGACATCAAACCCCTCATTGGCCTCTCCTACTTTGGGGGTATAACATTGTTGCTGGCTGCTTGTGGTAGCAGAAGGTTTACACCAACTATTCCTTTCAAAAATGTTGCATACACCACATTCCTCTAGCCTGGTTTGCAGGCTTCAGTTGTGACCCGTCCTCCACAGGATGGAAGATATAGCCTGCATTTAGAACAGTTTCCCTGATTCTCAGAGGTAACCCACACACCATCTGCTTTTGCCTCATCACCAGGTCTGCCTTAAGCTTAGCAACCAGGTAAAGTTGCAGAGCTCCACCCCCTTAAAGGCACACAATCCTTTTCTATAGATGTGTTGTCACACATTCAAAATGTGTACTCTTCCTTTGATTATCTTGGACCACTGATTCTTTCTATAGTTGCCATATGCCACACAGCACTTGTGTACCTCAGAAAGTTAACAGGCCCCTTCCACTGTTGACAACAATACAATCTGAATGTATCTGGCCTGCCTGGTGAGTCTTCTATGGTGACTTGAAACTAAACCCTCATCCTGGTTATGTTCTGGCCTCAGGCAAATAGCTGTTTTGCAGACGGGATCATGGTTAGATTGCACTGTTATATTAAGGATGAGGGTGAGCCTCCATGTATTTTGCAGTCATCTGCTCTGCTGCTGAAATGGAAGTCCTGAAATGTGGTAAGGAGGGTTGTTCTAGGATGTGTCTTTTAAAGCTAAAGCTAAGTAGCAGTGGCAGTATCATAAGAGACCCTGTTCTCAGGTTTCCAGCCTGATTCTCCAACTAAGGAGGTTCTAATTTAAAAGGCAGGTTGAGTTTAAAACTGGAGTGGAGCCTGTTTTCCACATACAACCCAAAATGGCAACATCTTGCGAGAACACCTGACACTGGAAGAATACTAATATTTTGGGCTGAAATCTCACAAGAAATTGGAATCATTACATGAGAACACAAGCCCATGCCTTGGCCACCAACCAAAATCTCCATCTTTTACTTAAACCTAAGCCAGATCCTAACACCATTTCCTTGTTCCATCTCTACTCCAGATAGATCAGGATAAACTTTGGATAAAAATCCAGATGGTTGGATGAGTATCAGAAACCTATCTCTGGAACATCTGAAATACACCCCTCAGAGCATCTCCATACCAGCAAGCTTCTAGACTTAGAAATCCTTTCAAAGAAACCTACTGCATGAAGAGACCTGACTATACAACAGGGACAGCTTAGCTGCAGCAAAGGTGTGCAATAGCGTGAGCATAACATAAAAAACATAATCAGCTATCTCTCAGGGTGTACTAGCTCTCAGTCAATCAGTGATCTTGTAAAATAGCTTATCTAGAAAAACAAACAAAACACCAAAACAGGAGTTAGATGCCATGAACAGTACTTAGGGTTCTCAACCCTTTCATCTGTTTTATGAGTTGATGTGTCTTTCCTGTGAAGAGGGGTGTGTGTGTGTGTGTGTGTGTGTGTCTTTCCTCTTAGGGTGTGTGTGTTTCTGTGTGTTTTGTAAGAAAGCTGCCTATGTTTAGTTGCTCTCTTGACAAAACCTGAATCTATCCCTGTAATCCTTCCTCGCATCTCTATGGCCAGATTGGAGCAGCCTGTGGAAAAAATTCCTGTCTATTTTCAGAAACAGATAAAAGCATTCAGATTACAGAGCACAAATCTCAGCTCGAAACGGCTGGAAAAAGCCACTCAGCAGTGCTGTCACTGACCCTCACAAACCCTTTCAAGTAATGAATTTCAGTTGCCTCGCCCCCTCCTTGCCTCCTTCTTCCCCTCCCCCATCACCACTCCCGGAACTGCTTGTGCTTCCAACATCTGCAAAATGTCATAATTCTCTCCAGTTGTTTACCTCACAGGGAACTTGGCGTGAGGTGTTATGTAAAAAAGGAGAGTTTGTGGAAATTATTATTGATTCAGCTCTCTTTTTAGGGCCTTCAGTGGAATCTTTGTTTTGAAATTTCCATCTATCTCAAAAGCTCCAAGGAGGAAGTGCTCTTTGCAGTCAGAAGATGACTGGAATCTGCCCTTTCATCTGAATGCATATCATCCTCATAAAGGCTTTCTGCGCTAGTTACAAAGTCAAATGCTCCATTGTCAGGAGCTCCCACGGCATATGACCCTTCAGCATCATTTAAGAGTTCTTAAGATTGGGGATTCAGTAGAGGACATTATCCCTGATTTAAATGGATTGTGTGTTTTAGGGAACCCTTGCTACTTGATGATCCCTGTTCCCAATGGATTAATCGGCTAGTAGCACACAAAATATTACACACAATTATGGAGAACTTATATTGCACTATCTCAGAGTGGCCCTAGACTAGCTGCCAGCAACTGGTGACCTAGGTGAACCATGCAATCAGCACCCCCACCTCCAATCCCCAAGGGCAGATCGAGGCTGAGAGTTTTGGTAAACTGGGAAACATTTTGCCACTTTTTTCCTTTTAATGTTTTTTAAGTTGTTGGGTTAATTTGAAACAGAAGCTTAATTATTCGCCTTATCTGTCCATCCATCTGTCCAACCAATGTTTCTGAGATCAGATAAAATAGTGACATGAACTTTTCAGAATAGATTTGTACATGACAGCTAGATGATATTTCAGTCTGATTTCAAATAAAAATGCATTAAAAATGTTAATTATAATTTTTATTATTACAAATCCAAAATCATCTATTACACTATCCTGCTTTAACTGCCATTACCACCACATCCAATATAGAAAGAAATAAGAAATCTCTTCAATGAACTTTAACTTGTATTTACAAAACATTCCAAATAAAAAACACTCTGTGCTCTTAAAACATTACTTTTCTTGCTTTAAGTTTTGAAAATTTAGTCACTAATTCTTTTAGATCCAGTTTTCCAGCTATTTCATGCTCTATTGACATTGTGGCAAGTCCAACAAGTCTCTCTTGCACCATTGCTGAACGCAAATATGTTTTTATCAAATTTAATTTTGAGAAGCTACATTCCCCACTAGCTATGGAAACTGGAAAAGTTAAAAGAATCCATAGAGCTATAAAAATGTTTGAAAACCTGTCTGTGAGTTTATTTTCACAAACAAACTTCAGTACTTCTTCAGAAGTGGAATGTTTCTCAAGACGTCTTGAAAAAGCCTGCAGCTCGCTACACAAATCTGTAGCATTAATGTCTTTTGAATTTTCATTAGTCAATGCCAACTCCAGTTTTATCCAAAATTCTCTTATTTGTTTTGCTGTTTTCTTTTGCAAGCTGTGGATATCATATAGAAAACCAAATACTGACTCTAGCTGCTGCAGCTGTTGAAATCTTTCATCAACTGAGTAAATAGCAGTATCAAGGACTGCGAAATAGAAATTCACTTTAAACCTTTGTTTTGGGTTCTGAAGGGGTGTGTCTCATCCTTCATACGAAAACTGCTGTTTCTTTTGCCGAATGCGAACTGGCTGTGGCTCAAATTCTGTCAGAAAGTCTATTTCTTCTGCAAGCTCGAGAGAATCTACCAGTGTTCTTTCAAACCCTTCATCACTTCTGAATTCCTCCAGAATATTTTTAGTTTGCTGCAGTTTTTGAATAGCAGAATGTATGTTCAAGTTCTTTTCCTGAAGCTGCTTACTGGTAAGGTTAATCTTAAAAAGGATATTATACCACAAAATGAGTGAATTCACAAATTTGAACTTGGAAAGCCCATTTGCAAAAGCTTCTGCATCTGAACGTGCTGTATTGCCAAATGATCCAGTAAAGGTAGTATCATCAGACATTCCAATTAGGGCATCATAAATGTTTTCAAGTTCATAGCAAAGAGGCTTCAAAGCATCAATGCAACTCTCTCATCTTGTCTGACTAAGTGGTTTCACAGTTAGAGAATTCACATGGTGAATCAGAATCTCCCATCAGTGTGTTGAACCTGAGAAAAACACATAAACACATTGCAGCACGTAAAAGAAACTGCTTGCCTCCAAACAGCATCTAGCAGCATCATTGACAACCAAATTCAGAGAATGTGCACTGCAAGGAATGAAAAAGGCCCTAAGATTGATTTCCATCATTCTTCTTTGCACACCATTGTCTTTACCCTTCATATTACTCCGATTACCATAGCCTTGGCCACGTAAGTTTTCAACAGATGACATTGTTTCAAGCTCTCGTAGATAGTTCCAGATATAAATTCTCCAGTTGTCTCCTTCAGTGGCACGAAACCCAAAAAATGTTCCTTTATGAGGACTTCAACATTATCTTCATCTGCAGACTTTTCCATATCCACAAAACTAATGATCATCATCATTTGTTCAATATGACTCACGTCTGGTGTACAGTCCACTGTTATTGAAAAGTATTTTGCAGAATGGGCAGCTTCTACAATTTTCTTTTTAATGGCATTTGTTAGGATTTGAATAAGTTCATTCTGCATATTTTTCCTAAGTAATGAACCTGTGTTTCTTGATCAGTTATTTTACATAGATGCTCCTTCATGACTGGATCAAACAAAGCTAGGTATTCAACAAATGTTAAAAAGTTTCCATTACCTGGAGTGTATAATTTTTCTTTTCTACTGCGGCTGCAGAATGCTAAATTTTGCCCACCAAGAACTCTCACTAAAGCAATCAGACACTCTAATATTTGTTGCCAATATTCTTCTTTTTCCTTGATCACAAGTAAATTCTCTTCATTGATAGTTTTTCCTTTTTTCAATCATAATTCAAGTTCTTTTCAATTTTGGAAGCATTTCAAATGTTCTGTACTTTTCATGTGAAGAGAGAATTGAAGATATATTTTTCGAGTCCTTCGAACCATTTTCAATAAGTGATGTACCAACTGCTTGATTTCTAAACAACTTGCAGCAAAAGCAAAACACAGAGTCCTTCGACACTGAATATTGTAACTAGTTTCGGTGAATTTCTTCCCCATTAATGAGTTTCCTCTTGTAATGCTGAGCAGAGAATTTTCTTTTATTTCCATCCTTAGGGAAGAGAAATTCATGAAGTTGTTCAGGTCCACGTTCCATGAGAATTTGCCGCACCAGATCATCAGATCTGGACCATGAAGCTGGGTCCCCAGACTGTAACTTGTTTGTAACGTCCTCATCCCTTTTTTCTTCTACTTCATTTATTTCAATTTCTGCATGTCTCTCTGAAGGTGAATAAATTTTCTCTACTTCCATATCAGTCTGATGCTGTGAGCTGCCTTTGTCTAGAAGTAAGTTTCCATCATCTTGAGTTTCCAAACTGTTTTTTTGTGGATACGAGCTACTCTCATCTCGAAGTAATATACCTTCATCTTCATGTTCCAAACTGTTTCCATGAGGATGTGAGCTAACTCCTCTCCAAGTAAAATTCCTTCATCTGTATTCTGTGAACTGCTTCCATCTTTATTTGGATTAAAGAGAAAATATTTCAGGAAGGATTCCTGCTGTTTTGCTTGGTCCTTTTCCTTATCAGCCTTTCACATTTATGATACTCAGCTCCTGAGGGTTTTCTTTTTCCTCTTCCTGCCATGGAGCATTTGAATATTGTTATGTACTATGCTCCCGACTGCAAGCATTATAGCGTTAAGGATGGCTGACACACCCACAACATGGTTGGCGATTTAAACCATATTGCAGCTGTCCCAACATGTCTTTTCACTGCTTAAAGGTTCAACGATTAGTAACTGTGATGAGGCAAGGCCAGATGGCTACAGTAAAGTACTGAGAAACAGGTATGTTAGCCCCAGGCTAAACAAATCCCTAGTACCCTGGTAACCAAATGGCAGTTGCTCCAGGTTAATTAAGGCACCTGGAGCCAATTAAGATCTTTCTAGAAGGCAGTAGAGATAGCTACTTTAATTAGAACACCTGCAGCCAATCAAGGCAGGCTAATCAGGGCACCTGGCTTTAAAAAGGAGCTCACTCCAGTCAGGCAGGGAGGAGCCAGAGGAGAAGGAGCGTGTGTGAGGAGCTGGGAGCAAGAAGGCAAGGAGCTGAGAGTGAGAGAGTATACTGCTGGAGGATTGAGGAGGACAAGCATTGTCAGACACCAGGAGGAAGGTCCTGTGGTGAGGATAAAGAAGGTATTTGGAGGAGGCCATGGGGAAGTAGCCTAGGGAGTTGTAGCTGTCATGCAGCTGTTACAGGAGGCACTATAGACAGCTGCGATCCACAGGGCCCTGGGCTGGAACCTGGAGTAGAGGGCGGGCCTGGGTTCCCCCCAAACCTCCCAACTCCTGATCAGACACAGGAGGAGCTGACCCAGACTGTGGGTTCCACAAGAAGGGAAGATCACTGAGGTGAACAAATCCGCCAATAAGCGCAGGACCCACTAAGGTAGAGGAGGAACTTTGTCACATAACATACAGTCACTTACCTATTAAAACTGTTAGTTACAGCGTTTACTTGGAAACAAAATGACCTTTTTCAATGTTATAACCCGAGGCCAATTGTTTGGAAAGTAATCCCCCTTCCTCACGGTTACCCACTTGGAGTGTGACGTCATCACTTTCATAATCTATTAAGCATTAACACTGTTACTTTTCTTTTATGGACCTCATTTATTACATGTGAACCAGTTATAACAAAGAAAAGTTCTTAAGTGTACAGCCCGATAATAATGCTAAGGTTTAATAATGCTTAAAGATACTCACATTTTGGATTTATAATGCTGAAAGATGTTATTCTTTATTCTTTGGCACCAAGAAACACAGTTTTCCACAGTATTCACTCGATTCTTAACCATCTACCTGTGACGTGTTAAAATGACCATTTGACATGTATCAACTTGCGATATCTCCGCTCTACATGAATTTCCAGCTACGCTACCTTGATGTATATTCAAGTTAGGTGTCACTAGCATTGCAGATCTTGCCGCTGGCAGATGTGTTTAATTGTGGCTGAGTTATTGCTTATCAAAATTGCGGAGTGTATCATCTTGACCCTATGTCACAAATTGAAAAAAAATCACTAATATATTATTTATTTTTGCTGTAAATAAAAGATTTGGCATATTAATAAATTCTTGGAACTGTAGAGAAATAAATTATAATTCATATTCCCCCTGTACGTGCACAGGAATTGATATAATGACATCTTGTTATTTTATTTGTACTTTTTCATCTGTTTCTTTTTTTTTAATTCGATTTTTTTCCTCGAATTTGGTGCCCCATTTAACTTGCACCCTCGGTGATCGCCTAGTTCACCTATATGGACGGGCCACTCCTGCAATAGCTTACAGAGTAAGCATTAGAAATTACCATCCAGAAGCAGAGCATTCAGCTGGACTCCAGCTCTCAAAAAATTAAACTGGTTGAGGATTTACTTTTTAATTGAAAACTTGTATTTCTTTCTGATAAGTTCTGAATGGACCTCAAATAGTGATGGCTCTTGCCAGCCAATAGCAGTGCCCAACATTCATTCCTGTCTTCTCTTTAGGGACTTTCGCTCACTTCTGCATACACTGCATGCCTATTGTTTCTAATAATATTTGGCCTGTTCCTGACAGGTGCTGAGTAAGCACCAACCCAGAAGCTGAAGATGCTCAGCACTTCCCTTCTTATATACCAGGGCGATGAGCATGGTATTGTAGAACTGATAAATGAAATTGTTTTTAATTGTTCACTTTATTAATGTAAGTTCTGTTCACCATTCACTACACTTGTCTGCATTGTAACTTCTGTTCACTGTTTGATTTTGTATTCATATGACTTGCAATGTGCCTCTCTCATACAACTTTGTATTAGAACATTGTAGAAACTTTGTATCAGATGTTAGCCCTAAAGATAGTATATTAAGTGAAAGAAAACATGTGCCTTTTTGCTAGAAGTAGAATAAGATTCCCCCCCCACTCTGTAATCAATTGCCCCATTGACTGAATGAGTGTGAATGAGTGAGGCTTGGAAGACACCCACCTCCAGACAGCTACAACAGTTGAAGAGGGAATGGAAGCCAGAGCAAAGGACAATAGAACTTGTCAAGTGGCCCAGTGGAGGGAGCAGACATATTGACGACCTCAGGGATTAGAAGCAAGCACTTCTTTAGAAAACGCCTCTTTGAGCAGCATTGGGACAACACCCAGAAAAAAGCAGCACAAAGACCAACGGACACAGACCCAGATTTTGAATCTGGTCTGGATTTGCATAAGAGGGAGCTGCTTAAATACAAGGTGTCTTGCAGAAGGACCCTGGGTCTCGTCTTGTCACCATCGGAGCATCGATCCGGATCGGCAGAAGCCCGGCTCCACCCCTCCCCATCTAACTCACCTGCCAGTGCATTAAGGGGAGTCAACTAGATGGTAACACGCAAAGCGGGTGTGTTGTGCTGTGTGTGTGTGAATGCATGACTGTAATATATCATATGCATATGATAGAGTATTAATTAATACCTGGATTACTAATAAATGTGGCGTTTTGCCTTAACCCCCCTGAAAAGATCCCGTATAGTACTTTGAGTACAACAGTATAAAAACCTAGATTGGTAGCACATTACATGATCATGCAGTTAGCAAGGGTCTGCATTCTAATAACTGAAGCAGCTAGTCTAGAAGCTAGAACTCCTGATATTTAGTCTTAGCTTTGCCACAACAACGTGACCTTGGAATAGTTCCCTGTCTTGTCTCTCCTGTTAAATGGGTACAATAATACTGGACTATCTGATAGGGCCTTTGAGAAGCTAAATTAAGTAAGAGCCTGCCCATACTACAAGTATAACTGGCCACTAGTACAGCTTTCTGCCATGGTGAGAGGCAGGTTACATAGCCTAGGTGTACTGCTGATCCCTATCATAGTTACAGAATTGTGTTGAATTGATCAAACTAACAATAAAAATTTTTGTTAAAACATGAAACTGCCCATGAGACAAGAAACTGTGTTACCCTACGATTATAAGTGTGCAATGGATTATGCTTTTGATATTAAATGTCTGTCAGACTCTAGCGGAATGGTCACCCTGCTCTGGCCCTGAAGGGGTTAAAGCAGCCCTGGAGAGGGCTGTGGTGCAGGAAAGCTAAGCTGATTGGGGGAAGTAGCCACAGCTGGGGCCATACCCAGGGGCGGCTCTAGACATTTCACCGCCCCAAGCACAGCGGCATGCCGCGGGGGGCGCTCTGCTGGTCGCCGGTCTCGCAGTTCTGGTGGACCTCCCGCAGGCTGCCTGAGGAGGGTCCGCTGGTCCTGCGGCTTCGGTGGACCTCCCGCAGGCATGCCGGTCGACCAGCAGACCCTCCGCAAGCATGCCGCCGAAGGCTGCCTGCCTGCTGCCCTCCTGGAAACCGGCAGAGCGCCCCCGCAGCATGCCGCCCCAAGTATGTGCTCGACGTGCTGGGGCCTGACGCTGCCCCTGGCCATGCCCCAATCAGGCCACAGCTGGCCCTATAAGAGGGCTGAGGGCCAGAGGCTGGGAGAACGCACTCTCTCTAGCTCCCTAGAAAGAGGACCTGGTTGTCTGGGAAGCTGAGGGGGGTACTTAGGCTGGAGCAGTGCTGGGGAAGGGCAGAGGGAGCTGGGGAGCTCCAGCCTAGCAAAGCCCCAGGCTGCAGGCCAAGTTAAGGGCCCACAGGGGTATTAGGGCTGCAGAGGGGCGGCCCAGGAATAGGCAGAGGCAGCTGATCCAACCCCCCTTGCCAATGATGTGTGGTTAACAGACTGCTGTCTGCCCCAGTGAGTGGGGGCTAAATGGAGACTGGCAGTAGCCACTGAGGCAAGGTGGGGATAGTGGGTTGAGGGTTCCCCTAGGAGGGGAGACCCAGAGTGAGGGGGTACTGTGGTGGGCAGAACCCCTGGCCAAAGGGCACCATGGTCTGGGAGGGACATGGGGCCAATGACAGGCGAGACACCAGCCTGAAGAGGGCACTCTGGGCTGGAAGAGCTAATTCCCAGGACGACCAGCAGGAGGCGCTGCGCCGGTGAGTCATTGCCTCACCACATAGACACTTTGAGATCCTTCGTTAAAAGGCCTTATAGTATATGATATAAGCACAAAAAACCTGTGTGTATTATTGTATGTATGGGTATATAGATGGGCAGGTATAAACACATACACACCCAAATATGGGCCCAGTTAAATATGTGAGTGTGCATGTATAGAAATGTGTATATATACAGTCAAACCTCGCAATAACGCTCCCTGTCATAACGCGAAATCTCATATAACGCGATCACAGGTTGGCTCCCTTTAAGGTACTGTACCAATGGTCCCCAACACCATGGCAGGGAAGAGAAGCTGCAGCCCCGCACCTACCGGGGACAGAGAATTCCGAGACTGCTGGCGCCAGTGCTCTGTGTCCCCAGCAGGTGCGGGGCCGCAGTTTCTCTCCGGCTTCAAGAGGAGCCGCGGCTCTCCGCCTGCCAGGGACAGAGAACTCCGGGGCTGCGGGCGCCGGTGCTCTCTGTACCTGGCAGGTGCGGGCTGCGGCTTCTTTCCAGCTTCAAAAGGAGCTGTGGCCCTCTGCCTACAGGAGATAGAGAACTCTGGGGCTGCAGGTGCCAGTGCTCTCTGTCCCCGGCAGTTGCAGGGCCGCATCTTCTCTCCAGCTTCAAAAGGAGCCACGGCTCCCCGCCTGCTGGGGACAGAGAACTCTGGCGCTACGGGTGCCGGTGCTCTCTGTCCTCAGCAGGGGGGAGGCTGCAGCTCCTCTCCCCTGCTGGGCACTAGGCACCTAGAAAACACTCTAGCTGGTCAAAATTTTATAAATTTTGAATTTTTATAATATTGGGGGGAAAGGAGGGGGTTCAATCAGCTATAGAGTAGTTGAAGTTTTTCAACAATTGAAAAGATTTGTTGACATTTCAGAAAATGTCAGAATCACAAAATTTGAGCAGTCATTAAAATTGGAAAAAATCTTGCAAAATGTCATGCTTATTTTTGACCAGCTCTAACAAAGATCATTTCTGTGAAAAGAATGCCATATCTAAAGCAATTCATATGGCTCTAATTTTGCAGCATATGTGGTACCAGTGAGAGATGATATAGAAATGCCAGCAGCGCATATATAACATTATCTTAATTTCCTTTAAGGTGGACAAGATTTGTTGTCCTTAGAGAGAAATACTGACCCAAGACAATGTTTACCTGTAACAATAAATTAAGTTGTTCACCAGACTATGAAACCAATATATCTGTTTATACAAATATTTTTCAATGTTTTCATCGAAAGATCTGAAGATTTTCTGCATTATGAGCATGAATTTCAAACATAGAACAGCTTTTTATATAAGCAAAAAACCCTAATGTACTGAAGGCAAGATCTCTGATCCAGCTGGAAGCTAAAATGTGCAAATGATAGCTGTTGGATCACTGAAAGGAAATAATACTTTTCACTTAACAGTTACAGCTAGTCAGGATATGTATATTTGTATATATGATCTGATAGATTAAACTTGCTCTAGGCTTCAATATATTGGTTTCAGAAGAGATGAACAATAGAAATTTACATCATCATAATTCCCTTTGTGCGTAACAAAATTAAAAATGTGTTTTACTTACATAACACCTTTTCAGTCTAAAAGATCTCAAAGCATTAACACATGCTCCACAAAGAAGAGTCGTTTTAACCAATGCAGACATGCCCCAACCACCAAGCATAGACTGTGGCAGCAGTTCAACAGCACATCACATCATTGCTCAGCAGGCAAGTAGGGCTATTTGGATAGGTGCCTTTAAAAAATGTTTGTTAATAATCCACAGAAATAAAAACAAATAGTTTAGTATGGATAGGAAAATGAATCTTTAAATTATCCAGCTAAATCCTATTATCTTTAACCACATCACCAAATGTGTTTGGACAGCCAGGAGAAATTTGGACTGTATTTTCCAAGTGCTCTATAAATCTCTTCATGAGCCTACTGCTGTTGTTATAACACTGAGCAGTTATCACGGCCCCGATAAGGCATTGGAAGTGTGTGAGGGTGAGAGAGTGCTTGGATAACTATTCCAGTTGCCCTAGTCTGCCACCGTTTGGACCGTTCTACTAGTTTTGAGTGCCACCCTCTCTGGCCTTTCCCTCTAGACTCCTGTTCCTTGGTCACGCATACGCTGTTCCTTCTGTAACGTTTTCTCCAGATGCTGTCATCTTTAGCTATATTTTGCAAATGGTTGATTTAGGAAAAACATGACTGGCCCCCCAATGATGCCTTTTGTAATAAAGGCTCTCAAAGGAGATTTAGTTAGACTCGTTTAAATTGTGCCCAGGGTTTTGGATAGGCACAAAGAACAAAATATTCATGTAAAAATCCATAAAATATACAGCCTGGAAAATGTTCCAAACTAAAAGCTTTATCGAATGAATTGAAGGTTGTGAAGGGTCTGACCCAAAGTCCACTGAAGTCAATGGAAGAGTTCCACTGATATCAATGGCCTTTGGATCAGACTAAATCTGGGCTGAGGTGGACCAAATAGCGGGTAGGGGAGAGGGAGAAAGGGAATTTCATTGCATGGCTAAATATCCTTCGGTCTCTGTGGTCAGATTGTTTGGGGCTCTTTGAGTTGAAAGCAAAACCTTGTTTTTCCCCTGGAAATCAATTGGAAGTAATTGTAAATCATAGGGCATAGGTGTAATGTGCTCCTTACAGGAAATACTGCTCAGTAAGTAGATCCCATTCTGCACTAATTTCTCCAATAGCTCCAATTTCTGTATAGTTTTAAACTACAGCCCCACACAGAGCACCGCACACTAATCCAGCCTTGAGGTGAGGTGAGGTTCCAACATCCGATAGTAGGGTTGCCAGGTGTCCGGTTTTTGACTGGAACACCTAGTCGAAAAGGGATCCTGGTGGCTCTGACCGGATCGTTAAAAGTTTGTTGGCGCAGAGGGGCTAAGGCAGGCTTCCTGTCTGCCCTGGCTTTGCGTGGCTCCTGGAAGTGGCTGCCATTTCCCTCTGGCTCTTAGGCGGAAGTGCAGCCATGGGGGCTCTGTGCACTGCCCCCAACCCAAGTGCCACCTCCCCAGCTCCCGTTGGCTGGGAACCACAGCCAATGGTACCTGAGGGGGTGGTGCCTGCAGACGTGGGCAGCACTTGTGCCTCTGCCTAGGATTTGGAGGGAATTGCTGGCTGCTTCTGGGAGCCGTCTGAGGTAAGTGCCGCTTTGAGCCCCCTCTCGCACCCAAACTCTCTCCCAGAGCCTGCACCCCTGCCCACACTTAGAACCCCTCGGCCCCAGCCTGGACCCCACTCCTGCATCCCAAACCCCTCATCCCCAGCTCCATACCAGAGCCCACAGTCACAACCCACAGCGTGTACCCTCTCCCTCATCCTAACCCCCTTCCCCAACCCAGAGCCCTCTCCCACACTCTGATCCCCTCATTTCTGGCCCTACTCCAGAGCCTGCACCCCCAGCCAGAGTCCTCACACCCCTGCTGCAGCCCAACCCTTTGCCCCAGCCCGTGAAAATAAGTGAGGGTGGGGGCAGAGCAAGTGACAGAGGGAGAGAGCAGGGCGGAGCCTCGGATAAGGGGTGGGGCAGGGGTGGGGCCTCAGGGAAGGGGCAAGGGTGTTCAGTTTTCTGCAATCAGAAAGTTGGAAACCCTAGCTGATAGGGAAAGATACAACCTCCTGATCAAGCACAAACGGGGAAAAAATAACAAAAACACTCTTGGCAACCACCGCTACCTTCATCTGTCTGAGTTCCCAAAGCCTTCCAGACCCTTGTGCCTCCAAGGTGTACCAACATGACCGTACCTTCTGTCTGATGGATAGTCAGTATTCATCCTAATATGTTAACACATCTTGAATGGTACATTCTAATGACACAACATCACAATCACGCATCATGACAAAATGGGCTTACCTACATACACTTGAATTGCTCTACGGATTTTTCATGAAAGGTAATTATTGAAATGTTGCATATAGTGGGTCTGATTCCTGGGGCCACTGTGTCTCCTTTGTGCTGCTTGACTTGTAGCCATTAAAGATTCCATGGCAATATTTGGAAAAAGGAGGGGTGCTTTCTATATTCCCTAGCTAAAACAAATGACAAATGTAGTTTAATTACATTCTTACCTAAATCCCCTTTGCAGTGTCAGCTGAATGCTGCAATTGGCCTTTCTGAAAGAGTGTTGTGTAGGGTTACTCTGTGTTATTAAACTGCCCTTGGGTTCCATTGCAGAGGTGGGTAAATGACTCTAGTATTTGTAACGTTTATAAGGTATTTTGGGATTAAATATAAACTATTATTATGTAAACCTATGACCATAAACTCCAGAGAGGAAAAAGTTCTTGAGTAACCCTATTGGTGAAGAGGGGAAAGTGCTTCCATACAGAGTTTCATTTGCATAGATTGCCTACCCACAATTCCTCTAGTGACACTTGGGGAATCACCATAACTATATATGAACTAGAATTTTGTGGGCTGTGGACTCCCAGAAGTATTTAGAAACTATGGTGAAGTTCTCATTTTGAAGTAGCTAGTAGGTGCCCCTGGGTTCCTTTGGTGGGGGCTTTACTGTAGGAGGTAATGCAGGTTGAGAATTTGGTTATGAGAGATGGTACAGAGAACTGTATAGAAAAAGACAATGCAGACTGACAACTTTGCTGTGAAATGTGGAGTAGAAGATAACCACAGAGCTGAGCATCACGACTTGCTCTTAAAACCAGGTTCACTGAGTTTTTGGGAAGTAGCCCTGGTCATTGTGCACATGGACACATTGGATTACCAGGAAATTCACAGACATGGGTGGGCCATCTTCTAGGGTTCTTAAACCCACTTCCTGATTGACTGATGATTATATATAAACTTCCTGCTTCCCTTGTGGTTTTGTCTGAGCAATGTCATTGCCTGCTAGTTGCTATTTGAACCTGCTGCACCCTGCCTTGCTGTCTCACCTTGACCCCACCAGCTGCCTGGCTGTACCTTCCCCTTGGGTTGCATTGCCTGGCAATCAGACCCCTTGAATGAACTCAGTCACTGATTGGGACTGCCCTTTCACCTGCCTGACTCCTAGGCATTAAATTCATTGGACTCTGGTAAGGTCCTGCTTATCCAGCACCCTAATAAAGCTACACCAGTAAGCTGGGTTCACTGGTGGTGCCTCCAGGCAAGCAACTCCCTTGTGATTGGACTGGAGATGGACACTTGGAGTACTGCTGCTTGCTGATTCAAACTATGAGTGGGATGACACAAGGTGTCTCTGGTGCTACCTGGTGTGCTATGCTGCCTACCCCTGTTCTGTTGCTTCATACTCATAAACATGCCCAGGCTGTTTGCAGGGCCAGCTCTAGGCCCCAGCGTGCCAAGCGCGTGCCTGGGGCGGCATGCCATGGGGGGCGCTCTGCCGGTTGCCAGGAGGGTGGCAGGCGGCTCTGCTGGACCTCCCGCTGGTGTCCCTGCAGGAGGTCCACCGGAGCCGGGGGCCAGCGAGCAGCAGAGCGCCCCCCGTGGCGTGCTGCCATGCTTGGGGCAGCGAAATGGCTAGAGCCAGCCCTGGCTGTTTGCCTTTCACCATGTGTATCTTTTATTCCTCTGTACTTTTACACACAGAACATAACATGGGCATCTTGTAGCAGGAGCTTTCCATGCAGCCTTCCTTCTCAGGACAGCTCACCTTCTGAGTTTCCCCCCGAGCTCCCCTTGCTGTCTGTTCCTTCTACTGATATCCCCCAGTTACATCATTAGCCCAATAATTACCACCCTAGTACTCATAATCCCCCAACAGAAAATGTTTAATTGCCCACACCTGAGGCTTCAGCCTTCTTCATGATGCAGCAACCTCAGTGATCAGGGTGCTGTCGCTAACACTCTGTCATTTGGGGATTGGTAGATAGGTGAGGTGGTCAAGGCCTATTACTTGTGGGATGTTCTCCCTGGTAGCTGAGAAGGCAGTTAGATGGATTGTGGCTGAAATTAGTGGAAGGGGAGGTATTTTACTTTCTATTTGTATGTATGTTCTGTTGCTGTGTTGTCCCAAGTTTCTGACACCATTCCCTGTCCCCTAATAATGATTTATGTGTTTGTATGCAGCTGGAATGCTTGCAAGCAGGAAAGTGCTGCCAGGTAAGGACACACAAGGGGGTGTGGTTAATGTTCTAGGATTCTGGGTGGAGGCTTGAGTTTAGTTATTTGTCAAGAGGGAACCTAGATACTTTGAACCTGGCCCTTTTGCTGCCATTAACCGCCTGGCAGAAGGGTTACAGTAATTGCAGCTGGCTAATTTCCTAGGTTTTAGCAGCTTCTGCTAGGAGTGGTGTGCTGATGCAGAAGTTTTTATGGTTGCTAGGAGATGCAGCAGGTTGGGACTTGCCCCTTCTCCTGCCCCACCTTACCTTCCTCTCAGTTCCCAACCTGAGCAGTTGCTTGAGGAGACGAGAATGGGGTCAAGGGAGGAAGTGGCATGGAGCCAGAAGTGATGGCAATGTAAGATGGGAGGTGATTATGAGGCAAATGGTCTGATGGGTGGGACATTGCTATGAGAGTGCTCTGGGTCTCCACAGTAGACTTTTGATTATCTGAATAGCACATGATATGCTGATTTTTTTTTTTTTTTTTTGAACAACTGAGATGACAGGAGCCATTCAGCAATAAGGTGGCCTCCCTGGCAGCTGGGGGCTCATCCTCTTCTTCCTCACAGTCCTGACTGGAAAAAGTGACAGAGAGTCCTGTGGCACCTTAGATACTAACAGACATATTGGAGCATAAGCTTTCGTGGGTGATTACCCACTTCGTCAGATGGATGACATCCTGACTGGGGATCTCTGCTCTGCCCTGCTTGCCCCCCAACAGCAGGGCTGCAGAGAGATGCAGCCTGTGCTGCTGCAGGCACAAGGTGTAGGAGAGAGACTGCGATCCTGGAGGGGCAGAGTAGAGATCTCTTGCCAATATGGCAGCCTTCCCTGCACCTTGTGTCTCTAGGGATTGGGCGTCACCAGGCCTGCAGCAGCATAGGGAGAGCTCTGCTGTCACAGACCCACTCACTCGGTTCCATGACAGCGGGGCTAAGGATGACGTCCTGTGCTGCGCAGGAGGCATTCAGCAGCAGGAGGCTCGTCTTCCTCTTTCTCACAGTCCTAGCTCTGCTCCAGTATCCAAACCTCTGCAATATCGAAATCCCTTCCTTGTCCTCCAGCATGAGCTATATACCCCCTGCAGCATGGATCTCATGCTGGCGGGGGAGTGAGGGGGCATAAGGAAGGCATTCAGATAATGCGGAGGTTCCTATAAAAGGGTTTCGGATACATAGGAGTATGCCATATATATTAGTTGATAAGGTAGGTGCCAGTCAAAGGTGCTCAAGAACATGGAGTATAATTCTTGGGTTTTGTAGGCACAATCAAACTTCTTGTTGTGCACTGCAAATGGCTCTCTCTCTACAGTTCTTTGCATCAGCTCGTAACAGATGTGTTCCAGCATTATAGTGGTGGAAGCAATGAGAGCAGTTGTCAGGGGGCTTGCTTCTTTCATGGGACAAAGAGACAGGCAGGGAGCAAGAGGTGCAAGAATTAACACTGTCTTTACTGAAGATTTAGAATACTTCTTTAATAATTCAATGCCCTTCTAATTAATACCACTGAATTCTACAGCAACTGCCCCAGACCTGCTGCACCAGTAGTATAAGTAGGAGTCTTTGGCCCTTTACTGTCGAGTATTGTTGTACTTTTAGGGCGCATCATAGCATGGACAAGTTAATGCTGTAGACTAAACTGCTAGAGAAGTTGAAGATGCTGGTTTCGTTCAGTGAAACTGCAATGCTAATTTTTATCTCTATCCAAAAATAAATTGACAAAAGGTGAAAAAGACAAAAGCAATTTGTGGAGGAAATGGAAAATATTGTCATGCTTTGAACAAGGAAATATAAACAGGTACTGTTAAAAGGGGGGAAAAATTAAAATGATTTGACCTTGGCCTTTTAAGATGAGACTCATGCATATAATTGCTTTGTGGATTGAATTCTTCTATGTAATGACAGGCCTTTTGTCTTTATTCAACCGTTTTCTTATACAGATTGGAAATGAGCAACAGGGAAGAAATATGGTATTTTCTTACATGATGCAACAAGATGTTATTCTTTCTGGCCACATGTAAAATACATTTATGGCAAAAACATGTCAGAAACGCCTGAGGAAAACATTAGCCTTTGCAGAACCCTGGTGTGTATATATATTCTTTTCAACACTGAATAATGGAATTGAAAGCCATTTTTCTTAAAACAGAACCAGGATGAATGGCTGCTTTTCACTGGAGAGCAAGATCAAAGTTACACGTTTCATATGGTACATCAGGAAAAAGTTATTAAGAAGTAGAATTTCACATGCACACAAATATATGATGTACCTAACACTGGGAGCCTACAGAGAGAGAAGTTGATTGTTTATTAGGTTATTATTATTGATTATCTGCATTACCTGCAGCAACTGGACATGCTTCCCATGGTTTGGACTGAGTGCACTTAATGTTCCACAAATAAAGGGAAAAAATCATTACTCTCTGCAGCATTGTCACTAAAAGAACACAGAGTTAGAGAAAAACAAAGCCTTAGACTAGGGGTCTGATCCAAAGCTCACTGAAGTATATGGCAAGACTCCCATTGACTTCACTAGGCTTTAGATTTAACTAAAAAAAGCCTAGGAAAACAGTGCTCACAGTTAGTGCAAAGACTGGATAAAAGAGAGAGAGAGGCATCTCATTAGGAATGAGCTTTAAAATTTGGACAAGTTCAGGCTGAGATGTATCTCCCACAGGAATTAATTCCAGTGGGGAGAGTCCATTAAAGGCCTGCAATATTCAAGATGAGAGGTGATGAAGTGAGAAGAGGGCCAAGATTTAGGTCTGTTACACCTGTGTAAATCCTGAGGTAACTCCATTGACTTCAGGGCAGTTATTCCAGACTTATGATGGTGTAACTGAGAGCACAATATTGCTCTCGTCTGCACCTTTTAATAGAGGTATAGGTAAAAATAAAATACACTAGAAGAGCAAGATTAAAACAGCCCTTCCCAGCCCACTGATATACACATGCCTCATTACCATAATGCAATCCAAAGCCTCCATGTTGGTTAAAATTTCATCATTCACACTCTGGGAATTCTCATTTCCTCTGGACATGCTGACAAAGCTCATTGTTTATTGCTCACAGCATGTCATAACTGCTGGTTTTGCTTTAGATTGCAGGATGTTTGAGAAGCCACATGCCTTTTCTGAAGCCAGCTTGCAGTTGTACAGTCCCCCAGCGCCTCACTTGGCTGATGTTTTCTCGGTCATTCAGGACACGGGATCCTGTCTCAGATGAGCTAGAACAGAACTACCTTCAAAGCAATTCAGGATGTCAGATTGAAACTGACCAAACAAAGCTAGATTTTCATACAAATTCTTGCTGGCAGCTGCATGTATAGCTTTTCCAGAAAAGCCACGGACTAAAGGGGGAAAAGATGGATGGAGCTTTTTCTGCCTCATTGTTGCTCCCCTCCAAACTGCCACAAGAGGCTACTTCAAAGGCCCTTCATAAACTGAGCCATGGAGAGGTGATTTGGAGATATGCTCTTCCTGTTTTCAGTGTACTATTTTCCTGACCCATCAGTGCTCCCCACAGACATCCTGTGCGGATTTTCCCTTTTCCTAGCAAGAATGCTATTCAGAGATGGGTTATTCCCGGTGGAGTCTGCTGCACCCATGCTGGTGACAAGTCGGCAAGGGTCTAGAACTTGGTCTTTGGGACTGAGGACAGGAGAAGAAGGGAGCAGAAATTAAACTGATGTGCTGCAGTGATAAAAAAGGAAAGAGGGGGCCATATAGATCATTTTGTCAGTAATAATCTAGTCATTGTGAAAGCCCCCCTCCACACCAATGTGCTGGGGCACAATGCAGAAATTGAGGGCTAAACGGTGCACATCAGCAAATTGATAGCAACTTGCACGCATAATTGCATATGAGGAGATAAGTGAGCTTCCAGAGCTGGGACTTGGGACCAAGGACTTGCTTTGGGACCACAGGCCAACCAGCTAGGTCTTTCACTGGACTCCATTTTTTTTCGGTGTCCAGCTTGAGATAACAAGGACCTGATTTTCAGAGGTGCTGAGTACCTGCAGCTATTACTGAAGCCCTCTCAGCTCCTTTGGCAGGTAAGTAAATTAAAAAATTAATAATAATGTTATCCCTTGCCTGATTATAGTGTTTTCTATCCAGGGGACATCTGCAGCTGCAGGTTGTTAGCACCACTGAATATCAGGCTCTTGGTATCTCAAGCTGGTTATCCAAAATTAATGGATCCTTTTGAAAATGTAGGCTTTAAGCTCTCTGTGCCTCAGCTTACTCATCCATATATGGAGATAATACTTATCTTGCTGCGGTGTTGTGACATTTAAATCATTTGTGCTTGTTAAACACTTTGAGATCCTTGGATAGAAAGTGGCAATAGAAAAGTAAAATAAGTAGTAATAATTTTCATATCTGCCAGGACCTGTATTTCCCCTTACTGCTAATCTCATTAACACCTAAACCTACTTCCTTAAGGCCAGGAAGGGATGCAGAGTGTTTTCTGTTATCAAATTCATATCTGGATCCAAACTTCCCCAAAGTTTTGGATGATTTGGATCTGAGGTTTTGGCTCATCTGTAGTTATCACCTGATACCCAGAAAACACTGAACCCTGAACTTGGGTCTCCACAGATAAAAGCCCTTTAAGTTCACCCTGAACCATAAGTATGGGAACAAGAGATGCGGGGGGTGCTGCTGCATTCCCCGGCTTGAAGTGGTTTCCATTATATACTGGGTTTACAGTTTGGTTCAATGCACGTCGTAGGTATGATAGGTGAGAATGCTTGAGAGAGTGGTTATCCTGATGCAAAGGATATGAAGTCAGTTGAAGGCAAATGGTGAAGCTCTCTGTCTACATAGAAATAACAATGGACGCACAGTGAGACAGAGAAAGGGCTCACTAACTGACCTTCTAAATCTAGCTATAAATCAGGGCCTACTGATAGCTAAGGGTTAATGTTTCTTTTACCTGTAAAGGGTTAACAAAGGGAACCAAACACCTGACAAGAGGACCAATCAGGAAACCGGATTTTTCAAAGCTTAAGGGAGGGAATTTGGGGGTGTTCTTGGTCTTGGGTCTTTGTCTGTTCTGTGCTCTCTCAGCTATGAGAGGGTCTATTTCCAGTCCTTCTAATCGTCTGTTTCCTGTAAGTACAAAGTTAGCAAAAGTATAGTCTTTTAATTGTTTTGTTGTATTTGCATCTGTGTATCTGGCTGGTGGAGTCTTCATGTGTATTTGGCTATAAGTACTTTAAATTGTATTGTTTTTGGGTAAGGCTGTTTATCCCTTTTCTATTGCTTTATTCATTTTCTATAAGTTGAAAGCCCTGTATCTTACATCTAGGTTAGCAGAGAACTGTATTCTTATTCTTCTTCTTTTTTTATTAAAAGTTTTGCTTTTTAAGACCTTGATTTTTTTTCAGTTGACCACCAGCAAATTGGTGGGAGAAAGGAAAAGACAGGGGGGAGGGGAAAGACTGCTCTCTGTGTTTAACTCCTAGTGTTCCCAGGGCGGGAGAAGCTAAGGGGGAAGAGAGAAGAATCTTTGGGTTGTCTCTTGTGGAAGAGAGGAGACATGCTTTGGTATTGTTGATATAAAGAGGTTGCATCAGTAACTCTCAGGTTAGCCAGAGAGGAAATTCTGGGTGGGAGAGAGGTGGGGGGGAATGGTTTATTTCCCTTTGTGGTAAGACTCAGAGCCTGTGAGTCTTGGGGTTCCCCAGGGAAGGTTTTGGGGAGACCAGAGTGAGCCAAAACACTGAAATTGCTGGTGGCAGCGATATCAAATCTAAGCTGGTAATTAAGCTTAGAGGGGTTCATGCTAGCTTTTCAGGTTATGAACGCTAAGGTTCAAATCTGAGTAGGAAACCTATGATAGGCTCACTAACTGACCTTCTAAATCTAGCTATAAATCAGGGCCTACTGCTGCCCTATCTGTTTAGTAGCACGTTGCTAGGACAGAACAAAATATTGTCAGCAAATCTGATGAAAAGAGGGAAGATGTGCTGTAAGGCACTGAAGGTCTCACTATATTCAGTAGGAATGCTCACTATCGGTGTCACTCTGCAGCATAGTGAGGCTTCCAACGTTAACTCCTTAAATGCCTACCAGCACAGGATGGCTCAGATGACTGGGTATGGGATGCACAGACTTCCATCTCTAGGATGCTGGTCTTAATCCAGTCCAGGTCTGTAGTAACCAGACAGACGTTGGATGGCTTTGTGGAATGAGCTAGTGGTCTCATACCTGTTCTTAATGGACAGAAGTTTCCTGATAGTAACCAACTGTATGAGTGGCATTAATACAGCAGTGAAGTTCCAATGTGGTTGTGAACTGGTTATATTCTACTGGTCATCCTTGCTTCAGTCACCCTTTCCTAGGTCCTTATTTTATCTCATTTTACTGCCTTTGCATGCCATGACGTTGTTTCCTGTCTTTCTCTTTCCTCCAGTAGCTTGTTATCTGATTCGTCACACTGTGTCTGCCCAGATATCTTTTTTATTTATTATTATTGCATGATTGCTTTGTTCTTTGTTCTTGCTTTGTCTTTCCTATTAGTATACTCTCTGGAAACTTGGATAGGACACCTTTACCTGCATCATGCAAAGGTAATAACACCTTGGGAAACCAAAGTTCTTTTTTGTCCATCACCAACCACCTCTTCCCAACTCAAAATTGCTCTGATTTGTTTCTGGCCCTTTGGCTAACTTGTTACCCAACATGCCAGTTTTCCTGCGTCCTGCTCATTTGGGAAGCAGCATGGTCTAATGGTTAGAGGGGTCTAGCATCATGGATTCTGTTCCCTGTTCCACTATTGACTCACTGTATGATCTTGGGAAAGTCTTTTAAACCCTCCATGCCTCAGATCTCCCCATCTGTCAAATGATGATATAACATTTTCCCACCTTTTTGAAGTGTTTTTAAATCCCTGGGCCAAATTCACTATGAAAGTGCAAAGTATAATTATTTTCCTGGGTGTAACTTTGAGAAACAGTTTCTGCAATAACAGCTCCATTGTCCCTTCTCTGTCTATTGTTATGGTGCCATATCCTCAAGAGATAATAATAATTCAATTGCAATTTCTCACTATACCCACAGGCGCTTACCTAGGTCATAGACCTTGGGTAATAACAATCCAATCACCTATACTTCTATCCAGGGCTCTGCAGTTCTTGAACTTCCTGAACTTACTGTTTCTGTGGCTGCTTTCTCTTGGTAATATTTTTGTGTCTTAGTTTCATATCAGTTTTCAGGTCCTTTGGCAAGATCCAGTCTCTGTGATCCGTAAGCTTCATTATATGAATTTATGGAAGTACCTGATCTGCGATATCAGTAACTGTTTCACTTGTAAAGACAGATGCACAACTGTTATCTATTGACTCAGCTGTTTTCTTATCTTTCTAAAATTCAGGCTGTAATGATCAAAGAGGATGTCTGTGACTTTTGATCCCCCAGCTATCTCAGGGTAATATCAAGCCATATCTCTCAGGCTAAGGAAGGTAGGGTTCTATTGGTAGCTAGATAACTACCTACATTCTGCAGAAGGTAGCACTTTCCCTTCTGCACCATTTCTGAAGAAATAACCCATTCTGGTACTGGTCAATATCTTGACCTCTTAACATTACACTGCTGCCATGTTTCATGCCAAAAGTGGCTGCATTTGAGTGATGAGTGAATTCACTCCTGTGACAGAGTGCCGGATTCTGATCTCATTTACAGTGGTGTCAGCCTGGAATGATTCCCATTAACTTCAATGGTGTCACTTCAGATCAGAATTTGACCCATCATCTTTAAAGCTCTTTGGGATCCTGAGCAATGAAATGTAAAGTGACTGTTTCATTATAATGGATCCATTTATTCTTGAACCAAACAAACTCTCTTTTCACACTTTTTTGTTCTCATTCTCACAGCCAATTATTTAGAGGGGAAATGATGAATCATAGAAATGGTTTTATACTGTTCCCATATGGCCACCAGTAATTTTCTAATGGCGTAACCTAATAGCGAATATTCCCCTAAAAGGACTCTTGGAAGCCCCATAATAGGAGATGTGAGACTCAAACTTAAAAACTAAACACACACTGCCTCAAAACTTGCATCTGCAAATTGTTGTGTGTCCTGACCCCTTGCATTTCCACATTCTATCATGGGCATGCCTTTTGTAAGGAATAGTTAGAAGTCTAATTGCTGTGCATTTGTGTGTGCAAGTTAGAAGACCTTTTCTAATTTTGCCTTTCAAACCCAACTGGACAAAACATTAAAAATATGTATATACTGGAGGAGCAATCCTTCATTGCCTAGGAGATGTGTGGAGGACTTAATAGGTCTTTTCCACTTCAGAGTTCTATGATTCATGACAAATGGAATTTCTTAGTATTTTGAAATAGAAAAGGGACAGATTTAAAATGACCAGGAAGGGCTGCAGTGTAAAACCTTTGTACTATTTAAAAAAAAGGCAGTGCAGGATTTTATTGCCCTTGCTGAGAGTCTAATAGCAACCAATTTAAATAAACATTCCTGTATCAAGCCATATTCTCTTAACAATAGGGGTGTGTGTGTGTGTGTCGGTGGGGGGAGTTAAATAAATGTTCAGTTATTTTATTGTACTGCCTCTCACATGTATACCTGCAGATGCCTTTCTGATCTGATAGCAGAAGCACTAGACTCATATTGCTCTCAGGCTCTGGTGTATTCATTATCCCACCTGTTCCAGTCACTGGATCTGTTGTACAACAAACAGTGGATTTTATTGTTTGTTCCTATGCATGGTCTAGTGAACAACAATCTTATAATGTCTCCAGAGATATGCACCTTCCTTACTGGCACCAGAAAGATTATACCAGATTACATTAGTGCAGGCTTCCAGCACAGTAAAGGTGGTCATGGCCTTCCCTGTTTTGAATCAGTGATGGCTCTTTACTCACTGCTGTGCTGATGCCTTTGAGTCAGTTTTGATGTCTCCAAACCGGTTAAATAAATTTTGGATATTTATGTTATAGATAGTTAGGCTGGAAGAACACAATTTGATAACTCAGTTTGCACATCCTGGGAGATTAGTTAATACTTTTGTTTTGAAATGTATAACATAAGGAGGGTAGAGAATATTACTGCTTTGTATTGTGGGCATCATGGAAAAGGTAAGTTTTCAGGAGTAATTTAAAAAGGTGAGGAGTGTGGCTTCACATACAGGGGACAGTGTAAAACAGGCACAGAGATGCCTTTAGGGGAAATGGGTCACAGGCACATCTTTACATCTTTGATTTCTTTGACAAAACCAGAGGTGGGGTTAGTGGATAGTGACCAAGAGGGGGTGGGGGGGAGACTAGTTTGGAGGAAATGGTGCAGGGGCAGAATTATGTGAGACCTCAAAGGTGAAAACAAGGAGTGAAATTCTGGTTCTGCAGAAATCAGTATCAAAACTCCTTTTACTTCAGTAGGGCAATGATTTCTCCCAAGATTTAATTTAACATAATGGAGAAAAGGGAGGCAGTGGAAACCTTCAGCAAGGGGGCAACATGTTAATTCACCGTGGCTACCAACTTTACATTGCAGCTAGAATGGTCCTCTGTCTGAGGCTCTCAGGTTTCACCCTATGATGAACTATAATGCTGTGCCACCTAAACACACAATAGTTACAGTGTAAAAACTCTCCTTCCCTGGGCTACTAAGGGTATCATTTGCATATACTTTCCATGCTATTTGTTTGTTTTTCTCATGCGTGGATGGTGAAGCTACAGAAGTCAATTTCATTTTTTATTTGTGGCCTGTTTCACTTATGATTTCTCATGGGCTAGCACAATTTGTAATTCAGGATCATTTATTAATCCCTCCCAAATAAGTTTTCATAGAATATTTTTTTCAATGTATAGTAAACACGCCGTCCATACCATGCTTTATTTATGTGTTTATTAAAAATTAAATCTAGATTCAGGCCATTAATTTTTTAACCTTTGAACAGATCTAAAACTTCCTTTCAGCTCCAAACAGCTTTACATTTGTGGGGTGAAGCCAGTACTTTAATATTATTGTAACAAAGCCATTTGAATTATACATGCATTTCCAGTCAGTTGGATCCTTCCTTTTTGCTGAATACCGAAAATTCTTTTCTTGCCCTCGCTGTTGTCTTTGGCTGTAGAAATTGTACTTTCCATTTTCACAGAAACCGTAGGGGCATTACAAATGCATATATAATTTTTGAGTAGATATTTTGGTTTCTTATGTAACAGCTGCACTGATTCATATTATTGGAAGCTAATAGTTTTAAATTATTTAGAATTAGCACCGTACGTTTAGAAGTCATCTAGGTGCTTACCTACATGCCCTGCTTTCTCAATTGGATATGACATTCTACTTCATTTTCTGTAACAAAGTGCTACCGTAAATTGTTAAAAATCTGCCCTGTTCTACCTCAGAGGTGGCATAAAGCAATACCTATACAAACTGTATGAAATTTCTCAGGGGTCCTAAGGATGAAAGACAGCAGGAAGTTATTTTAAGCCTTCCTGGAAAAATTGTTTTCCTCTCAGTTATGGACAAAATCCTGATTTCAGTAGGAGTTTGCCAAGTCAGGACCTTTGGAATTGGCTCTCTAATAAGACATTTATAATACTTTACATTTTCAGACTATATTATGAACATCAGCTAACCCTGACACCACTCCTATCAGGTACTTAAATGGCTGTGTTTCCATTTCACAGATTAGAAAATGGAGACACACAATCGTTCAGTTATTTGGCCAAGGATCAGGGCCAGTGCTACCATTAAGGTGAAGTAGGCGGTTGCCTAGGGCGCCAAGATTTGGGGGCACCAAAAAGAAGTGTCCCTAATATTTTTTTATAGTGGTTCTTCCCCGAGTGCATGGTTGCTGCTCCACTTCTCCCGCCTCCCAGGCTTGCAACGCCAATCAGCTGTTTGGCGCCGCAAGTCTGGGAGGGGAGGAGAATTAGAGTGGGGCGGCATGCTCGCGGAGGACGCGGAGCAGAGGTGAGCTGAGATGGGGAGTTGCTGCACAGCTCCCGGGGGAGGAGCTGCCCTGGGGGCATCTCCTCAGGGCAGGGGGGGAGCTGCCGCGAGGGGGAGTTGCCTCAGGGCGGAGGGGCGGCGGGGAGCTGCCGCAGGGCTTGGGGGGGGGGGCGCAAGGTGGAAGTTTCGCCTAGGGCGCAAAACTTCCTTGCACTGGCCCTGCCAAGGATACACAATGGGTAAGTGGCAGAGCATGGGTTACTCATCAGAAATCCTGGCTCTCAGCCTTGTGTTCAGAGGCCACAATTGTTAAGATGTTACAGCCATGATCATAAAGCAACAAAGTAACTTGGCAAGCACTTTCTGAGAGACTTACTAACCCATGGGAGCAGGGATCGGTTTTGTTCCACAGGCTTGATCCTGAAAGGGGCTAAGCACTTTCACCCAGTGTCACTCCAAATGAGGCCCATGATGATCTGTGACCTTTCCTGTCTAACAAATACCAAAAATAATACTTAGATATGGATTATAAATGTCTCCACTCCCTCCCTCCCTTACACACAAAGTGAATATAATGTTAAGGTAATGAATTTCTTACACTGTTTAATATTCCTGACTCTTTATAGGCAGCATTTATCTGCCATAGCTACATATTTGAACCTCCCCAGGAGGCCTGTAATTAGTCACCTGTGTAATCAATGGTTGACACTTGCATTGTAATCTAAATTGTATGTGCCTTTGAAATCATTCTGTATATACCACTTCTTTCCTTAGCTATTTCTCTCTACCACTTCTAATACTACAGTTTGTCATCCTCTCGCTCTTATTTACACAATAAATAGACATTACATTTAACTTGGCAATAAACAGACACTGAAGGGACGATAAGATCTTATGGTGTCCAGGCTCTAGGGTGGCATTCCTACCTCTGCCACTATCCTACTGTGACTCTGATTCTAAGCAGTGAGGCACCGAGCATGTCTTGATCGATGCTGAGCACCCACAACTCCCTGTGATTTGAAAGGGAGATGAGGGCACTCAGTGCCTTGCAAAATCAGGCCCTGTGTGTCTTAGGAAAAGTCACTTATGTGGGAATTTTCAGAAATTTGTGTGTGCATAAGTGGCCTGCTGCATCCTCCAACTGAGGCTCAGCTCATGTTTAGGCACTTAGGATTTTCAGAACAACATGTTAGTCATGCCCCAGTCTCTCGAGAAATATGAGGACTGAGTGCTCCCAGAGGGCATGTCTGGAGCATGGTTAAGGGGCAGGCCACTCAATCAGAATTTTCAGAACTGCTAAGAGGGCCCCATGTGCTCCGCCAGATGCTGCTGATCTAGTAAACCAGCCTTGACTGACACACAATCAAACACTGTTGCTTGGCAGAAAGGTCTTGAAGAGGGATTTAGAAGAGTTGGGTAGTGGCATTACAATTTAGAAAGGTTGTGTGAGAAGTTGAAGAGGCAGGAATTGTTGCCAGAATGGAGGAGCGAACATGAAAAGAGAGGAGATGACAGGCAGGGAAAGGAAGGGTTGTGGTTGTGTAGGGGAGGACGTGTTATCAGCTCCGAAAGCATTCCGAGACTTCAGATGGGTATTTTGTCAGTAAAAAGTGCAGCGTTCCTATCCAAAATGAGTAGAGATGGAATTCCAACCGTTCCCTTTTTTTGGCTGAAATTCCTAGAATGTCAGTTACTAGTAAACAATACTAATATTAACTTCCTCATTGCCATCTGTGGATCTCAGAATGCTTTACAAAGGAAGGGATGTAGCAATATCCCAGTTTTACAGATGAGGAAGCTGAGGCCCAAAGAAGTGAGGTAACTTGCCCACACTATCTCAGCAAACTAGATCAAGTTGCTTGGATTTTACTAGATTTATTAATTTTGTAACATAAATATGTATGGGTGGAAAGAATAAATGAAGGTTAATTAAGTCACAGGACAAAGAAAGGCACTAATGGTCCATACATTAAAATCTGAAAGTATTGCCAGTTTCAGGGAAAGTTAAGAATAACCATCTCCAGTACTATGTTTTAAAATACTACTGGCAGTGGAAATCATTATATGATGATTTTTATATTTCTTTTATGCTTGACAGACTATTTTATCTCAGAATCCATGCCTAATAGTAGCAGACTTCCCCTTCCCCATACAGCATTTTGGAGCTTGATTAATCATTGTCCCCATTCGTTTTAGCTGAGAACTAATTTAAAGAAAGTATGGGGAGGAGGGAGGGTTATTAATTCCCAAAACTTTTTTTTACATTAGCAGGCTCATGGAAACCAGACTGGTTCCATTTTCTTTTCAGCCTTAAACCAAAGCCCATAAAAGTTTGAGGATCCCAGTGAAAAACTATAGAAACATATTTGTTTTTAATGGGATGATGATAAAAATCAGGTGATTACCATAGTGAAGAAAACTGTTTCCAGATGAGGTGGAAAATATGGAATGTAGCTTATCTGAGAGGGAGGAAAAGTAAGGGCTGGGGTGGTGGTGGGAAGGTAGAGACAAGGACTGTGAGACAGGCTATAAAAAAGGGACATACTCACTTTTCAAGGACACATGAGTACCTATGTGATTCATCTCCTCGTATGGAAAGAACAAATTAAAGAATATTTAGGTGAGATAGATGTATTCAAGTCAGCAGGGCCTGATTTAAATGCATCCTAGGGTACTTCAGAAACTAGCTGAAGCAATCTCAGAACTATTAGCAACTGTCTTCAAGAACGCATAGAGACTGGGTGAGGTCCCAGAGGACTGGAGAAGGGCAAACAGTACCTATCTTTAAAAAGGGGAACAAAGAGGACCTGGAGTATTATAGACCAGTCAGCCTAACTTTGATACCTGGAAAGATTCTGATATAAATTATAAAACAATCTATTTATGAGCACTTAGAGGATAATAGGGTTATAAGGAATAGCTGGAATGGAGCTGTTGAACCAGTCATGCCAAGCCAATGTAATTTTCATCTTTGATAGAGCTACTTGTCTGGTGGATGGGGGCAGCGGGATGGGAGAGAGGGAGCGGTAGATGTGATCTATAGAATAACAGAAATGTAGGGCTGGAAGAGACCTGGAAAGGTCAAGTCCAGTCCCCTGCACCAAGTAAACCTAGACCATCCCTGACAGGGGTTTTGGAGGCTTTTTAAGAAAAGGTTGGACAATGATGGGGATTCCACAACTTCCCTTGGAAGCCTGTTCCAGAGCTTAACTACCTTTCTAGTTAGAAAGTTTTTCCTAGTATCTTGATTTTTAGTAAGGCTCTTTAAAACTATTTTCTTACTGTTGTTCATTGAATCACCTCTGAAGCATAAATCTGAACTGTAGTTCCTAACTGAGATCTAGATCATACCCCACCATGGAAATACCTGCATCATCATCATCATCATCACTCCCATAACCACATTGGTCTGCATACGGACCAGAAAACTCTGCAAAATTCCCTTTGCAGAATTTCCTCTAAATGCTTCTGGTGGAGAAAGAAGAGCGGTACCAAAAAAAAAAAAAGTAATATTTAGCCTACCAATCTTATGGATCCCCTGAGATTTGCACAAGTCTGTTAGGGGTACAGAGTCCTATTTACAGAGATGGAGCTCAGTGTATGTTCTAGGCTTTCTATGGTTATGCCCCTGCTTCTTAGCAGTATGGCTCCTATCCCCATGCGAATTTGTTATTGGAAGGTTGTACACGCAGGGTGGGCTCCACGCGTTGGCCCAAATCCTGCTCAGGACCATTGAACCATAGAATCATAGAAATGTAGGGCTGAAAGGGACCTTGAGAAGTCATCAAGTCCAGCCCCCTGTGCTGAGGCAGGACCAAGTAAACCTAGAACATCTCTTAAAGGTGTTTGTCCAACCTGTTCTTTAAAGCCTTCAATGATGGGGATTCCACAGCCTCCCTTAGAAGCCTATTTGGGGCTTAACTATCCTTATAGTTAGAAAGCTTTTAATATCTAACCTAAATTTCCTTTGCTGCAGATTAAACCTATTACTTCTTGTCATATCTTGAGTGGACACGGTGAACAAGTGATCACCATCCTCTTTATAACAGCCCTTAACATAACTGAATACTGTTATCAGGGTCCCCTTCAGTCGTCTTTTCGTAAGACTAAATGTGTCCAGGTTTTTTAACCTTTCCGCATAGGTCAGGTTTTTAAAAGATGTTATAATTTTTATTGCTCTACTTTGGACTCTTTCCAGTTTATCCACATCTTTCCTAATGTATAGAGCCCAAAACTGGACATAGTATTGCTGCTGAGACCTCACCAGTACTGAACAAAATATGACAATTACCTTCTGTGTCTTACTTATGACACTTCTGTTGTTATAGTACACCCCAGAATGATATTAGCCTTTTTCACAGCTGCATCATGTTGTTGACTCATGCTCAATTTGTGACCCAATATAACCCGCAGCTCATTTTTAAGCAGTACTACCACTTGGCCGATTATTCACCATTTTGTAGAATGTATTTCGTTTTCCTTCCTAAGTGAAGTACTTTGCACTTGTCTTTATTTAATTTCATCTAGTTGATTTCAGACAAATTCTCTAATTTACGAAGGTCAGTTCGAATTCTAATCCTGTCCTCCAAAGTGCTTGCAACCAGCTTCTTGCCATCTGCAAAGTTTTTATAAGAATACTTTCACTCCATTATCCAAGTCATTAATGAAAATATTGAATAGTGCCAGATCCAGGACTATTCCACTCCAGATGTCACCCCAATGTGATAGCGAACCATTGACAATTGTTCCTTGAGTATGGTCTTTTAACCAGTTGTGCTTGTGCATCCACCTTAAGGTAACTTAATCTAGACCACATTTCTCTAGTTTGCTTATGAGAATGTCATGTGGGACAGTGTTTATAAGCCTTTTAAAAATAAAGATCTCACATCTGCTGCTTCCCTTTTATCCACTAGGCCAGTAACATGGTGAAAGAAGAAATTATGTTGGTTTGGCATCAGGTGTTCTTTACAAATCCATGCTGGCTGTGCCTTATAACTGTACTAACCTCAGGTGCTTACAAATAGATTGTTTAATAATTCATCCCAGTATCTTTCCACATATTTAAGTTTTTGACTGGTCTATAATTATCCAGGACTTCTTTGTTCCCCCTTTTAAAAATAAGAACTATGTCTGCCCTTCTCCAGCCCTCCGGGATCACACCCATATTCTCGACGATAATTGCTCATGGTTCTGCAATTGTTTCAGCTAGTTCTTAAGTACCTGGGATGAATTTAGTCAGACTTGAATATACTGCTGACTTGAATATACAGTCGAACCTTGGAATTACAAACTGACCTCTCAACTACACACCTCATTTGGAACTGGAAGTATGCAATCCGGCAGCAGCAGCAGAGAGAGAGAGAGAGAGAGAGACACACACACACACACAAAGCGACAGTACAGTACTGTGTTAAAAGCAAAGTACTAAAAAAGAGGGGGGGAGCAGTATTTTTCTTCTGCATAATAAAGTTTCAAAGCTATATTAACTCATACTCAGCTGTAAACTTTTGAAAGAACTATAATGTTTTGTTCAGAGTTACGAACAACCTCCCGCTCGCAGCTCGCTCCTTTCTGTCCCCTCCCCACAACCCCCCCTGCCTATGCCTCTCCACACCCTCCCTTAAGGCCCCCCCATCTGCCACTTGTCCCCAGACAGACGTGAGTGAACGGCAGGATGGGAGTGAGGGACTCGGGGGAAGAGGCAGAGAGGGAGCGGGGCCTCAGGGTGGAGCATGGGCAAGGCCATGGTCTGGGTGCTGGTGGCTCCCCACCTTCTTGAGAGATTCCGGCAGCAGCGCTCCAAAGGTGGCGGTCCAGCACACCTCCAAAGGGTGTGCTGTATCCGACATTTCTTGCCCCGTTTAGGGAGGTTTAGCTGCCCTAAGTCTCTTATACCCTCTGCCCATGCTTCCAGAGGTAACCCAGACTGAATCTGTGGGTTGGATCTCAATAAGGTTTGCTATAATTTTACAGAAGTCAGTAAGATTGAGACTTGTGGGGGAGGGAACGACACACCCACGCACACAAACACCCTACCAAGGAGGGGAGGGAATGACACACGCACACTCCACCCCACCCCATAAAGGAGGAACCACAGACTGGAGGCCAAATATTTTCAGGAGGTACACTGCATCATTGCGCCAAAGAAGCGTGTGAGCCTAATGGCTACGCTAATTGTCAAGTTTTCTTTTCTTTCTTCTTTGAAGTTGTGTTTGTGCTCAGTAGTATGGATGCTGAAACAACTGGTTATGTAATACAACTAAATGTTTTATTTAATTGTCAATATAATATCCAAGGCAAGACTATATGAAAGCAGAAGATCTCCGATTGTCGGAAGTCCCAATCTCTGTATTTATTTTGTAAGGTGTTGTATATATTTTGAGGTTTAGGCCCTGAGTTATGGTCTTCAGTGTAAAGGAAAATAACAAATCTTTAGTTAGTGATGTTAGTCCAGTTAGGATGTATTGTAATGGCTGTGCTGTAATAGGTTATCTTTTGTAGTGTTGTTCATAAAAAGGAATTTGAAATCATTGTGTGTGTGCGCCTGTGGGCATAATTATATTATGGTAAATTATCTTCTTAGGTACTCGATTCCTAAGAAGAGAAACAAAGTGAGTCCTCCTGTTATAATTTCTACTTTTAGTATGTGATCCCTATAGAAAATCTATCTGCGGTTTCTTGCACAGATAGGAATTCATAGTCTGTGCAAATACGTTGTCAGACAGGAATTCTGTAGCACAGAATTGATGAGTAAATTGACTTGCCTCCCCTCTACATTGGTAACATTCAGAATGCATATGCATTTCAAGGATAGTCGCTCCCTTGGTGTCTCAGGGGTTGCCATCCTAATATCTTCACAGAAGTCTCATAGGCCCAGATCCTCAAAGGTACAGTATTTAGGCTCCTAACTTCCATTTATTTCAATTTATCTCAGTGGAAGTTAGGAACCTAAACAGAGGGGCCGAGTCCCCAGGGGGTGCTTGACCCCTGCCCTGCCCCACTCCACCCCTTCCCACAAGCCCTGTGCCTTCTTGCCCCCTTCCCTGCTTCTTCCTGCCTCTGCACCTCCCCCTCTCCCCAGCGCCTCCTCCACTCCACTGATGAGCTAGCTGATTGTGGTGGGTAGGAGGTGCTGGGAGGAGCTGCAGATTAGTGGGGCTCACTGGTGGGTGGGAGGGTCGGGAGGGGAAGGGGGTGAGCTGATCCCTTGGGCTGCCAGGTTGGCATCTATGAATCTAAAAGCCTCTGAGAATCTGGGCCCTGCCATCCCAATCCATAAACCCAGGCTTGTTTGGACAGTCAAATCCACAGCATGGCAGGGAAGTTTGGGTCTGAGTGTGTCATTTTGCTGAGTGGAAAGAAAGGCAACACTTTTCTCTCCCCTCCTTCCTAGTGCCCATAGAAATCTATCTCCTTGCAGTACCAGGGTCTCATTTTTTTATACTGAGGCTGCATTGCCAACTCTTGTGATTTGAGGGGGAATCTTGTGGTGCTGGGTAATTTTCCTAAAGCCCCATCTTCTGGAGTCAGGGGATGACGTGAGACTGGCAGCTTCCATGAAAGCGTGGAGCTCTGATGGTTGTGGATCAAAGCAGGAAACTCCGACCCCCTAAAGGCCCCCAAAAGCAAATATAAACAGCCCGGAGTATTGTTTCTGACAAGTCTATTGTTCTAAGACAGGCTCATGATTGCTGGTGGCGGGCTTGGCGCGGCCTTTTAGCGCTTGGGTGTGTTAGCTCAGCGTGTGGCCGCCTGGCTCAGGAGCTCGGGGCTGTCCCTTTAAGCAGGGAACGGGGAAGCCCACATTATACACAGGTGACCCGGAAGTGACCCCTAGGAAGAGGTCGGAGGTCAGGGGTGATCTCGGGGAAGATGGTGGCGGCCCGGCGTGTCTACCACACCTCGCGGCGGCCCGGCCGCTCTCCCCGGGCCCCTGGCTCCATGAGGGGCTGAGCCTCCGGCTGCGAGGGTGTGAAGGGGTTGGGGGCGGAGAGCCCTGGGGGCTGCGGCCTCCTTCCGCTGCTGCGGCTCAGGTAAGGGGACACCTCCCTCTCCAGCTGTGGGAACGGGGCGGGGGTAGGTGCTGCGGGGCGCTCCGGGCTCTCAGGGCGGCACCACTTCGCGGGGTCCCGCTGCTCGGTGTCCCGCACGTCCGCTCTGCCTCCTGTCCCGTGACACTGATACTGCTAAGGGGAGACCCCCGCCCCCGGATACTCGTCTCCCAGCACCCCCCTGGACTCCTCTGCCACACTCTTTGCGTGCACCCGAGTGACTCACGGGGGTGGCCCTGTGGAGACAGCGCTCTGGAGTTGGGCTCCGTGGGGGATGCTTGAGCTAGAAAGTCGTATTATTTATTCCCTGCTGGTTTATTTTTCACGTTTTGCGCACCCTGGCTTTTTATAATAAGCTCTTAAAGCTATTTGGATTTCATACTAAATCTCAGTCGTATGCTGTTTTTTTGTGGCTTTTGCAAATTTAGTAGAATAAGGGGTTGGTACTTTCTGTGTTTTGTACAGCAGTGAGCAAAGGGTCTGTGATAAGCAGACAGACTTTAGCATCAGTGAGTGTATTTCCAGGTAGGTGTCCAACTGCTCAGTTTATTTGTTTCCTTCATATTTTAGTCACATGTCCTATCGTCCAGATTTCCCCTTGTTCTTGATTTTTTTGTCCTCTTAGTTTTGGTTTATTAATTTATAATTACTGTCTACTTAACCTTTTTATCTGCTGACATATTTTCCTTTAGGCACATTCTTTTTAGGAAGGCTGCAACCTACAGAGACGCCACAGGAAGAAATGTTGAAGGAGAGAGAGCTTTAAATTAAATGAGGATGCAGTCTATATTTACGAAATTAGAAAAAACAAAAAACTTTTGGTTTTTAATATTCTTATTTCTGACTGTAGTTTAAAGTAATAAACTGAAGTTTTAAGTGTACAATCTTTTTATAGCATCTGTTCTTTCAAATGAATTAAAAGCACTTACCGTGATTTACAGTGTATATAGAGAGAGAAGTTAGTTTCCCATGTTTGTGTTGCCTTACACATACCAACAGGGAAGAGAAAAATGTCTCAAGAACTATGACGGTTATTCATTTAGTTCTTCTCACTTGCGAAATCTCCATTGACTGTTTTTGTGTGGGGGTGAGTGGAGTGCTGATCAGGTCCCAAAATAAGTAAGGCATTTAAAACAGCAACTTCTATTAAGCACACACAAACTGTTTAAAATGTTGTTAAGGTTGTGAAGTCAAGCACTCAGAAGTTAGGAAATGCCAGAATTAATGTGCAACTTTAATTCAGCCCCCATGTGCATATGCATTACGATACAGTTTTAATTACATTATCACATACTATTTTTTCCACAGGAACCCTGCCCTATTCAGTGCACAGGATGGAAGGTACTTATTCAGTGAGCTACTGAATATTTTGTTTTAACCCCACGGTTCAGTGTGTGGCCTGAAGCCTTATTCACTACACTTCATCCAAACCCTGCTCTGAAGACTCGATTAATTAATGCATCGGCTTTTCTGTGGTGTTTGTCACTGTAGTATCTGAGTGATTCACAAACATTAATGAATTCATCATCACAGCTCCTCTGTGAGGATGGGGTAATATTATTCCTGTTTTATAGACGGAGAGCTGAGGCACAGAGATTAAGGTGAAAATTTTCCACTACTTTTGAGTATCCGATTTGAGATACCCAGGACTTGACTTTTTCCTAATACTGAGTATTATTAATGTTCAAAGCACACCACTAATTAACTTCAGTTGCTTCTGTGAGTCCTCAGTACTTCTGCAAATCAGACGCTAGCGTCTCATGTCAGGCATCCAGAAAATGAGTTACACGATTAGTGACTACCTGTGAAAAGTTTGGTTTGAATAACTTGCCCATCATCAGATAGGAACTCTATCACAGGAAGGGATAGAATCTAGTTCTCCAGTGCATTATTCAGTTGCCTGACCTATGAGACTGTCCTTTCTGTTCCTGCAATCTCCTGCCTCATTCACTGCTAACTTTCCAACACATCATATTTGCACCTTATGCGTGGCCCCACGAAGTTGTGGGAACTCCTTGTCAGGCTTCTGGCACTAACCAAGATGGTCATCCATCACTCCAGGTAGAGGAAACTTGGACGGCGAGAGGGTGGATAATCTGTGACTGCAGAGCTTGTTTCTGCTCACATCTCCAAGCAGAGTTTGTCTGGGCAATGTCCACTGACTTCTTGAATGCCTTTGAGGGGCAGTGGGCACAGTCTGGGCTTCTCTGCTCGGTGTCCCCCTCTGGATGCCTGATTTTTATAGTATGACTTTCAGTCCTGATCCGATTTTTATCTCTTGTTGTCCCGAGAAATGAATTGTGGCCTGGGCACAGTTGTTCCTCCCTCTTAATTGAGGGGGCAGGCCTTTACTTATGGTTGGGCCTAGATCCAGCTGCTCTGGTGGAACAAATAATACACGGGTCTATAGTGAAGGAGACTGATTTATCCCCACAGCAGGTCCATCCTGTGCACTGAATAAGGTAGGGGTCCTGTGGGGGGCAGAAAGCATGTGATCAGGTAATTAAAGATTCCCCCACCTCTGTTCCCCTGTGCTGGTTCCTAGTCCAATGCATCCCCATCTGTGGTTCCTAGTCTGTGTTTCTTCCACCCCGATTCCCCTCACAGCTCTTAGTCCCAGCCTCTTCTTGATTTCCATTCCCATCCCTTATTCCCCCCTCCTTTACAGAGTCCTTACCCAGCTAGTTTCTGTTTCTCTCCCCACCCCCAGTCTTAAGATACTTCTTTTCCCAATCTGCTATCACCCTCCCCTGATCTGACTCTTATATGTTCTGTATTCAACTCAGTGATTTGCTTCTTCCTTGGACACTGTGGGTTGGGGGGCAGGTGGTAGGAAAGTGAGCATCAGTTCCACTGCCCAGCTCCCTCCCGATCCAGGAAAGTCCAGCATTAGCCCTGGGCTGGAGACGGCGTAGTCAGTTACTGTGTAGGGATGGTGCATGCACAGTCTGCTCAGTGTTAGGAGCTGAGGGAAGCTTGAGGTGCTCAGCGAGGATGATATCTTTAGAGATTTTGCCTGCTAAAATCAAAGTCCTGCTGATGACTTGTGGTTGTGTGTATGCAGCGGAGGGGTAGGACTCATAACATCCCAGTTGCAGCCCTAAATGTGGAACCATGGCTTTGGGTCGATAATGTGTTTTAGTTTGTCTTCTAAATGATTTGGCAGGTCTTGAAAGGTCTGCACACCAGTGATGGTGTGGGAAAGTTTGAGGATAAGCCATCAATGTAAGCCTTCAATGAAAAACAAGTTTCTAGCCCTAAGGATTGTGAATAAAATATTCCAAAGGTGACCAGATTCATTGTTGTGTTTCTGAATATGCAGCCATTGCTCACAGTTCTCTCATGGTACCTAAAAGTAAAAACTCATTCATCCTGCACATGCTTAATATTTTTTTGGGGTAGGGAGAATCTTTTTTTCTACATTATAAAAAAGCAAAAAAGGCCACAACTTCTCTTCTGTCAAGGGAAATTGAACTCTTTAGAGCTGCAGGAAAACCTACAGTAGAACCTCAGAGTTATGGATACCAGAATTACGAACTGACTGATCAACCATACACCTCATTTGGAACTGGAGGTATGCAGTCAGGTAGCAGCAGAGACACCCCCCCCCCCCCCCCAAAAAAAAAAAAAAAAAGTGAGCATTGTTAAACAGGGCTTTGGAGCTGTATTCCAGCTCCAGGCAAAAACTTGCAGCTCCACTGCTCTGGAGCTACTCCGCGATCCCGCTCCGGGGTCCGCTCCAGAGCCCTGCTATTAAACATGAACTACTAAAAAAAATAAAGGGAAAGCTTAAAAAAAAAAAAAAAAAAAGACAAGGTAAGGAAACTGTTTCTGTGCTCGTTTCATTTAAATTACGTTGGCTAAAAGCAGTATTTTCCTTCTGCATACTAAAATTTCAAAGCTGTTTTAAGTCAGTGTGTAGCCGTAAACTTTAGAAAGAGCAACCATAACCTTTTGTTCAGGTTACGAACGTTTCAGAGTTATGTACAATCTCCTTTCCTGAGGTGTTTGTAAATTTGAGGTTCTGCTGTCTACGCACTTATTTCCTATTCTCTCATGAATGCAGCGTGAAGCGAGCCAGCAAGACTGAAGACACAATAGACTTGTGGGGCATTATGGAATGTTTGGGTAGCTTGTTGCATATTACTTGTAAAATGAGAAGAAATCTTCTTAGGACCTTCCCGAAGTCAGCTTCCTCTGATTTCTCCAAACAGGAGAGGCTGTCTTGGAGCACAGGTTTGTGTATCCCAGCTCTGTGTGGGTGGGTGGGTGTTGGGGTGTGTGCAGAGGTGATGAAGAAGGAAAAACACTTGAGATTAAAATTCTTGGGTTTCTGTGTATTTAAAACAAAATTTACAAAACCTTTAGATTTTGGCCACCTCTGCTTGTGGACCTAACACTTTGTCTTTGCACTACTGCATGAGAACATGAAGTGAAACTAACCATAAATGGATGGTCTAGTTTTACTATTCAAACCAAGTGAAATATAAAAAGCCAGCAAACAGCATCAATAGTAGTAAATAGGGCCAAGATATTTTTTTAAACCTGGATGTCCATTACAATTAAGCTCTTAAATAGAGCAATATGAAATTTGTTACAGTTTATTTGTTGAAAAATGCAATTTTTAATCAACCAAAACTGATTTGCAGGTTTGACATGAATTTGCTGTATAGATTTGGCCAGATTTTTTTTTTTTTAGGCTAGAATCATAGGGGGAAGTAGGCACCATTTACAGATGAACTCAGTAAGAGGAGCTGCTCGCTGCCTCTGAAAATTGGACCCAAACTGCCTTATATCTCTGCACTCTGCAAAACTTAATTTACACCTTTCAGTGCCTCCTGTGAGTTAAGAATTATTTCCATTTTGTTACCTTATGAAACTGGTGGTGATAAATTGCAAATTTCTCTGTAAGAGGTGTGGCTTTGGCTGGCTTCATAAGAAATTTAAGTAGCTTTTGGAATCTGATTTTGTAAAGTGTTAGTATTTAGATCCAAAAATTGAGTCATTAATTTGGGAAGTTGAATTTATAAACTATGTTTTGTTAGTTATGGGCAACAGATCAATCAGTACATGCTGCCTCTGCTTTGTTTTAACTAAAGCATTTGATAGTTGATCTGCTAATCCAAAGGCTACAAGATTGAGTTACAAGTTCAAGAGTATCTGAAAGAACAGAGGATAAATGTAAATCTCATGTGGTCTGGCTTTCTGTTTGGTAATAAAGCAGTTCCTCAACGATACATTTTGGAGACTCTGTTTTATTTATATAAAATAAAATAAAAAATTCCCCTCTCACCTCTATGGGTGGTGTGTGTCTTCCTCAACCTCGGGTCCTCTTCCAGAGGCCTGGGAGTTTGAGGGTTCTGCGCAGTATCTTAGCTGTTCCTAGCACTGCACTCTTCTGGACAGAGAGCTCTGATGTTGTTCCTGGGGGTAACCAAAATGGAGAAGCATAATTCTTAACTCCAACAGGAGGACTGACAAAGCAGTAGTAAATATTAAGTTATTGCAGGAGACTGCGAGTATAAGGGCAGTGTTGGTCCCCCATGATTTCAGATGCAGCGAGCAGCTCCCTCCTTTATCTCAGGAGTGCTCATCTGTAAATGGTGCCTATATCCCCCTATTGTTTCTGGCCTAAAAAAAAAAAAAAAAAAAAAAAAAGAAATGACTGGCCAAAGATCTATACACAAAAATTCTATGATTTGTTTCTCTTTTTTTTTCTGTATTTTCAAAACTGCAAATATCAGTTTTTGAGTTAGATTTAAAAAATTGGCATTTTTTCAACAAATAAACTGTAACCAAATTCATATTGCTCTATCTTCTAAGAGCTTAATTGTAATGACATCCAGGTTTAAAAAAAATATCTTGTGGCCCTCGATTTTACTTTACTTGAGGTATTGCTTGTTGCTGGCTTTTTTATTTCACTAAATGTTTCGGTTTGAAATCACGGTAAAACTAGACCACCTCCATTATATATGGTATGTTTCACTTCATTTCCTCATTTGTGCTTTGCAGTCCAAGTGCAAAAGACAAAGTGTTTAGGTCCACAAGCAGAGTGTGTTGGCCCAACTAATAGGTTGTAAATTTTGTTTAAAATACACAGAAACCCAAGATTTTAATCTCTCAGTATTTGTTTTTCCTTACTTCGATCACCGTTGTACTGCACACACCCCAAACACCCACCCACCCACACATCGAGCGTGGGATACACAACCTGTGCTCCCAAGACAGCCTCTCCTGAGGTGTTTGGAGAAAATCAGAAGTTCAAGCTGACTCGGGAGTGCCTAAAAATGAACAAGAAACGCATCACTCTCATTTTCAAGTCCTCTTCAAGCCCGCTCCGCGTTTATGAAGCCTTTTTAGGGTGGTTGCAGGAATCAGTTCTATGAGTCCTCACCGCTTTGGGTAGATGCTCAACTGCAGACTGTGACATATACATGCTGATATCCATTTCCCATGCCCCAAAATTCCAAGTTCTCATGTATGGTTTGGATCATTTCTTTATGATTCGTTCTTTTTGTGTCGAAGCTCCTAAGGACCGGCTGACGGGAGTATGCGTGGGTCTTGGAAGATGCGGGCAATGACTGCACCTCGTCTTGCTTTCGTGGCACCTCGCGACCTGCGCCTACTGGACGAGGTTCTTTGTTGATCAGGGCTGCCACGGCACATAAAGCCTCAGCTGCACTGCGTGCTGCACATTCCTATGTACGTGGTGCTGGCACGGGCGCTGCTTAATCTGGAGTTAATCCGATGCAAGAGCAATGTAGTGTGAGATATATGTTAGGTCAATGGTTCTGCTTTTAATCTGGGTTCGTTTTGGTATTGTACTAGTGGGTATGTAATGGGGTGGTCAGAATTTTATTGTGAACTTTTCTGCGTTGTGGATGCAGCGACAGCAGTATTTTTGTTTCTTTGGTGATATGTTATCTCTTTTGCTTCAGAAATTGAAAAAACACGGTAAGGTTGAGAACGGTTGTTTGAGTTATTAAGGGCTGAGCTTTTACAACTCAATGGATTATAGGATTGAGAGTGACTTGTGGATAGTATCCCATTAGCGCATGGGGGGGAGATTTCTATGTTGGAGCGTAAAGATTTTGTTCGATTAATAGCATACAGAAAGTCCTTTCATGCTTGTGAGTGCATGATGATGTTACCTAAATGCTAAAGCCTAGTATGTTTTGTAGTTACTTGAAAATAAAGAGGGATTTTGCGTTCGAGGGTGGATTATGAAATAGAATTGGGTCAATTTTAATGTTTTTGCCCTATTTTTGGAATGTGTTTGGGTTTATTGATTACTGTTAAGTGCTGGGTATATGTCTTGTGAGGTGCCTGGCTTTGGCATTACGTTGCCTGTAAAAGGTCATAAACGGGTGCTTGAGCTATGTGTATGTTCCATATTAGGATTGTAAGTGTAGGTTTTTTCAGGGCTGTGGGTTTAGCTGTTGTATTGGTAGTTCTTTAGTATCTATGAATGACTTAGTGATGGTCTTTTCTGGTGCTATCGTTTTTGTAGACTATAGTTTCCTTACGGGACTGTGTCGTTTCATGCTCTCAGTGTGGTTTGTTGTCATGGACCTTTAGTTTTGTTGGTTGTTATGTAGAGTATGATCTAGTTGAGAGTTGATTCGGAGTGATTCACGTAGTATGGCCGTTGGTTTGGTAGGTGACTTTGATTATAGTTGGTAATTTATATATGTTGGTTATTATTTTAGGTGTGATTTCCTAGTTTCTCTTTATAGCGAAATTGTGTGGCTTAGTGGATAAAGGTGATTATATTCTTTGGCGTGATTGTGTTGTTGATGCCTTTTATTTTGTTAAATGTGGTTAGATGTATGTGGGGTTTTTAAAGTTCGAATAAGTCATCGATTATCTAGCCTTTTTGGCCGTGACTGCGTTTGCTGTTAGGAAAGATGTCGTCTTTTCGTGTATCTACTTTGTGTTCAATTGTGTTGTATTTTCTTTTTCTTTTTTTTTATAGTTTTTTGTTTATGTTTTATTGTTTTTCTGTTTGATTATGAGAGCTCTTTGTTCCTAGGCTTTGTGATGTGATTTTTGTTTTTTAATTTTTTTTACGTTATGCTCTTCTCTGGGTTTTGTTGGGGGCTTTTCTTTGTCCTTCGGGCTCTCTTGCTTTCCGGTGTGTTGGAGGTTTTGATGGCCATTTGTTTGGTTGTGATGTTTTGTGGATGTAGTAAGTTGTGGGAATGGTTCCTAGGGCTTGGGTTGTGCCGTTGCCGTGTGATGTTTTATATTTGTGTGGTGGTGGTGTGGTTGTTCGTTGTAGAGGGAGTCTTTCGTTTCGCATAGTGCTGTTGGGGTTGGTACGGTTTTTTCAGTGTTATATGGTGGTGAGTAATAAATAAAAATATAAATATTGAAATCCTTTGTTTGTACGGTTAATAAAGAATAAAAAAACGATTATGATATTGCATCATAAGAATAAAGGATAAAAAAATTTTGTTATTTTTTAATAGTTTGGTAAATTGGATCTTATTTGAGAGAAGAAATGAGAGACAAATGAGAAAAAAAAAATTAAATTAAGAAAAAATACAAAAAGTGACGAGGAGGATTTATAGAAATGTTGTCCTGTGTGTTAATGCTCGTTTCTCTATTTTTTAATGATTCAGTTGGCTAAAAGGCAGTACTATTCCTTGGTCTGCTATACGTAGGAATTTGCAAAAGCTGTTAAACTTTATGTCTCAGTGTGTGTAGCTCGTAATACTTTGAGAAAGTAGTAACTCATATCCTTGTTGTATGTTTGACGTTTGCGAGAGTTTGTACAATTCCTATTGCTGATGTGGTTGTTGTAAAGTGTGTGAGTGTATATTGCTGTTCTAACGCTCTATCTTATTACTCCTATTCTCTCTATGAAATGCTCTCAGCCCGTTTTTTGTGGAAGCGATGTCCGCTATGGTGATACTTTTGAAGATCCAATTAGGGACATTTTTCGGAATGGGTAACTTGTGTATATATAGCTGTGGGGCATTATGGGATAAAATTGGTGTTGGGTAGCTTGTCTGGTCGATAGTAGTACTCTGTATAATGCAGTACAGATCGGTTAATCTTCTCTTAGGAGATCTGTCCGAATGTCTGTTCCCTCTGAGTTTCGCGTACCAACAGGAGTGAGGCTTGTCTTAGGAGCAAATTGTTGTGAAGATATCCACGGGCTCTTCCATGTGTTAATTTAATATACTTTGTCCATGTATGGGGCTGTTTGAGTAAAAAAGAAGTTTTAGGGTTCTTTAGTAGGTGGGTGCTTAGGTGTGTGGCCGATCCGGGAGTGAGTGGCGTGGAGTGATGTGGGGTTCGAGGGTGGGTGTTGGAGGCAGTGGGGAGGGGTGATAGAGAACAGAACGGAAAAAGACATTTAGAGTTAAAAACATTCTTGGGGATTTCTGTTGTGTAGTTAAGTACAGAAAAATAATTACAAATCCTGTTAGTTTTTGTTGCCACTCTGCTGAGTGTGGAGACGCTGGAATCACGTATGTGTGTTTGCTTACCGCTTGCATGAGAACTATGAGAGTATGGTAACTATACACACGCATAAATGGTATTAGTCTGTGTGTTACGAATGTTGGCAAACCAAGTGAATATAAAAGAGCGCATAGCAACAGTGATCGATGGGTAGAGTAGTTTAAGCGGATCAGAGATATTTTTTAACCTGTTGTACCTATGTATCTCAATATGAGTCTCTATAATGTGAGCATAATGAAATTGGTGTGCAGGTTTGTACCTTAATAGTGTGTGAAAATGCAGTCTTGTGATGATACTCACCGAAAAGCTGATGTGCAGGTTTGACATGTGTGATTTGCGTGTTATAGAGATGTGGGCAGGATTTTGTGGTTTTTTGTATGGGTGCTAGATCAGTAGGGGGATTAGTAGGCACCTATTGTGAGGTGTAGGGGAACTTCAGTAGTGTAGAGAGCGCTCTAGCTAGCTCTGGTGAAAAATTGGACTCCCAAAGTGCCTTTATTCGTGGCACTGCGACAATGCATAACTAATTTACCACGGTTCTATGGTCCTCGGTGGGTGAGTGAATTGAAGAGATGTATTCCTTTTGTTACCTTATGAAACTGGTGGTGATAATGTTGTCGAAATTTCTCTGTAGAGAGGTGTGTTTGGCTGGCATCTTCGATAGAGAAATATTTAAGTAGGCGTTTGAATCTGATGTGATTAGTGTTGACCGAGTTTTATATCCAAGGATTGGTCTATTTACATTTGGAAGATTGTATATTTATAAACTGTATTGTGTGTTGAATGTTTAATGGTCGGGCAAGCAGATCAATCAGTACATGCTGCCTCTGCTTGTGTTGAATCGGTAAGCATGTTGATAGTGTTGATCGTGTTGTCTTAGTCCTAAGAGTACAGATTGAGTTATCAGTCGAAGTAGTATCGATATGGAATGTGTAGTTATGTTGTGAGCGAGTAGGATAATGTAAATCTCACTTTGTCAGTGGACTTTCTGTTCTTTGTGTATTGTATGAAGCAGTTCTTTTTTCTCCGAGTACATTTTGGAGAGCGGTCTGTTGTGATGTTATTAAATAAGTACACCAATAGATAGCCTTCCCTCTCACCTCTATAGGGTGGGTGTGTCTTCCTCAACCTCGGTCCTGCAATGTCTATGGCCTGGGAGTGAGGTTCTGTGGACGCTCAGTGTATCCTTAGGCTTGTTCCTAGCACTTGGCGATCTTCTGGTGACAAGGAGGAGCTTGTTTGTGTTCCTGGGATCTGTTGGAGCCAACTCACCCGCTTAGGAGTCACAGCCCGAGTTGCTCCTGACACCACTGGACCACTTTGGCTTGTGATCACGGTTTTCGCAGGTGGTGAGATGCTCTTCGTGATGGTTACCGGTCGGTTCAGGAAGCCTTGGTACGTTCTCCTCAGCTTCTGGATTCCTTCGTGCCTGATGTGTTGGCTGTGTGCTGGTTTCCGGACGACTGGCACAATCGATGCACCCACCGCTTGTCTCTGGTTCGCGGTCTATTGACTCACTTCGGAGATTGTGTGTGTGGGTTAGCAGATTTTGGCCTTATAGGTCACCTGTCGGTTTGGGTCCGTCTGGATCTGGAATTTAGGGTATGTATAAGTGTTCCCATGATGACACCTCCTGTGTAGGTTCTGCTATTGGGCGTCGCGACAAACCTTCTGGGAATTGCCCATGCTGAGTATTGGTGGAGGGTCGTGAGCCCATACGCTGGCGGATAATTGTCCTGTCAACAATGCCGAGCGCCACTTGTGGTAGTGTGCGTCGTGTGAATGCTGTTGCTCCGTCATCGTTCAGGTCCTGCCTACTATGCGTTTGTGGGACTGTCTCTGAGGCCTGCTCTGGCATCGTGTCTTGCACCTTTGGGGGTCCTAACGGGCTAGTTGGTAGTACCCTTGTGGTGAGTCTCTCGACGGTGCGGGTTCCGTGTGCTGGCGTAGATTGTAGTCAGGATGCTCTCTGCTCTAGGTGCTGGTGATGTTTAGGTCGGCAGGCCTTATTGGCCAGCCACTGTATGTGATTTCCCGAATTGTCTCACCTCAGTTATGGTAATCTGCGATGGTACATCCCGTGCAGGGTCTTGTCTTGCCATGGCACTTCTTCTGCTTGCGTCTTCTCCTTTCTGCGTGGGTCTCCTCGAGGGCCATTCTGGCTAGACGTGCTTATCTGTGTGGGGGGGGCCGAAGTTCTAGCGAATGATGTAGCGTCCGTGTGTTACCGGGGTTTCATCCAGGACTTGTGCTTTGCGCTCAGCCAAGGCCTGCTCCGTTTCTTTCCGGCTGAGTATACAGGTCTCTGGGTGGTTAGCTTTGGCAGTTGGTGGAAACCTCCGTGCACTGGTTTGTTATAGGAGTATGGCGTGAGTGGGTGAGAGCTTCCGGGTTGGTGTGGGATGGTTTTGATGTTGTTGCACATCAGGCAGCGATCCCTGTGTCCGTACCTTCCTGATGGCGTCCGAGGCTCACGCTGTTATAGCCTTGCAGTTGGGTATCTGATGACCTGAGGGCAGGGAGTTGGGTTCTGAGTGCTATACTCGTTGTGGCAGGGTGGGATCTTGTGTGTTATCTGCGCTCTCGACGTGTGTGAATGACTGTCTCGTTCAGGACTCTTATGTCTCTGATGGCAATGATAGTCCCTTTGTAGGGTAAGATACTTGGATGTTGCTTGTCTCCTTGCCTCCTCGTCGTGGTTTCATGTGACTGTGGACGCTAATGTAACTTGTAGCTTGGTTCTGTTATGTCTGCTATGGTGGCCCGCTGGTAGTTCCACCCCATCAGTCTGACAACTTCCCTTCTCTACTAACCGTTCCGGCCCACACTTCTCCAGTCCGAATGACATCCCGATACCTCGCTTGTAGATCCTGTGTCAGGTGGGATTAGCAAGTCGATGTCTTGGTTTCATCTTAGCATACAGCTTGATGTCATCATGTAGAGAGGTGGCTTGATGGTACTTCCCACTCCTGAACCTGTTACACGTATCCAGTCCTTGTGTTACCTGGCTGAGGGGGTTTTAAGCCTATGCGAACAGCAGCGGGGACAGTGCATCACCTTGGTCTATGCGTCACTTGATGGCCACTTGCTGCAAGGCTGCCCTTGAGTTGACTTCCAGTTGTTGTCTTCCATAGCTCCCTTGAGGAAGGTCCTTAGTGTCCTGTTGACATTGTAATAGCCCAGACATTCACAGATCCACGTGTCGCATTGAGTCTAGGCCCTCTGTAGTCAATCAGCTGTTGCTCAGATTGGTCGTCTAGACATTGAGCGGACTGGCCTCTATCTATTGAGCAACTGGTGTTTTGAGCCTCTGGTGGTGTTTCTCATGCCTTCTGAGCTGTGCTCATGTAACTGGCCCATGATGGTTCCTGTACTTGGTGGCTTGATACCTGAAGGACTTCCATGTTGTGGGAGAGGCAGGTTTTGGACTGTTCTGTAGGGGGACCACTTGCAGGGTCTTTCATGATCAGCACTTGTCCTTCCTTTGTTAGCCAGTTGGTGTGGGAGCTTGCCTGCTAGCGCTGGTCATCTGTGCTTGCAGCTGTTCAATGCACTGCTGTTAGTTTCTTTAGCAGTATGTGTGGATCATGTCTGGTCCAGGTTGCTGTCCAGCTCTCATGTTATCTTGAACCCGGACTGCCTTCTACTGTGATGTGACCTGGTTCTTGTCTGGGAGATGGCTGTGCTTCTGCTCATCAGGGTCCTGCAGCCACTTTGCCACTGGTGTTATGAGTCTTCTCTTTCCAAGTTCTTCCAGTATAGTTCGTTTCTGCTGCTGGCGGGTCTGCTGTTTATTGTGTTGTTGCACTGCAAGTTGCAGTACACCTTGGATGGTTCTTTGGAGGACAGGGCAATTACTCTTTGGCCTCTGCTTCTCTATGTATTCTTCTTACCTGGCTAGCCCAGTGGCTGTGAGCCTTTTTAGCAAGTCTCTAGGCGTCAGATGGAGTTTTTTCCAGGCCCCTTGTATTTTTTCAGATACTGAGTCCTTATCCTTAATCTCTACACCCTTACTGTAGTTCCACCAGCTGACTAACCTCCTCTTCGAGTCGCTTGATCTTATCCTACACCTATTTTCCAGGGTGGGGTACATACTGTTAGTTCTTCTTATCGTGTTAGCAAGCATATTCTCCAGATTACAGAGGCTGTGCGTATACAGTTTCAATTAGTTTGAGTTATGGGTGGTAGTAGGGGATTGTCTATGAGGGCTCTTATTGGCATCTTCTACATTACTATCTGATGGTACTGTTCGCACTGAGCCTTGGTAATCGGTCATCGAGGATTGACTGTAGCTAGTTTTTTCCATGATCTTATGCTCGTATCAGCTGCTGTGCTTCTGCAATGGAGGGGGTGCAGTGAAGTTTCGCTTCAGGTGTGGGCGTAATCCACTTGTTTTTTCCCAGGTCTTCTTGATCGGATGTAATGTGGAAGTTGTCTATCTCAAGCTGTACAGCAGCTTCCTCTTTACTATGTTGAAGCGTTTGCTTCGGGACTAAGCTGTTTCTCAGTAAGTGTGGATGTAGGTCTTGTTGTCCATCCATAGTCCCCTCATATGTTTCATATATCCCATCTCATTAGATCTACTGTTGTAGTAGCAATTCCATCATTCCAGGTTTCTTGTCGTCATCCCTGAATGGTTTTTCGAGGCCACTTATCCTTCAGATTGTCCGTGGTTCTCAACATGTGGCAACGGACCTTTGTAATTCAGGCGACGTCCGAGCTGGCATGACGCTCCTGAGTTCATGTCACATCTCCAATTTTGGCATTTGATAGGTGAAGTGTTTAGGGGGTCTTTTGCCAGAGGACCCCTACTGGAAAGTTGAGGACCACCAGGATTTGAACCCCAGTCTCCCATATTCAAGGCGGCGCTCTTAACCACTATGCTATCCAGTCGCTGTTGTCTTGCTTTCTCTCTCTCTCTTTTAAGGCTGTCATCTTATAACACCTAGCTTTAGTTACAGCAGGGGCAGCAACCTTTTCAGCAGTGGGGTGCTGAGTCTTCATTTAATTCACTCTAGTTTAAGGTTTTCGCTGTGCCAGTAATATATTTTAACTTTTTTAGAAGGTCTCTTTCTATAAGTCTATAATATATAACTAAACTATTGTTGTATGTAAAGTAAATAAGGTTTTTAAAATGTTTAAGAAGGTTAATTTAAAATTAAATTAAAATGCAGAGCCCCCCAGACCAGTGGCCAGGACCCAGCAGTGTGAGTGCCACTGAAAATCAGCTTGTATGCCACCTTTGGCACGCTTGCCATAGGTTGCCTACCCCTGAGTTACAGTATACCGCTGACACTTGATTTATTCTTTTGGCTCCCTTTATAAGAAACATAGGACTCTATGGTAAACCTTTTAAGAAACTTCAGTGTGGTTTTGAGAATGTATAAAACTGCTTGCCCCATTTCATACATTAGAGTGTTTGGAAAACTTACAGGCAAAGAAGCCCTTCTCCTGCAGTATACATTCTTAAACGTAGCTAAATAATTCTAATCTGAGTTTGCTCTTGATATCAGCCATCTTGCAAAAAAATGAGATCTTATTTAACATCAGCAATAGCAGAGAAGTGTGAAACAAAACCAATTCTATCCTACTTTAAACATTATCTTACAAATCTAATTAATCATTGCAACATTTACAGTTGTAAGTGATGCAGCATCATTAAATTATGGTGGAACCGGTTTAGGGTTGGTCTATTACTACACAGGTTGACATAAGGCAGCTCACTTTGACCTAATTGTGTCAGTGTCTACAGTACTGCCTTGTCCTGCCGATATATGTGGCCTACTACACTGACATAACTCCAGCTCCATGAGAGGGGTAGGGCTTATATTGGTGTAGAAGTGTCTGTGTAGACTCTGCATTACTTAGACTGTTGGCTGTCTTGTCAGTTCATGGCAGGAGCCAGGGGGAGAAGCCCTTATACAGCTCAGAGTTATGAAATTGACAAGGCTGCCCAGCTCCCTGCCGGGAGCAGATGGAGGGGGGCAGCTGGACCCCATTCACCAAGGGCAAGTAGCCCTGGGTGGCTTCCCCCCTTCCAGATGGGAAATGTTCAGTGGGAGGCAGCACACCAGGAGTCTGTGGGGCAGTTGGGCTCCTGGCAGGGAGCTACCAGCAGAGCTGAGAGACAAGGCTCTCAGCTCCCCATACTGCCCCTCTTAGGTCGGTGGAAGTGCTCCTGGTCAGGATGTTCACCACCTACCCAAGGAAGTTAGTGTGGACGTGCACCACTGCAGTAATTACTGTGGTGGTTGGAAGTCAACCTATATTAGTTTCTAGTGTAGACATACCCTTAGTCTCTTGACTTTTGTCTTGCATATTTCCAGCATCACCCTTGTTGCTTTTCAGTAACACTACAAATACTCAGCCCTGGGCTCAACAGTATTAATTATAACTAGGGCTATGTTTTAGTCATGGGTATTTTTAGTAAAAGTCATGGACAGGTCATGGGCAATAAATAAAAATTCACGGCCTGTCACCTGTCTATGACTTTTACTATATACCCCTAACTGAAATTTGGGCTGGGAGCCATGGGTGCTTGGGAGGCAGGGGGCATCAGGAGTGCTGAGGGTGTGTGGCCCAGGACCCCCACTGGTATTGGTGTGGGGAGGGACGGGCTTGCAGGCTTCCTACCTGGCTCCAACCAGAATGTACCTGCAGCTCTTAGGAGGAGGTGCGGCCAGGGGAGCTCAGAGTGCTGCTCCCACCACAAATGCCAGCTCCACAGCTCCCAGTGGCCAGGAACTGCAGCCAATGGAAGCTGCAGGGGCGGTGCCTATGGTTGTGAGCAGTGCACGGAGCCCCCTGGCTCCTCCACCTAGGAGCTGTAGGGGCATGCTGGTGGGAGCCATGGACCCACCCCAGGTGAGCACTGCCCTGCAGCCCAATCCCCTCCCAATCCCCCCCCCCCGCAGAAACCCAAACTGCTGCTGGCCCAGGAGCTGTCCAACTTGACAGCCCCTGAGCCAGCCGCATTAGCCTCTGCAGAAGTCATGCAGGTCATGGAAAGTAACGGAATGTTTAGATTGCCAGCTAGCTTCCATTATAAAATATTCTTTGAACTTTTTTTGAGAAACTTTGACACTTCCCATATTTGCAGCGGCATTTTGAAAGTTGGCATGAAGAAGCTTCTCTAGCCAGAGGGCTGCTTTTTCTTTGTCCCATGAAATTCTGTGTAGGTTTAGCTGAGTTGTAAACTGCTAATCTCTATTTCCTTCCTGTCAGTTACGTTCCTCAGGAAAATTTAGGCATATGCCAAAATAATTATTGAACATGAACGTTCTAAAGAGCTGGGACTATTCTGCTTCCAAAGCAGTGGCAGCAGCACTCACTTAGCAGTTAATGAGGTTTTGGTATTTGTTTCTAAGGTTATAAATATGCCCACACGATTGATGTTATCTGTACTTAAAGGTGCATACATTAGATTTAGTTGTCATGTTGGTAATTTATGCTTTTCTGTAGCATTTATACTGGATGAGTCTTCAGTGAGTTTTATGTGGTTTGAGTTTGTTTTTTATAATGAAAACTAAGTAAATTTCACACATCTTTTTTTCCCACTTAAATGTTATTTTAGGAGAATTCTTGCTTGTTGCTGATTCAATACAAGCACAGTGGTAACTGAAGTTGAAATTTGCTGTGACTAGTCCTTCTGACACATTAAAAAATCCTCCTATGATGACATAGTCTCTGCAGAAGCACATTTATTATAGAATTGTTTAGCAATAAAATCTTTAGAATTTATTGATAATCAATTTATATTCTTGCACTAGTAAAAATGATGACAAATGTTTACGCTTAATTGTAGAGGCCACAATTCAGAAATAGACAAAAAAGAAACGAAGGTGAAATTGCTGCTTGTGAAGGTAGGGCCCTAGATCTGTTGACTTAAAGCAGGTCCAACGTGGACAGGCTTCTCACAATCTTACCTATCCTTCAGCTCTGTCAATTCCCTTTCAACACCCTTGCCAACCTTTTGAAAACACTGCAATTGTTATTTCTGCTTGTGTTATGAACTTATCAGACAATCAGGGTTAGCTCTCGGATAGGTGACCTTCAAATAACATATAGACGTTGCAATAAGTAATATTGGTGATTCGATACGTGGCACTCCTCCCTCTGTGGTGTTATCCTATTACGAAAATAGGGGGCAGAATGCTACTGGAAATGCTGTTTTTTTCCCTCAGATCCTGGTTGCTTGGAGTGACTAAAGAGTCCATGGCACCTTTCATGAGAATCAGAATGTTGGCGTTGGTGGTGTTTATATTAGAAAACTAGGAATAATTTTTGAGCCTTTTAAAAAATCCCATGAACCTGCATAGCCCTCCTTGCTATCCACCATCTGTGAGAGAAGCATGGAATCGGCACAGCTCTGCACTATTGTCAATAGCATTGCAAGTATAGGGTGCATGATACTCTGGTATTGGTAAAGCTGCAAGAGGAACCACATCAGTGGGGAACATGACTTTTTCGCCGAGGACAGATTGCTGTGGGAAGTAGCGAAAATCAGTTCAAGGTAGTTGGTACTGTTCACAGAGCAGCTGCAATGTTAGAGACCTGCATCTGGGCCTGAAAAATGAGCACTGTCTGGTGGAATTACATCATAATGCAGGTTTGGCCCAACAAGTAGTGGCTGCAGAACTTGCAGATGTACAAGGATACCTTGCTGGATTTGTGTGTCAAGCTCATCCTGGCCCTCCACCTCATGGATACCAGAATGAAAGCTAAACTGGCAGTGGAGATGTGCACTGTAAAAACTTGACCAGTAGCAATCCGGCATTGCAGTGGGAAATCATTCTGGAGTTGGAAAATCCACTGTGGAGACCATTGTCACACAAGTGTACAGGGCCATTAATTGCCTTCTGCTACAGAGTACTGTGACTCTTGGCAAGATGCAGGACATAGTGGATGGATTAGCAGCAGTAAGGTTCCTGAATTGTAGGGGGAGCGATAGATGGCATGCATGTCTCTCTTTTGTCACCAGCCCACCTTGCCCCAGAGCAGATCAACAGAAAGAGCTACTTTTCTATGGTAATTCAAGCATTGGTGGATCATCTGGTATGCTTCACCGACATCAGTATTGGCTGGTCAGTTGTATGATGCTCACATCTTTAAGAACACAGGACTAGTCAGAAAGCTGCAAGCAGGGACATTGTTTCCTAACTGGAAGATTACCATAGATAATGATGAAATGCCAGTAGTGATCCCGGGGACCCAGCCTACCCCTTGCTCCCTGGATCATGAAGCCGTACATCAGCTACCTTCAGAAACACCAAGGAAAGATTCAACTACTGGCTCAGCTGGTGCAGAATGACAGTTAATGTGCTTTTGGTAGATTAAAGGACAGTGATGGTGTTTCCTAACAAGATTGGGTCCCTGAGAGAAGACTATCCCAATGGTTATAGCTGCCTGCTGTGTCCTGCATCATATCTGTGAAGCAAAGGGGGAAAAGTTGTTGCTGGGCTGGAGGTGGAGTAGCTATCTGCTGAGTTTGAACAGCCAAGACCTCAGCGTTGAACTATATGGCTGAGAGAGTCCTCGAAAGACCACTTTAACAATGAGCCACAGTAATGCATTGTGGTGGACTGTGCTCTACCTGGCTCTACAGTTTGGGGCCTGTTAAGAATTGTGTGGTGCTTGGTTTACATCTATGAATATAAGTGCCAATTAATCTATTAATTTTCTGGTGCTTGCTGTACTTTTTACAGTTATTACACTGTTTGTCCTTGATCCTGTGAGTTCTCTCCCACTATACACTAACAAGTGAATGGATGATTATGGTACCGCTAGGTATTCTGCAGTGTATGTTATAAACAAAGAAAGATCAATTATTTTCCAAAGAATAGAATTTCATTCTCACAAAACCAATGCAAAGAAAAATCTGTGCAATTTAAAAGCAAATCCATTATTGTATTAAGTTTTTAATGTAACAACAGAGGTAAGTGGGTATTCACCCACGAAAGCTCATGCTCCAAAACGTCTGTTAGTCTAGAAGGTGTCACAGGATCTTCTGCTGCTCTAACAAGAGGTAAGAACGTTCATGTCATTTTACCTACACGTATACTGATCTGTGAAAGCCATAGCTGTTACATGTGAAGCTGTAGTTGTCCGTAATATCCTCCGGGGTGAAGTGCGGGGTAGGGATGTGTCCCCAATGCCACGTAGGATGTTAAGGGGGGTGTAGGAATGTGCTGCAATGGAATTTTCTGTGGATTGCAACGGAAGTCAAGCCAGTGATTTTTTTGAACCTATGTGTCCGTAAGAGTATGCAGCATCCGTGTTTGCTGCCAGAGAAGCTTTATTATGACCTGGTACATCTCCTTTTCCTGCTGGGGCTCTTGAGTGTTTTCTTGTCCACTCTTTCCTTCTCTAGACTGTCTGCAATGTTCACCCTCCAGGCCTTTTACTCACAGTGTGATGCAGCAGTGGCTTGCAAGATCTCATTTGAACATGCCATCCTGAGTTTTTTCTTCTTTCTCCTTCTCATATGGCTTAGGCGTTCTGCAACTGTGGAGGGAGAGCCCCTCAAGGCCGCAATGGCAGCAGCTACAGGTAATACACAGCAGTACCGTAGTATAGTTGTTATGGAAAACTGAAGCTAAGGTTCTGAATGCTCTTCCTGCTCCCTAAATTTTTGAACAAGACTTGCTTGACACTTCTGCTTTGGATTGCTTGTGTGCTGAACCACTCACCACTAGTCATGGTGAGTGTGGCCTGCCAGGGTGAGGGAAACGAGGAGAGTATTGCATGGTTTCATGAAACAATACATATAGGGTAATGGCACTGAATACTGGTACCATTGTTTACAAGCAGAGGTGGTTTAGCTAACATATGAATCCTGAGTTTTACATAGTCATAGAAAGTACAGTTTCTGCTGGCCTCCCAAAGCAGTCTGGGCCCAAATGCTGCTAGCTTGTGTACCACAATGATGCCTGCTGAAGTTATCACCAACTGGTATGGGAAAGTGTCCAAACATGGAGGAAGAAATAAGGCTACCATTCCTAAAACCTTTGGAAGAGGATTGCAGAGTACCTCCATGAAAGTTTCATTGAGATCTCTCAGGAGGATTCAGGGGACATAGCTGTATACATAAACAAGCTGCTCCACATAGCACTCCCTGCCTAACTATACAGGGGAATGAAAAGTTGATAATGCTACCTCCCTTTGTTATACTGCTACTTTTTCTAATGAAAAATGGGTATCTGCATACATCATTCTAGTGGGAGATACATTTACACACGTACCTGAAGGCTTTTCCAAGGCACCACGCCTAACTCACTGGACTGCAGTGGAGTCACAAACAGGTCGTGGTTTGCAGCATAGCTGGAACCCCTAGTCCCATGTCCTTTCTCCTTGTCCTTGCTGTTCATAGCAGGAGTTTTTGTCTCAGGCTCCTTGGAGTTATCCATGGTGGTCTGCAGTGTGGTGGTGGGCTCTCCACCAAGTATGGCATGCAGCTCTTGGTAAAAGCAGTAGGACTGTGGCTCGGCACTGGATTGACTTTCAGCCTTCCTGGTCTTATGCTATGCCTGCTTCAGTTCCTTCACTTTCATGGAGTGCTGTTGCTGATCCCCATCATTCCCCTTCTCCTGGATCTCCCATGGAGTTTGCTTGCAGATGTCCTTATTTCTGTCTGGTTTGTAGTTGTGACTGCTCAGCCTTTTCTCCCTGAGGACCAGGAGATCCAATATCTCCTGTCTGTTCCAGGCTGAAGTGCGTCTGGAACATGTAGCTGGCATGGTCAGCTGGACAGCTGCACACAACAGTGGAGAGCTGCTAGGTGTGCTCACCAGGCTGGGCAGTCAGTTTGTGTGACAGCAGCTGGAGGACTGCGTCAATCTTAGTATAGTGACTCTGTTCGTGGAAGTGGTGTTACTGTGTCACTGTAATTAGGCGCTTACATTGGTGGGAGACAAATTTAAGTGTAGACACATGCACAGCTAGATTGATGCAAGGCAGGTTACAACAACCTAACTTTGTAGTAGAGATGAGACATTAAATTGTTTTATCCCATGTGTCTGTTCATGTCTACCAGCTGGGTTAAACTGGTTTTTACATTAAGACCTTGTGCTCATTTTAACTAGACTATTTTTTAAATTAATTTAATCAAACAGTTGCACTTTCCTAATATAGACAAGCCTTAGCCAGAATACAATTATGGTAATTACATTGTACTTAATTCACTCCTGCAGATAGATATTCTTACTACTTGCACAGAAAACTGCTGTACAGTGTTAAACAGTTACTGCATCTACACCATCTTCCTTTCCTACTGTATCCTTTAGACTCCATGATTTCTTTGTTTGTGCATCCATTTCAGTTTGTAGAATGTTTTGAGATCCTTTTTGATAAGGCTGTGTAAACCAATTATTAATAATCTTACTGAACGTCTTATTTTGTTTCTAAAGAAAAAACCCAATTTAGTGGGCTCTCTTTACATTTTTATTCTTTTGAAGTCTTTTGTGTGACTCTAATTACACAAACACATACATTTGAAAGTTTTTGATATAGAAAAATTAGGCTCCAATTTCCATCTGTAAATGAAAACTTTATTCTAACAAGTTAAAGGGATATGATGAGACTTTAAGACTTTAGTCCTGCTTATTAGGAAACAGTAAATTTTGTTATCTTGAACTGCCTAGCAGACATTAGGAATGGGTGGAGTCAGTAGTGGTTGTAGCAAAGGATGTGGCTAGTAGGTGGAATCAACTGCTGAAGAAATGAATAGCTGGTGTTGTGGACTGATGGGTGGTCTTGGTTTGGTAGTTCCTAGGAATTTTTGATAAGATGCTCCTATGAAAGCTGGCTTGTCAAGTTTACTTTTCAGTTTTCAGTGTTGGATTCAGTAGATGGTGGTTTCTCTTCTATACCTTATTAATATGAAGGCTTATCATGCTGCAAACAGGTGATTGGTGATTACCATTCTCAATATCAGAGTGTGAGTATGAATCAGAATGCTTAAAGATGAGGGAAGTTGTAGGAAACAAGTAACTGAATGGATTAAAGTAATGAAAACAGATAATTCTTTTACAGAAAAATGTCCATACTATCAAGAGTTGTTAGTGGCAAAATAAAAAACATTGGTGCTCATCTTAAAATACAGAATTTTCTTTGGATTATTTTATAATGTTATTTACATAATTTATCATGGCTGTGTTTAGATCAGAGGTGGGCAAACTACGGCCTGTGGGCCACATCTAGCCCACAGGACTGTCCTGCCTGGTTCCCGAGCTCCTGGCCCGGGAGGCTAGCCCCAACTCGTCCATTGCCGCCCCCCTCCCCCACAACCTCCGCTTCCTCGCTCCGCCACCTGTGCAATGCTCTGGGCGGCGGGGCTGTGAGCTTCTGGAGCAGCACAGCTGCAGAGCCTGCCTGACCCGGTGCTATGTGCTGTGTGGTGGTGGCAGCAGCAGCGTGGCCCAGCTCTAGCCAGGTGGTGCGGCTGTAGCGCTGCCAGGCAGCATGGTAAGGGGACAGGGAGTAGGGGGGTTGGATAAAGGGTAGGGGAGTTCGGGGTGGTGGTTAGGGCGAGATGGAATAGGGTGGGGGAAACGGGGGTGAATGGGGTCAGGATCCGGGGGGAGCAGTCAGGAAGAAGAGTGTGCATGGGTGACGGTTGGCGTCGCGCATCAGATCAGGGGGCAGAGAGAAGGGGTAGTTGGATGGGGGATTTATGGGATTTATGTTGGTGATCTAAATCACCAAGTGGAAAGCCTCAAAGTAAATCATAGATTTTTAATGAATTTTTCCATTTTTCTGCTTCTTTTATTTACTAAAAAAAGATGCATTCTCATTGGTTGATGTAGCCTTTTAAAAAAGGTTAATTTACAATGAAGTAGTGCCTTTGTACTAAATTTAATGTATTTTTTTTATATCTACAAAGGCACACTATAAGTATATACATTTATTTAAGCAGTTATATAGCTTAATATTTTTAGATTCTTCCCGTACATTTTTAGAATGTTAGAAAATGGTTAATGATGGGTGGAGTCATAAAGAGTAATAATTTGAAAACTGAACCAATCAGAACTCAGGTAGACAGAAGCTATAAAATAGGAGTATGAGGCCATTGCAGTAGCTGATCCTGATAAGATGCACAGTGGTGTCTCCTGTTCCAGCACATGTGATGACTTTGCCAGTCTCTTGCACCCAGTAAGCACGGCTCCTGGGTCCACCCACAGGATCAAGCTCCTAATACTGTATGTGACCTATTGTGCCATATTGATAAAGATTGACATCAAAAGTTATGTTTTCCCTCCGATTCTTTCTTTGTATAGAAAAGTAGCCTTTAAAGTTTTTGATAGAGGCTCATGGATTCAGCATATTTATTTTTTATTAAAACATTTTAAGAGATTATAAGTAGTTTAGGCCTTCACATATTTTGTGTTAAATTCAGATTTCATTTTAAACAGGATTTTTTGAAAATGAAAAACCTATTATAATTTAAATAACAGATTTAATATTTAAAAAAAATCTGATTTTTTTTTTCAAACCAATTTTTATCCACCTTAAAGTCTTAATTTGTCTACTACACATTATGTGATGCCTGGTTAAACTTCTTTATCCTATGTTATATCCAAAGTGTACACTAGATCATAATTAGCATGGGGCCAACAGATTTGAAGTGATTTCTCGGTCTCTTGGAGATTGGTTTCTTTCTAATTAGAGGGGAGACTTTTCACTAAAATTCATGTTTTGAGTCCTTTCTCTAGTGAATCTTTTCCTATTAAGGCAGTTGTGTGGTTCTAATTTAATTATTTTCCTGTTAGTGACAAATTAGCTCTTTCTAGACATTGCTCTCTCTCTTCCCCCTTCCCTCCACACTCCCAGCAAGTTAATCAGATCAGACTAGGGTACTTGTTAATGGCCAAAGTGTAACTGTCAGCAAAGGGTTGAATATTTGGCTGGTCCAAAAATAACTGGTCAGATATTTAAAAACATTAATTTACTAGAACAGTAATAACTAACTAACAACAAAAAAGTAAGAGACTTTATGGTCTCCAATAAGCTTAGCCTTGGATACTTATGGCTAATTACAAAAAACAAGTTACTTTTAATAGTTATTTAACTAAGAAAAATGCAAAAGACAATGAAATGAAGTTTTAAAAGAAAGAGAATAATTAAATTTTAACAGTGTTAGGTTAGCATTTAAATGTAAGCATCATTCAAGACTGAATAGTTACAGAAGAAAAATGAAATTAAACAAATAAAACAGACACATAGTGACTATAAAAGAAAAGTCATTTTTATATGTACTTATGCTGGGTAGGCAGCAGTCCAACTCTTCAAGCATCTTGCTTTCGTTATTTTCTTTATCAGCTTCAAATGCTTCATTTATGTCTTGTCTATGGCTGTCGATTAATCGCAGTTAACTCACGCGATTAACTCAGAAAAATTAATTGTGATTAAAAAAATTGATTGTGATTAATTGCAGTTTCAATTGCACTGCTAAACAGTAGAATACCAATTGAAATTTATTAAATATATTGGATGTTTTTCTGCATTTTCATATATATTGTATTCTGTGTTGTAACTGAAATCAAAGTGTATATTTGATTATAATTGCACTGTAAAAATGATAAGAAATAGTATTTTTCAATTCACTTCATACAAGTACTGTATGAAAATCTTTGTTGTGAAAGTGCAACTTACAAATGTAGATTTTTTTTGTTACATAACTGCACTCAAAAACAAAACAGTGTAAAACTTCAGAGCCTACAAGTCCACTCAGTCCGACTTCTTGTTCAGCCAATCAGTAAGACCAACAAGTTTATTTATATTTACAGGAGATATTGCTGCCTTCTTCTTATTTACAATGTCACCAGAAAATGAGAACAAGGCATTTGCATGGACTTTTGAAGCTGGCATTGCAAGGTATTTACGTGTCAGTTATGCTAAACATTCCTATGCCCTTTCATGCTTCGGCCACCGTTTCAGGTGACATGCTTCTGTGCTGATGACGCTCATTAAAAAAAATTATGCGATATTTAAATTTTGTGACTGAACTCCTTGGGGGAGAATTGCACGTCCCCAGCTCTGTTTTATCTGCATTCTCTCATATCTTTCATGTTATAGCAGTCTTGGATGATAACCCAGCACATTCATTTTAAGAGCATTTTCGCTACAGATTTCGCAAAATACATAGAAGGTACCAATGTAAGATTTGTAACGACAGCTACAGCACTCGACCCAAGGTTTAAGAATCTGAAGCGCCTTCCAAAATCTGAGAGAGATGAGATATGGAACGTGCCTGTAAGCTGGTGCGTTCGGGCCCCGTCCCCTCAGGTGCGACGGGGAGCCAGGGCGCCTCCTTCCAGGCCGCCGGACGGCTCACGCTCCGCTCTCGTACTCGAGGGCTGAGCAAACAAAAGTCTATAGCCCAAGCCCTCAGGCAGGGCGGGGCAGCAAACAGTCAGGCTCAGCTTAGGGCAGAGGCCTGACCACTTTGGACAGGCAAGAGCACAAAACAGTTCAAGGGGCTCGATCTCTTGAGCCAGGGCAGAGCACATATACCAGTTCATGGGGACCCCCCGTGCCCGGCGGATGCACCAGACAAACTGATGCTCCTGGTAAGGGGATACACGCCCACCATAACAATACCACGTTACGGTGCAGGGGGAACATCAGCCCACCCACTCCTCTGCGTCCAGCCCCGAGCCCTAGTAGCAGCTGTCGCCGCTAAGCGCGAGTGGATCCGCACCGAAACACACTGACTGGGTGATCGCTAGGCCGATCATCGGCTGTACATACACAATAGCTCGCGCCCTCTGCGGCGACTCGTGTCAGCCGCCCGGGCCTCACTTCAACTCCCTCTCACCGTACCTTCGCTTCCTCGCGTAACTGGCGGTCCAACCGTGGGTTACTGTGGTAACGTATGTCCCAGATCTGCGACCTGTGCGTACAAAATCCTGGGTGCTTACTGTGAAACCTCCCCCAACTTATAACACCCAGCTTGATCTATCTCCTTCACCCCGAAGTTGCCAACGTTTCCGGCCCCCTCGGCGTTCCCCAAACTTTCCTGGTGACCCCTCCAAGACCCCAACCCCTGGTCTCCCGACTCATCCCAGGCCCCCCCCCTCTTCCCTGTGAGCCTGGGCGAGCATAACTACTCCGTAATGCAAAACCAAGAGAGCTATTTACCTCCCTCAACAGAGGCTATGCATTACACAATACTCACACAACAGACACCCTCACACCCCCCTTGTCTCGTAGCATAACTAAGAAAAACCATCAATACACAAGAAACCAGAAGTTATTCTTCCTCTTCCCCCGTAGCCTTGTTCCGCCTGGGTACAAAGGAAAGTCAACAAGAATTAATGCTCCCTCCCCATCCCTGTCTCCCGGAGGAAGACAGAATACCTGTACAGAAAATTTCTATCAACCTTGCCTCACTAGGAAAAGAAACTCCTCGAATTTTAAAAGAAACTGATATAAAAAAAAAGAAAGAACTTACATAACTACATCTCGCAATTAAGAAATTCAATACAAGGGAGAAGATGGGCTTAAAGAAAATAGAATAAATACAGCTATTTAAAAGATAGCCCAATTAAACCATCAACACCCATGTAAATACAACTCAAAGCACATCACAAGCCATTACTTTGTTCCTTTGTACGACACACTTTATAGTAAGCAATATTTGAAAGAAGATGGAGTTAAAGAAAAGCTTGTTACCTCACAGCCGAGGAACAACAAAAAGACCCCAAACAAAGCCAAAAACCTCCGGAGGTTCCACCTTACTTTTCGAAATCCGTGTTCAATGAATTGGTCCCTGTCAGGTGTTTGGGTCCCTTGTAAACCTCTTACAAGTAAAAAGGAAAATTAAACCCTTCCTGTCTATCGACTTATGACAGGTTTCCTCGGAACCTCTGGAGGCGAGGGTCCCGGGCTCCTCCGGATAGCCGGTCAACAGTCTTGCAGTTGGAGTCCCAGGTAACTGGTGCGGTCGGAGGTCGTCCAACGCTCCTCGGATATGGCCCGGGCAGCCCGGCCACATTCCTACTGATAGTGGTCCGGCAGCTCTGCCAGCACCCTCTTGTATGGCCTGATGTAGACGGCCCAAGCGGAGCCTCGCCTCCACGTCCGTCCTCTGCCGGCGTCCGCGCTGAACCTAATGCCTGACCCGCTGGCTCTTATACTTCCTGTCCTGCCCCTTGACTTCCGGAGGCCGGAACAGCGTAGTGCTCGCCCATAGGGGGCCTGCTCGCTCGGTACCCCAGGCGACGGAGCCAGGGTCCCTCCTTAAGTGCCAGAAGTCAGAGTGTTGCTCTGTTTAAGATTCGAAAGCAACTACAAATCCCGAAACACTGAAAAGAAAATCGAGTCTTCTGCTGGCTCGATTCACGAGTAAAGAAAATGACATTTGCATTGTCTGGCATGCTTTGGACTGTTATGACTGAACCCATCATCACATGGACACATGTTCCCGATGGAATGGTGGTTGTAAGCATGAAGGGACATATGAATCTTTAGCACATCTGGCACGAAATATCTTGTGAAGTATGCAAGTGCCATGGAGAATAGCCTGTCTACCTTCAGTGTACATGTAAACAAGAATGGCACTATTATCTCCTGCAAATGTATAACAAACTTTTGGTCTGAGAGGCTGGCGGAACAATAATAGGACTGGGTGGACTGCAGGAATCTAAAATTTATATGGTTGTATTTTGAATCCAGTTTTTTTGTACATAATGTCTTACATTTGTAGTTCGAACTTTCAGATAGAGATTGCACTACAGATTTATTATAGGTTGAATTGAAAAACACTAGTTTTTTACAGTGCAAATAACTGTAATCAAAAATAAATATAAATTAGCACTGTAACACTGCATTCTGTGTTGTAATGAAATCCAATGAAAATGTATGAAAACATCCAAAAATTGCTAAATAAATGGTATTCATTAGGGCTGTCAATAGATAAAAAAAGTAATTGCAATTAATCATGCTGATTAAAACACAATAGAAACCTTACATATTTAGATATTTATCATCATGGCACATACTGTGAGTGCAATCCTCTCCCCCCGCCCCAAAAATTAGGGGTATTCAAGGCTATCCCTTACCATTATGCAAAGTAATGCAGCTGATAGGCAACCAGGAAATTTGAGCACCAAATTTCCTGGCCGTGCAAATTTCACATCCCGCTCTCCCACCCCGCTTCCACCCCACTCCACTCCTTCCCTGTAAGTCCTGCCCTCCCCGATCCCTTTTCCTGCCCGGCTGCATCCTCTACCTCTGCCCCACTCCCTGAACTGCATCAGGCCAGCCTGCACTCAACCATGGTGGGAAGGGTGCAACCCGCCCTAAGCGAGCCACCGATGAGTGCTGGGATGTGGTTTCCCCCTGCCCCCAAGCCTCCCCTCCCCAAGCTATTGGTGAGACCAATACTAGAATACTGTGAATAGTTTGAGTATCCAGGTTTTCCCCAGCAGAGACCCCCCCCACCCCCGTGCAATAGAATAGCTGGGGATGGCCAGATTAATCTTTTGTGAGCCCCAGTGCCCAGACCCCAGGTCCTGCCCCCGATTGGCCTCTTCCCCCTGAGGCCCTGCCTGCTGCTCGTATAGGGGAAGGGAGAAAGAGAAGTGAGCACCCACCGGCAAAAATAAGTCAGCACCTGTGCTTGTCGTTGTCATCAAATTCCTCAGTATCTCCTTATTGCTCTTCATCTGATGAATATTGAGTCAACGCTCATCTGCCATTTTCTTCACTAGTCTTAAATTGTGATATGTGGTCACAAGCTTCCTAGCAGTGGAGGTCTTTAAATTGTTTCTGGTTCTTGAATATACAGTCACCCAAACTGACCAATTTCATTCCACACAGAACTGTTAAAAGAATTTCTGCCACTGTAACTAGAGTTCAATGACGTGTTTCCCACCATGATGGAGAAAACAAGCTTTTTTGATTCAGTTGCTGGGATTGCATTGTGCATTGTTTTATGACTCAGTGGGCTGCTTCTTGCTTTAGAACTTGCTAGCTCCATCAGAATTGTTTTGTTTGTTATATCCTTTAAAATTTACAGTAGTCACTGAGGTCACAAGTTGGCCTTGGAAGTATGGATCAAGAAGGTAGGTAGCGTTGTGTGTGGGAGTGATCACTTGATTTTTCCATTATATGATTTTGTCTATCTGTTACACAACTTTTGTAAGCGGGTTGTTCAGTATTCTCACAAATGTTTCTTAATGTTCAGGAATTTGTTCTTGGAATCAGGCAACGTAGAACTATAATTTTTCCATATTCAGAATGGATTGAGCTACAAATTCAAGTAGTGAAACAAATTTTGAGTTTCACACCCAAAAGACACCATCAAGAATGTCAATGAGGTTTACTCAGGGGCAACACCTGACCACCCCTTCTTCAGCAGCAACGGATTGTAGAGCCTTTTTGAATATTTGAAGATCTTTGAGACACTTAATTGAAGCTGACTGTCAATTATGACAAGTCTGTCTTGGTGTGGATGTAATTGAGTGCTGTACTAAATGACGCTGAAAATCACTGCTGATGCTCAATTGTTTTTTTGAAAACCTTGACAATGCGTTTTGCTTTTCACATGTGATGAGAAAGTTGTAAGCCAAACATCACCAGTGAAAAGCTGCATAGTGTGGGCTGCACATCCATAACATGGAAGGTGTGGATAGGGCCAAACAGCTTTCATATTAACTGTGTTAGTCACAACTGAAATAACCTTATGTGGACCCAGTTCATTAATTATATTTTTTGACTGATCAGCGATACGTTGGGATGTGTGATAATGTTCAGTTGTGCACTGGAATTAGCAGAACACTGGTTGTGGAGTTACCATCATGACATTGATGGCACCCTTGTGAATACTTCTCCATCAGCCACTAACTAGAGACTCACAGGGAACTTCTGGAACAACAGCAATGCTTTTTCACATCGGCTGCTTTGGCATTCGGAAGACGTCCTGGAAGCCATTTCTTACTTGTGACTTCGTAAATTGCCCAAAATAAATAAAATTCTAGCTTGTAAAGAATTTTGCACTATGTGAAGTGGTGTATTGCTGTTATAAATACTTCTAGCAAATGCACGGTCAAATTAATGTTTCTAGTCACAGGACGTTCTGTGCAAATTTGTTGAACATCTGAAGGCTATACAAGAGTGGGAGTTTTCAATGCTGAAGCAGGCGGAGTAGCAAAATTCTTATTAGAAGATGAAGAAATGGATTTAGCTTCAGTTTCACTGTCACTCATCACTATCTTAATCAAAAGACTGCATGCTTCATACTAGTACTGCTGAAGACATAATGGAAGGAGAATGCACAGACGAAAACAATTTTTGATGCAGACCAGTCTTCCCTTTTTTGTGTTTTGATTGCAGTAATCTAGTTTTTACAGTAGTTGGACACAACACAAGAATTCAACAAGCCTTTGTCCATTCTATCTACCTGTGTGTCACATTCAAAAGATCAAAATTTGCACTTAGCTTTAGCAGTTTTTCCATGTTCATGTCTAAAAACAATTTTTCTATACAAATGATTTTGCCTTTCCTGGATTCTGCATAATTTATTATGTTACTGTTATTAATTTCTCATTGTTTTTGGAATGTTATCTAGATTATGAAGTATTTCTACTATTTCAATCAATCAGTAGCCATTCAATTCTATTTTTAATTGCTGCTGTTCCAGCCAATCAAAATGTTTTGGACATACCATTTTGATTCTAGGACATTCCAACCAATCAAGGTGCTCAACTTTCAGTTCACTTTTTTCCTAACAGGAGGCATAAGCATATAGTAAAATGTGTGATCAAGACTTAAGGGCTTGTCTACACAGTCCAGACCAGGAGTGGCCAACTTGAGCCTGAGAAGGAGCCAGAATTTACCAATGTACATTGCCAAAGAGCCACAGTAATACATCAGCAGCCTGCCATGAGCTTCTCTTCCTCCCCCGCCCCTCACTCCCAGCACCTCCCGCCCACGGGAGGGGGAGTCGGAGGAGAAAGGGCACGGCAGCTTAGGGGAGGGGGTGGGAAGGGGTGAAGTGAGGGCAAGGCCTGTGGCAGAGCCAGGGGTTGAGCAACGAGCACCCCCCGGCACATTGGAAATTTGGTGCCTGTAGCTCCAGCCTTGAAGTTGGTGCCTGTACAAGGAGCTGCATATTAATCTCTGAAGAGCCATATGTGGCTCCAGAGCCACAGGTTGGCCACCCCTGGTCCATACTATGGGGATGTGAATTGTAGAGCGCTCTAAAATCATGTTCTCTGACTGCCCCATGTAGACCCTGTTGGCGTGAACTGAAAGGTACCTAGTTCAGGTTGATGTAGTCCCAAACAGGACTTGAGCTGGAAACTGTTTGGACTTATTTTTGTTTCTCTTTTTAGCTAGAGACATCTAGCTTGGGTAACTGACATGAATCATCTGGTCAATGCTCCTGTTTTAACAAAACATTAACTGCCCATGGGCTCCATTCTGTAGGGATTAACATGTCCAAGAGTTCGTAACCCCATCAGGCTGAATCAGTGGAAAACTCATTTTTCAGGGAAAAAATATTTTTGTCTAATATACTCTTTCCACATCACTTGGTATATTTTGCTCTTAGATTTCATTATAGTTTCTCTTGTCTGGTGATATTCTCAAATTTTAAATGGCCTGCATCCTACCCTGATTTCCTCAGTACCTGCATAAGCTAAAATGTGTAATTTGCATTTTTTCATGGTAAGTATTAACATTGTATATATTTGAATTCAGAAGATAATTGCATATCTTGCAAATTACTCAGTGGCTAGTTCATCTTGAAACATTTAGAAATCCATTTTGGTTTCTCGTAATTACAACGTTTTACCAAGACAGACATCTAAACTTAGGACAGCATTTGGTAGCAAGATGCTTGTTTTTCTAAACTAAGCATGGTTTCTGTGGCTAAATCTTCCTTTCATTTTATAAATATAGATTTTAATCAGTATAGATCAAACTTTTCCGGGCATGTTAAAATTAACATAAACCATACTCTTTCTAAAATATATATTACTAACATGATTCCATATATCTTTGTACAAAATGAAAAAGTGAAAAGGTTCTGATATTTGCAAACTAGTGAGGTTTTATTGTTCAACACTTTTGAAAGGCCTTCATGGTTTCTGTGAAAATATTTGAGAAATTAGCTCAAAAAAATAATTTGGTATGGTACTAGAAATCTTGTATTAGTGTGATCGAAAACATGAATTCTCTGCTGTTGAAGTTTAAAAGAAAGAAACTGCATGGGTTCGCTAGTCTTAAAACCAGATTATAACTCCAAGTAAAGCAATGTGAAGCTTGTCTAGTTCTTTCCAAACACGTCTGAGCATCTTAAAGACATTTTTTAAATTTTCAGTTGTCGTCATGCTCCTGCTTTAGCAAGCTAGTGTATAATTAAATATTTTTATTCTTTTTTTTAAAAAAGTTTCTATGCAAATATACAGTAAGCACAAAATTTTTTGTGAAAACACTGTTGAATATAATGCGTTCTTCTTTTGAGAAGAATGAACTGTGTGTAGCAAGAGAGGATCAGACGGCAATGTTGTGATAGCTTTCCAAATCCATACAACTCCCTTAATTATGATCATAATTCTAATAAATCCAACCTGACTCCCAGCAAGCTATAGCCAAGCAAAATAAAGATTAGAACAGTCTCCATCCTGTTCCACTAGTGATCACCTTCATTATATTCCTCTTTCTCAAAACTAGGAAAAATAGAAAGTCTTTGTAGTACCCCAAAAATCAACAAGGTGAGGTTATTTTGGACCAAGTGAATCAGGGACCCTCACAGAGTGTATCCTGCCGACAGCCCCCTCTCACTTGTACATAAACTGTTTCAGCTCAAGTATTTCTCCGGATCCTACTTTTGATGGTATGGGATCAGGGAGAGAGATCCTCTCTGAGGTAACTTAGAGAGAGAAGATGAGTGAGGTAATATCTTTTATTGGACCAACTTCTGTTGGTGAGAGAGAGAAGCTTCTGAGCCACACACTGCTCTTCCTCAGGTAGCTAGCACTTTATCTGGTCTACGAGCTAACTTTAGAAAAATGCCTCTAACGTCCTTAGGCATTTATCAAGGACACCAGTTGTATGTAGTTCTATCATATGCTGCTACTAGCAGAACAGTCTTTCAAATGGGATTAATATATTTTAAATAGTTAATTTTAACCAGGAATTAAATAACATTTTGCTCTTTTAGCTGGCTCATTTTGAAGAGAATAGAAGAGGACTGTCTTCAGGGTTTAAGCATAGCATTGGGAGGAATCTAATAGCTACTGAAGTCAATTGATGCTCTTAAACTTTCACAAGATGAGAGTTGCCTTACCAGGTGTGTGTGTGTGGGAGGGTCAGTCTAACGAGACAATTCATAATACTGATAATTAAATTCTTAAATTGACCCCCCCACCCACACACCTGGTAAGGCAACTCCCATCTTTTCATGTACTATGTATAAATATACCTGCTACTGTATTTTCCACTCCGTGCATCTGATGAAGTCGGTTTTAGCCCACGAAAGCTTATGCCCAAATACATTCCTTAATCTCTAAGGTGCCACAAGAACTCCTCGTTGGTTTTGTGGTGTTTCTGTCACTTTAAGTACAAATAGGGTCTTCAGCATGTGGGAGCTGACAGTGAGAAGAAGCTTTGGTTTTAGGTTAGGCTGAGTGATTAACCTGAGTTAAGATGCTCTGTATGTATCCAATAAAGCAGGGGTCCCCAGTGCGGTGCCTGCAGGTGCCATGGTGCCCACTGGGGGATCTAAGTGCGCCCACGTACTGGCTGAGCATTCTGCTGAAATGCTGCCGACAAGCTGCGTCATCCAGAGGTCTCACCACCAAAATGTCGCCGATTTTCGGCGGTATATCGACGGCGACATGTCTGGATGACACTACTTGGCGGCATTTCGGTGGTGATGCCTATTGACGTTGCCGCTTGTTGGCGGAATTTTGGTGGATGCTCATCCGCCGCCCCGGTCCTCCGTGGCTCGCCAGACGAAAAAGGTTGGGAACCACTGCAATAAAGTATGTATCCAATAAAGACTGTTGTTTTATATTCAAGAAATCCATTAAACTTAACAATACAACTGCAATCTTTGAATGTATAAACATGGGAGTAGTGGGTAGGAGAAGGGAGGTGTTTTATCGCTGTGTACCATATTGGTGAGACCAATACTAGAATACTGTGAATAGTTTGAGTATCCAGGTTTTAAAAAGGATATTTGAGGTGAAAATTAGGGAGGCAGGAAAGAGCCACACAAATTATTTGAAGCCTAGAAAAAAATGCCTTACAGTGATAACTGAAAGAACTTGACCCAATATGTCCAATTTATCACAATCTCCTTTTTGATATGACTTTATTATAGCATATAAGTATTTTCATGTGGAAGAAATACAGGGTACTAAGGAGCTTTTTCATCTTGCACAGAAATGAGAACCAATGCCTGGATGCTGAAGCCACACACACTCTTGTTAAAAATTTGTGCCTAAAATTTCTTATAGTGACGGTGATTAACCACTGGAACAAACTGCCAAATGAAGTGGTGGGTTCTTCATCTCTTTATGTCTTCAAGTCAAGAAGGAAAGCCTTTCTGAAAAATAAGCTTTAGTCAAACACAAGTTATGCTTGAGTCAAAAACATGATCATCATCTCCGTGAAGGGGTAACTGAGTGAAAGTTAATGGCCTGCAATATACAGGAGGTCAAACTAGATGATATAAGGGTCCATTCTGGCCTTAACCTCTATGAATGTATGAAAAGAGCACAAGCCACATGTTTTTTTTTTCTTCTTTTTCTTTTGCAGGTTCCTTCCAAGTGATTTATTAAGTTGTTTGTTATCAGTAAGCAGTTGAATGTATCATATCTTCAAATACTGGAAGCAGTTAGCTTTCTGAATTGAACATGTCTTATTAGAGGGGTGCATTTGGTCTGGTTCAGTCTCTCTATTAATCTCTGCAAACTGTCTGGGATGGTGTGAGTTTAATGTTCTTGTATATGTTTGATCTTTTTTTAAAGTTTGGGACTTTAATTTTTAAGAAAAGCACCAGTCTGAGCATGTCTTGCCCTCTCCAGTAGAGAAGTAGATTTTACACTATAGTTTCCTTAAAATCTATTTTCATGTCTATTTGATTTATAAGGAGTGTTTCTGCAGAATCATCTATTTCTAACCATTGCAAGTGGCAGAGGGAGTGGAGATTTCTCAGAATTATGGTTTTGCTTAGAGGACAGAGTATTAATTTATTAAGAACATAAGGTTTAAATTTACTCCACTTGAATACCAAGTTTTAAATAACAACTTGACAATTATCCACTGTTTCCAGTGTTTGTATTTGGCACTATTTTCACTGAAATATGAACATCTCAGTTCATTTTGTTCTTTGACATCAGTGGTTTTATGTTGGATTTCAGTTCCCAAAACTTGACTTAAAATAGCAGTTTAATTTATATAGGAACTAGAAGCAAACTTTTTTTCCACACTCACATTTGTAATAAAGCTAGGCATGGTGCCTGTTGCAATTCCCCTAATCTGAAGGGAGAATGTCTTACTTATTTCTTGACATGGAGAGACAGCTTAGTTTTGAAACTCTACTGGGTGCAAATAGCTTCTTCGTGCCAGATGTTGAGTTGTATTTTGGTAATCATGTATAGTAATGTCAGCTTCAGCAAGTAAAAAAGCAGAAATCCCAAATGTAAAGCCTGAGCTACACTAGTGAGGGGATTCGAACTAAGATACGCAACTTCAGCTACGCTATTTGGGTAGCTGAAGTCGAAGTATCTTAGTTCGACTTACCTGGCCGTCCTCACAGTGGTGAGTCAACTGCCGCGGCTCCCCGATTGACTCCACTTACTCCTCCTGCCGAGGTCACATCACGTCCAGACGAGATGTGATAAATCAATCCCCAATACATCGAACACTACCTGGCCATCTGGCAGGTAGTGTAGACGTACCCTAAGACAATAAAATAACTAAATTGAATGAGGTTTCATTTGGGTCTTGCTGTGGGTGAAATAGCAATTGTTATAGCCAATCACACATCTTCAGTCTTGAATGACAAATACATGCAATGGCGAGGTGTAAGCAGCTGTTTCCAATCCTTGTTACAGTAGGTCATTTCAAGGATAGCTGGGAGATAGTTTGTCAAACCAAAACAGTTGTAGTTTTGATGTTATGGAAATTAAATGTAGGCCAAAAAAAAAAAAATTTAGTTACCATTCACTGGCCACTGATGCTGTTCCATATTGGTAGGCCATCAGTATATTCAGTTCTGCCTCCCTTCCTCTTGAGAGGAAGATAGTTTTAGCAAATTCTGTTAAAATGTATTATGTTTTACAGCATATAATTCTTATGGAAGATGTAATGAAGTACAGTAGCATATGTAGTATGTGAGAATACATTTGAGTATCCTGAAACATTATAGTGGAATATTCCAGAACAGCTACAAAGTTCCCAAGTATGTTAGAGATTCTCTTCTTGAAATAGAAGCCTGAATCATGTCTCTGTAGAGAGTCCTGCACTCTGGTAGTATCCCCAGACTTTGCAATAAGATAGTCCCTACAGTCCAACTGCCATGCCTTCTTAGAAGTGGTATGTCATTTACTAAGTCAAAATCCTCAAAGTGAATTGAGGTTTAGGTATCTTTGGGCACATGAATGCACCTGACTAGCTGTGCCAGACTGACTTGTTGGTGGAATGTCCTCTCCACCAAATCTCTGAATGGTCAGTGCTGAGAGGCCTAGCAGCCCTCCATGGTGAGAGGTTTCTCATCCTTGTGGTCTGGCACTGTGGTGTTTAGACCTTCTTCCCAGAGAGGCAGAGAAAAGTCTCTTTCCTCTTTCTGAAGTTCTGCTGCCACTGCTGCTCATCCTGGTCTCAAGTACAACTCTATCCTAACCGTCTGTAATCAAGGTCATCACTCAAGCAGTGCTTTGCTTGTTCAATGTATTTCACAGAGCCGATTGAGGCCAGGAGTAGGGGCACAACATTTATCACTGAATTGCAGTATGAATTCCATGCATTTCTTGTCTATGTCTATCTCCAAGAATTATTGCCAGAACCCTTACACCACAGCCGAAGCCACATAATTTGCAAGACCTCAAGAAAAGAACTGTGTCTGTGAACAAATAATGAGCTCTAAGTTGTTCAGTCAATCCTCTGTTCTGAAAATAACTTGTGGAAATGTCATTTCTTAGGGAATTTGACCCATTCTCACATAGTTCCTTTGGCCTCCCAGAAACCCTTTCCAAATCTATCACAAGGCAGTGATTCAGGGAGCTGTCAAACTGTGGATACTCAGAAGATAGTCCACATCGCTACTTTGGTGCTTGTGGACATGTAACAGAATGGCAGATGAAACAGTAAGTCTGCTGTGCAATGCGTGAGTGCTTTTGATGTTGGTGCAATCATATGAGTTGAATTAGCTATGGTATAAAGCTCTAGTGTAGACATCCCAATTGTTTGTGTCATATTTGTTGCAGAATCTCTCCTTGAGATGGGGTGCCCAAGCTCTCTGAGTCTTTATTCGAGTCTTTCTTTGGTAAAGTGTTTACATTGAGAAACCTTCTATTCTGTGAGATAATAGTTAAACTTCTCCTGTTTTGGTTGCATTTGTGTGTATAAATATAACGTTGTAATATACTGTTATTAAGTGAGCTGTGTCTGCCCAATTCATCTAGGGTTTATTTTAGAAACATCCCTTGAGGTTGTTACACTGGATTTCTACTGCTGTTTATGTGGCTTCTTTTAAAAAAACAAAACAAAACAAAACTTTTTCCTTTCAAAATTCAGCAACTATATACCAAAAATATTGTTTTGATAATTAGAAGTTTGAATATGTAACTTAAATGGAGACTTCAAAAATACACTATATAATTACATGTTCGACACTTACTTTGCTGAATTCACTAACCTGCACACCTCCCTTAAGAGGTTGGAAGAGAAATTCTGAGTCACACTTCATGTGTGTGTGTGCTCTGTTGTTTTTTGTTTTTTTTTGTAGTTTGTTCTTGTTGTTTGGTAACAAATATTTACACTGGGAGCTTGTTGCAAGTATCTGTGAGCTTGCAAGGACCTGTGCATGTACTAGTAACTTGAAGAACCAAAAACCTGAGCCTTGGAGTTTGCACCTGTCTTCAAGACTTTAAAGTAAGAATCCAGTATATACAGGACTTTCAATTTGAAGGGATGAAGCTTGTCAGTAAAAAGATATACTAAGCATTCTACTCCTTAAAAGACTCAAGAGCCATACTGAGGTCACTGGGAATTGATACACCAACACCCTACAAATATTCCCTACAAATATCAGTCCCCCAGAGAAGCAATGGCCTCACCCATGGTAGAGAGCTGGAGTGTGAATGACAGAAGCGATCAGATATTCGAGGATAAGCCCATCTTCTTCCTCTGTTGCCCAGTCTGCCCTTTCAGCTAGGCAACAGACTTGATGACAGTGTTGGGAGCCACATTAGAGCTGACCAGGAACTAGCAACCATCTTTGGGAGATACCTTGCCCTATCCTCTCAGACCTGGTCAGTTATCACTTCAGACAAATGGCTGTTGGACACACGTGCTTATTACTATCCCATTCATTTCCACACTTTTCCCCCTCTTCAGGGACACCTCTCATGATATCCTATTACAGAAAGAAATGGTGAAGCAATGAAGCCATGAAAAAGGTTCCTCAAGAGTACAGGGGAAGAGGCTTCTCCCAATGCTAGCTTATCCTAGGCCTGAGGATGCTGAATAAGTACATACACTGCTTCAGATTCAGGGTGGAAACACATGCCTCTGTTTTATTAATTTAGATGTAACGTACATATACACTGCTACCTCGATATAATGCCTCCCGATATAACACAGATTTGAATATAACGTGGGAAAGCAGTGCTCTGGGAGGGCGGGGCTGCGCACTCCGGTGGATCAAAGCAGTTCAGTATAACACGGTTTCACCTATAACACAGTAACATTTTTTGGCTCCCAAGGACAGTGTTATATCGAGGTAGAGGTGTACCTCCATCATTCTGTCTCCTCAGGTTCAAGGCTAGTTTGTGGCTGTTAATTTACAGGACGTGTACTGACAGAGAGCCATACATGTGGCTCACAGGAATTACCTGAGATTCACAATGGGACCAAATCATTAGCTGTATAAGGTACTGCCATTCAGACTCTTCGCAGCACCGAGAGTCTTTACACAATGTCTAGCAGTGTGAGCAGCCTACCTGAGAAGACAAGGCATTCCGGTCTATCCCTGCTTGGATGGCTGGCTGATCAAAGGCAGATCCCAGTTGCAGATAGCATTAAGCTTGGAATCCCCTCTATTTCTATTCATCTATCTGGGCCACCTAGTGAACTATGAAAAATAGTCACTTACCACATCACAGATGATAGAGTTAATAGGAGAACTGATTGAGCCCAGATCAGAGAAAACGTATCTGCCTGGGGACAGCATCTATTCTTTACACGCATATTTCAGTTAGTATCCAAACTAGCTATGATAATATGGTATGCATTGCATTGTTAGGCCGTATGTGGGTGTGCATGTATGTGATACCGCTTGCCAGACTTCACCTGTGGGTCCTTCAGCTCTGGCTCAGGTTAGTTTATTCTCTGAAATTTCAGACAGAAAGATCACAGTAACACATTATCATTGCAGAACTGGCTTGGGGCATGAACCCACAAACACATGGAAGAGGGTGTCTTTTTCAGTTTTCTCCCCAACAAAGCTGCTAATCACAGCGGCTTCAGGGATGGGTTGGGGAGGTCATTTGGACCACTTACAAATTCAAGAAATGTTGGTCCCAGGTAAGATGGGACTGCACACGAATAGCCTGGAGCTTGGAGCCATCAAACTGGCCTGTATGGCATTCTTCTCTGTCTTCCAACAGCAGTAGTGCAGGTCTTCACAGACAACATGACAGCCATGTACTAAATAATCTCACCTCTCTGCTTGGAGGTTATTGAATTCTGGACTCGCTGCTCTCAGAACGGGGTAACCCCTCTGGCACTTCATCTTCCAGGAGTCAGCAACAGCCTTGCAGACATCCTGAGCAGGTAGTCTGATCCGGTCATGAATGGCTTTTGTACAGATCCATCATGGGAATGGCATTCAGTCCAGTCAGGATTCCCATTGTAAAACTGTTTACCACTAAGTATTATGCCAAATGTCAAACTTTTTGTTCCAGAGGAAGCCTGAGAGCAGGATTTGTTGCTGGAAGCCTTCCTCTACTGCAGTGGGACAGAGGCCTACTTTATGCCTTTCGACTGATTCCCAAGTCAGAAGAGACAATGCTGCAATCAGCATTGTAGCTTCATAGTGGCAGATATCAGCCAAAACTGTTTTGACTACAGATGTTCATTGAACCTCCAATCCAGCTCCCAGACCATGGTGCTGTGAAATCGGGTTTGAACGGCTAAACATTCCGTCCAGACCTGAAGTGTCTGTATCTGACGGTGTAGCTGTTGGCTGGCTAAGTACCACGGACAGACTGTTTCTACAGCCCTTGGTACTAAAGATTCTTTCTGCTTACTACATTTAAAACAAGGTAGTCTTTTGTTTCAGTCTCAGCTTGCCTTCTGCCCATGCAGTGATGTTCTGTCTTTTCCCACAGCACAATATAGAAGTATCTCAAAGGATTAATGCACACTTATCCAACAGTTGGAGAGCCTATTCCTGCCTGGGCCCTCAATATAGTCTTCTTGAGAGTCATGGAAACTCCATTTGAATCTTTCTCAAAATGCTGCTTACGCTACTTCCCTCTAAAGACCGTCTTCCTAGTTTCCTGTCACTTTGGCTGGAAGAGTAAGCTAGCTTCAGGTGCTTCTAGCTGAACATCTCTCCCCCCCTTACCCTCCAATATTCCTTTGAGAAAAGAAGGAGCTAAAACCTCACCCAAAATTAATTCCTAAACTAATCTCTCTGAATTTAATCTAAAACAATCAACCTACCTGTCATCTTCCCAAAACAGTACGCTGCGTCAGAAGTAAAGGAACTGCACACACTAGATGTGTGCAGGACTTTCGCTTTATTGCATTGACAGTACCAAACAGTTTAGATGGTTGCCCCATCAATTTCTGGCTTGGACTAGGAGATCTAAAGGTCAGGCCATCCCACCACAAAGCATATCAAAATGCATCACCTTGTCTTATCAGTTGGCTGGTTTACCTCTCCCACCAGACATCACGGCTTACTCCACCAGAGCTCAGGCAACATTCCTCCACCTGTTTCAGAAATGTGTCAGTATCAGAAATCTGCAAAGCAGCAATGTGGAATAAGCCACTGACCGACCTTAAACACTGTACTTTGGACTTAGCTGCTAGGTCAGATGCCAAGTCCAGGAGAGCAGTACTTCAATTACTGTTCAACTGATGCAGCAGATATTCCTGAAGAAGGTGGGAACAAGGAGATACCCCTTGCCAGTCACCGACACTGGGTTCTACATTGACATATACTCCAAGAAGGAAGAATGGCTACTATTTCCTACAGTAACTGTAATTCTTCAAGAAGTTGTCAGCATAGATTCATAGACTCTAGGACTGGAAGGGACCTCGAGAGGTCATCGAGTCCAGTCCCCTGCCCTCATGGTAGGACCAAATACTGTCTAGACCATCCCTGATAGACATTTATCTAACCTACTCTTAAATATCTCCAGAGATGGAGATTCCACAACCTTCCTAGGCATTTATTCCAGGGTTTAACTACCCTGACAGTTAGGAACTTTTTCCTAATGTCCAACCTAAATCTCCCTTGCTGCAGTTTAAGCCCATTGCTTCTTGTTCTATCATTAGAGGCTAAGATGAAACGTTTTCTCCCTCCTCCTGATGACACCCTTTTAGATACCTGAAAAACTGCTATCATGTTCCCTCTCAGTCTTCTCTTTTCCAAACTAAATAAACCCAATTCTTTCAGCCTTCCTTCATAGGTCATGTTCTCAAGACCTTTAATCATTTCTTGTTGCTCTTCTCTGGACCCTCTCCAATTTCTCCACATCTTTCTTGAAATGCGGTGCCCAGAACTGGACACAATACTCCAGTTGAGGCCTAACCAGCGCAGAGTAGAGCGGAAGACTGACTTCTCGTGTCTTGTTTACAACACACCTGTTAATGCGTCTCAGAATCACATTTGCTTTTTTTTGCAACAGTATCACACTGTTGACTCATATTTAGCTTGTGGTCCAACTATGACCCCTAGATCTCTTTCTGCCATACTCCTTCTAGACAGTCTCTTCCCATTCAGTATGCGTGAAACTGATTGTTCCTTCCTAAGTGGAGCACTTTGCATTTGTCTTTATTGAACTTCATCCGGTTTACCTCAGACCATTTCTCTAATTTGTCCAGATCATTTTGAATTTTGACCCTGTCCTCCAAAGCAGTTGCAATCCCTCTCAGTTTGGTATCGTCCGCAAACTTAATAAGCATACTTTCTATGCCAACATCTAAGTCGTTGATGAAGATGTTGAACAAGAGCGTCCCAAAACAGACCCTGTGGAACCCCACTTGTTATACCTTTCCAGCAGGATTGGGAGCCATTAATAACTACTCTCTGAGTACGGTTATACAGCCAGTTATGCACCCACCTTAATAGTAGCCCCATCTAAATTGTATTTGCCTAGTTTAATCGATAAGGTTATCATGTGATACTGTATCAAATGCCTTGCTAAAGTCTAGGTATACCACATCCACCGCTTCTCCTTATCCACAAGACTCGTTATCCTATTAAAGAAAGCTATCAGATTGGTTTGACACGATTGTTCTTTACAAATCCATGCTGGCTATTCCCTATCACCTTACCACCTTCCAAGTGTTTGCAGATGATTTCTTATTACTTGCTCCATTATCTTCCCTGGCACAGAAGTTAAACTAACTGGTCTGTAGTTTCCTGGGTTGTTTTTATTTCCCTTTTTATAGATGGGCACTATATTTGCCTATATCCTTGGACCTGCCCTCCATCGTTGCATTTTGGAATCGTCACCCATCATAGGCTTCAAATGGCTGCTCTACCCTTGCACTGGAGGAGGCACAGGGCACATTCATGGTCCTGATGGACACGGCTTTCAAACAAATCTGATCACACACCCTATACTGGGATCCACACTGACAACATCTTGAGGAACCATAGTTACCGTAGGGTAAGTAACTGTCCTTCATCCTTTCCAGCAAATTGCACTTAAAAGTTTGTCCAGTAGTGTTGACTTTTTCCCCTTCCTCTGCTTTAGACTACATTTTTTGTTTAGAAGATTAATAATTTCCCCATGTCCATTATTTTTCCCCTCTGAACCTTGAAACACAGGGTGTAAGAGCCACAGAGAATTTTGTGGGAGCCCTTTGCTAAAATATTGGAAGCACATTACTGCCTCGACTAATTAAGATATAGAAAAACTTAAGTTTAGAAAAGCTCCTTCTTGATAGCTTTAGAATTTAGTGGAATTAATCCTTTCATATGAACAATAAGGCAGGTTTTCTTATCATTCTACATGGCACCATAAAACAATTGTTGGGAACCAAATACCTAAAGTTTTTGAAGAATTTCAATTTAGGAAATTGCACTTCATTTATCTATATTGTATGTACTTTATTCATATAGACTTTTATTGTAGAATATTGCTTTAAGAGAAATTTCCACTTATTTTTTACTTGAAAAAAATGTGATCTAACAAACTTAAAATGTTTTCATGAGAGCCAACGGGACAACACCCAAAAAATTTAACTTATCGTTGGGGAATTCTTCTTTCCGCCAAGACTGCTCTTACTGTTACAGTCCACCAGCCAGTTAGCTAAATGTTCACAATGTGTACTGAAGCTTAACAGTTGCATCTGCTATAAGGACTGTAATAACCACCTTCTGTAAATATGTCATTTGCCAGGATTCTCACTCCTTGGTATTAGTTTCTTTGCACTGAGACTGGTAGAGCTTTCCCAGCTCTAAAAGAACTTTGAACCAGATATCAGGATAGTCTGTGAGGCAGGCCCCCATTGGGCATGGTATGCCGTCACCTATAAATGCTTCTCCTCCACTGAATAAGGCTTCTCTATGCCAATCCATCTTGTATTAAAGGTCTTAGTAAAGCTAGGAGAGAGAGTGATTTAGAAGAATGTAATAACCTCGTACTGGTTCAGGAGGTACCAGTCTATTGCAAATGGCCAAAACTGAGCTCATCATGTTGAGAGTCTGGCCTTTGATCACTCAGAATTGAAGGCACCTCTCTTCATCTTACTATGGGAGCTCTCTCCTGGACATCCTTCGTGCCCCTGTTGAGTAGAACACCACAGGCATGTTATCTTTGAGTAGGTAACAGTAACAGAGTAGTAACATCCCTACTCTCTTACTGTTTGTCCATTGAGATTTAACATTACCAAGAGCCGTTGGGTTTCCACCAAGACTTGTGCTACAGAGGTAAGAACTAAGAGTGAAAATCTTGTTGGAATCAGATTTACAGAGAAGCAGAATTGCAGGTAAGCATTCCCTTTTTCAAACACTAAATTACAGGTGGGTTAGCATTTCTACAGAAACATTATTCAGATAATTTTAAAGTAAAACTTGTTGGTATATCCCACAAGGCCTAAAACAGTCTTGTTTTCTCTTGCTGTATTAAATTCTTACATAGAAAGAAAATGAATTGTAGAAAGAATGTTTTATGTAAGCCATTTGAGACAGTCTGTTAAGGAAATACCAGCTGTCAAGAAAGATGCAGCCAATGTTGAGTTATATTAAAACTATTCTTAAGGAAGTATTCGTCAGGAAAAAGTGGCTTAATTAAAGCACTTCAACTACTTCTCTGAAACAAGGTCACTTATATTCCAAGTAAATCTCATAAATATGAAAATAAAGAGGATTTATTTTTTCTCCCCCTCCTCCCACGCCTCCTTAAGGGAAAAATATTTTCTTTTCTTTTAAGATTGTCTCTCTTAGGTTCAGATTGGGAGGTGGTTCCCCAACACAGCAAATGGGAAATGAGCATCAGATAAAAAATTTTAGTTAGCAGGAAGATCATAAAGGTAAATAGTCACAATGCTTTGCCTTCTAACCCTCAAACTCCATAAATTTGCTTTCATCAATGCCTTGTAGTTTTAAAATAAGATAAAATTAATGTTTTAAAAAGAGGGAAAAAATAGGAAGATTAAACTTCAGGATTACCGTATTACCTTTTTTACGTCTAAATCTGCCCTTTAAGAGTAACTAATAGCACTATGCCGTATTATGTTGCTGCAGCGGAAGAATATAGGAAAGTGTATTAGATACCCATGAAAATATAATGACTAGGATTTAGATTAAAAGCTACAATTGGCTTGTGAAGCATATTAAAAATGATTGGATTTACTATTTTTTTCCTTTACTTTTTTAAGTTCAGTCTAGACTGTTGGTTGAGGGGTTATACTCTGAATACACAATTACACTGTATTAGCCTGAAACACAAGCTTTTGGTTTAATTACGGCTTTAATGTTTGTTTTATGCACCCAGTAATCTGCTTGTTGTGATCAGCTTTACTCTTTTCAATATGTTTGTGGTATTTGAAATTGTGCCTGCTTTCTTTCTAGAAGGTATTTGTAGTTCACCAATCACTGAAACATTTGTGTACAAGTCTAGGCATAAAAAGAACAAAGTAGATGCTAAGATAAGGTGATGAAACCCATGTAAGAACCTAGATATTTATTTAAAAAAATAAAGATACAGAGGGAAAAACTATAGGCAAAGTTTGCATGTCTGTCTATAGTTAAGGCTGCCTAACGCTTTCCATGATAAGGCTGTGTATTTAATGCATTTTGCCATCCCTATCAAAATCTGTCCAAGCTATAAGCCTCTGAAAATCTCACTTAGTACTTGCTCCCCCGTACCATGTATGCACCAACTAAACTGCGCATGCACTATCTTCACAGAGTGACTGAGCATACTCTATCTCAGGGCTGAAGGGGCAGAGAAGGCATTTCCCTGCACTTCCTTCCCATGACTACCAGGGGCTGCTGTGGTGCAAGGCAGCAGAACTGACTGCAGGGAGACTCTCTCCTGTGCTTTGAGAGCTGTACCTGCTAGTGCCCAGGCAGTATGGAGGAGGAGCAAACAGCCTGACTGGAATATAGAGGGCTAAGGGGCAGAGGTAGTAGAGACAGAAGCTGGGAGGGAGGAAGCAATAAGAGCCAGGGGAGAAGGAGGGATAGGAAGAGAGTGAGGCATGAGCCGGAAGTGGCTCAGGGAGTCGGAGGTAGGGGCAGAATAGTCTGTAACAACTAGAGTATAATTTCCTCCAGAACCTGGAATTGAACCTAGGATACTGTCTGGCTGGTCCATACAGGGTAACAGCCTGCTGCTGCTACCATTTACTTGATTGTCTTGTGTTGTAGAGGCATGTGCTGTAGATCTAAAGGTTCTGACTCTACTGATGATCCGTCTGAGGATCATTGTGGATCCACAATATGAAATTCTTGGGGATTTTAGCTTGCTTTTTATTTTTCCATGTAATGTTCTATGTATTTAATGTTAAAAGAATGTTAAGGTTGCAAAGTCAAGCACTAGAGATGTGAGAATTAGTGTTGCTTATACAATCTTAATTTGTAACTCTTATTTGTATGTGTTGCAGTTCAGAACTGGCTGCATCTCTGATACTTTCGAGCCTCACTGCATGTGCCTTCTCCAGGTTTTAGACCTGGACCATTTACCTTTCTGAGGTGGAATCTTGCAATTCTTCCACTTCAAAAGGATGCTGGGCTACAGTGCCTTGTGTACCAACTGTGATTGCTCAGCAGGCCTGACTGAATTTGACTGCCCATAGTCTTTCCTTGGGAGCTGTGACCACTGTGACCCAGAACAGGTTTTTCAAAATACAGTAACTCCTCACTTAAAGTCATCCTGGTTAATGTTGTTACATTGTTACATTGTTGATCAATAGGGAACATGCTTTTTTAAAGTTGCACAATGCTCCCTTATAACATTGTTTGGCAGCTGCCTGCTTTGTTCACTGCTTGCGGGAAGAGCAGCCTGTTGCAGTTGGCTGGTGGGGGCTTGGAACCAGGGTGGACTGGCAGCCCCCCTATCAGCTTCCCACTCCCTTGAGTTCCCTGTGCAGGAGCCACCCAGCAGGCTACCAATTGCTGGCAGTTCAGCTGTCCCTCTGCGCCCCCCCGCCCCTGCCATGTGCTGCTCCTGCCTTCTGCCTTGGAGCTGCTCCTGGGAGCCTTCTGCTTGCTGTGAAGGAGACTGGGGACGAGGGGAGCTATTGTCAGGGTGTCTCCCTGGTCCTGCTCCCCTGCTTAACCCTTCTTCATATAGAGCAGAGTGGGGACAGGACAGGGCTTAGGGGGAGAGAGCTTGCTGGCCTCAGCTGCTGTCTCAACTTCCTGATCTTTTTAAAGACAATGTACTTAGAGTGGTGTCAGCGAACTTAAAGGGGAAATGCACATCTCTCTCTCCCACACACACACAGGGTGTGTGTCTCTATCTGCCATGTTGTCTCTCCTCCCTCCATTCAAACTGCCTTGTAGGGTGCGAGGCTACATTAACAACAATGTGTTAACCCTTGAGGGCTCAGCCGAATGCTAGTTCGTCATTTAGCAGTAAGGCATTCCCTGGGAAATATCCTACCTTCTTCCACCCTCTAACTTCACCACCTCAACCAAGCTTCACAATCATCATTGCTATATATAGCATTAAATTGTTTGTTTAAAACTTATAGTGTGTGTGTGTGTGTGTGTACCTCTACCTCAATATAATGCTGTCCTTGGGGAGCCTGAAGATCGTACCACATTATAGGTGAAACCGCATTATATTGAACTTGCTTTGATCCACCGGAGTGCGCTGCCTCCCCTCCCCCCCGAGCACAACTTTACCACGTTGTATCCGAATTTGTGTTATATTGGGTTACGTTATATCGAGGTAGAGGGGGGTGTGTGTGAAGATTTTTTCCCTGGAACCTAACTCCCCATTTACATTAATTCTTATGGGGAAATTGGATTCACTTAACATCGTTTCGCTTAAAGTTGCATTTTTCAGGAAGATAACTACAACGTTAAGCAAGGAGTTACTGTAAAGTATTGTTTGTTCTTAACAGCAGGAACAAAGCATTACAAGGAAGAGTTTTAACAGAATAGTCTATATGTATATGTCTTACCTAAAGCTTAGGTAGGCTTATCTCCTCCCAGGCACCCCATTCTCGAGGCTGCGGTTCAGTCTGCTTCTCTGTGGTCCCTGTGTCATCCTCCCTGTGCTTCAGTGTCTCTGAGTGCAAAGTTCTTTGTTCTAGATTCCTGCTTGAAGGCTTCCCACTTCTGAGGTTACAAGTGGGGACCTCCCCCTAAGTCAGCAGCCAGACAGTTGATCTCATCAGGATTAGATGTAAACTTCAAAGGGCACGATATCTGCATTTTCCTGTTAAGTATTGATTATTGGGACAGTCTGAAGCTATCGTCCCCTTCCTTGGGAGCATACCAGTAACTCCTGCTGGAATTAACACTTGGTAATTGTATACCAAACAATACAATAACAATTAAACAGATGGATGTGTTTATAAAATGTTACACACATCTTCCACGTTCTTCACAGTATGCAGTATGATCCAGCTGTAATCATATACTGTTTTTTCCACAAGGACTTCTGCTTCTGTTTGTTGCAAGGATGGGCCAAGATCTGGGAATGAATCAGGGTTGTGTAGTAAAGGACATTGTTGTCTGTAGGACGCCTGTCATATTTATTGCAGATGTTGGAAGGTATGTAGTGAATGAGGTCATTGTTGTCTGTAGGACGCCTGTCATATTTATTGCAGATGTTGGAAGGTGTGTAGTGAATGAGGTCAAGCATTTCAGGAAGAAAAAGGATGATCTCTCGGTTCCAACAGTTGATGCCACACTGGAACATTTAATTCAATCCCTGGCTGTTCCAGAGTTCTTATATGATGATAGGCAAGTTTTATGTTAACTAAATGTTTCCCAGGTCATCACTAATTTTGTGTTCCTTATTTTCTGAGTGCCCAACTTGAGACCGTGGTGTCTGATTTGCAGAAGTGCTGAGCACTCACAGCTGCAACTGAAGTCATATAGTGCTGTGCTTTGAACATTAAGTGCTGTATAATGCTAAGTACCTTGAAAAATCGGGCCATAGGCATCTCAGATTGGACATCCAAATTAGTGGATACTTTTGACCTTACTCTCTCTGCCTCAATTCTTGACCTGTAAAATGGGGATGCTATCATCTTGTCTCACAGAGGGGTTGTGAAAAGAAACAAACAGTTGTGAAGCATTTGGATTCTACGGTGCTCATAACTATATAGTAAAACATGAATAAATTAGTAATTTTAGTGGTCCAGGTGTGTAGTAAAGAAGCCATTGGGCCATGCATTGATTAGTGAGGATAAAACAAAATATTGAATAGCCGCCCATTAAATGAGTGTGGTCCATTCTATGAAGCGAATGAGGTGGGTATACTATGGGAAAAATAAAATGTGATTGAGTAGTTATAGAACGTAGCATAATGCATAGGCAAGAGAAATCTTAATACTGGTATTTCTTATATGTGCTTGACTTTTCTCAGCCTTAATATTCTTTTAATGTATTTTTGTGTTTAATCTAAATATATAATTTAAAACTAGTATGTTGGGTGAGGTTAAACCCATCTAAAGCTGACAGTGTTAACACAGTATGTTATGATATTAAAACTATTGTTTCCTAACACTGAACTCTGTGGTGGTGGTATATCGAACCTAGAATGGTCAGTTTCAGACTAAACGTTCTGTGGAAGCTCACGTTAGAAATGGTCATAAACATGGTCAGTCTAGAGTCATCTCTCATGTAACTTGTAGATGGAGTTTTCTCTGTTCTCAAGAATGAGCATAGTTAGACAAACTATTTCAGCATATACAAAATGTCAAGACCCATAAGGCCATTACTGAATCTGAAGAAGGCTAACTAATTTGAGAGTTTCTGTATAGAGCAGTTGATCTGGACCTGAAAAAAGAAAATAATGATGCTCTCCCAATCTCCTCACTTCTCAAGTGCTTTGATGAACAATAAAATAATGAAGGCTGACACAACCTATATTGGAATAAAATCGCCACAGTTGGTATATTGCTTGTGCACATACATATTTGGCTCCTTGTGTCTGTGCTGTATGTACTCATGAGGAGCGCTTGTGTCAATGCACAGTACAGTGCACCATGGGTAGGTGTACTAGTGTGCAGTCCGCCACTGTCCAGCACACACTGTCTTCTGGGAAGTTTTGGCAATGTGTGGTAGGGCAGAAATGAGTTGTGAGTGGTGAATAAAATGGTTTCAGTCCTTCCTGCAGATAGAAACCCAGTAAGTAACAATGGGAAAACTGCACATTCACCACTAAACTGCTGACTGGAGAGTCCCACAAAAGCCAGATTTCTCTGGTCCTTTTCAACACTTGCATGAAACACTGAGTGACCTGATCAGATGACATGGATTCAAATGACAGCAATATGCAAGTGAGGCAAAGCTCTGTCTATCCTCTACCACACATGACCACATCACTACCACAAAGGTTGCTCAGTTCTTGGATGAGATCGGTTCATGGATGAAGAACAGCTGGCTATATGCTGAACCTGAGCAGAACAGATGTGATGCTGGTGGGCAGAGGAAAGCATTCTGAAGAATTTGTAGCCACCATTCAGTCTCCTTTGCTTGAAAGTACACACCCACAAGTAGTCTGTAGTATCAGAGTACTCTTGGATTCCTGGCTGATGAGCAGCATCTGCAAGTAATGCTTTTTCATCTCTGGTTGGCTAGTAGACTCTGTCCAGTCCTGGTGGATGTTGACCTGGCCTGAGTTATTCATACTTTTATCACCTCTCAATTGGTCTACAGCAATGCATTTGTATGTGGTGTGATAAACGCAAGACAGACAGCTGCAAGGGATGGGTAGGAATCAGTCCCAGAGGGTTAAAAGGCCCTCCTCCTTATCAACTGAGAAGCAACCACAGGTCAATCAGGTTTAGCTGTGAAAGGGTTACCAAGGTAGCAAATTAGAATCAGCTGAGGGGGAGCTACCTGAGGTTAATTAGGAGCAGCTGATTCCAACTTGGGGTTGCCTGAGACCTTTTTAAACCCTTCCCTGGGAAGAAGGAAGTGGGGGAGAGGGGAGAGAGAAGGAGCCCTGCTCCCAGAGCAGCAAAACAACGAGACTCACCAGGAGGGGAGGCAGTACTCTCTCCCACAAGGGAGTAATAATATGCTAAACAGGACTGGTGGAGATATGGGGAGCAGACTTCCCTTGTGTCCCAAGGGGGACCGCATTGCCCAAGCCTGTCTCACCAGGGCTAAAAGCAGCAGAGGCTGGGGAGACTGAGAAGGTGCCTTGCCACACTGGGCAAGGGGCCTTCAGCACTTAGGAAAGTCAAACTAGTACAGGTCTCCTAAGCAACACAGAATACCATGAGCACATCAAACCTGTCCTTTGCGGTCTACATTTCCATAGAATTTTGCAAAACAAACTCAAGGTCTCGGTCCTTACTTTGAAGGTGCTCCATGACCTTTGGGCCCATCACTAATCTCACCACCTTTCACTCAAAGTGCATTTTTTTTATCCTTGCCTTCTCTAAAGTTCAACAGAATTTAACAGGGGCCTTCTGGTCTCTGCGACCAGATATTTTTTGAAAAAAGCAAACAAAAAAACCCTACCAAAATCAGGCACTCTATTGCATACCCTTCACCGCTAGAGGAGCGAACAAATATGTAGCAGATATTATTCACATTGTTTAATGCACTAACAGAAGGTGCTTACATACTATGGTGATGCGTGTGGAATAAGAAAACTTGTAGAATAAACAGGCAGATGTGACTTAGTCACATTTTTAAGCATTTCTTTGCAACCATAATGTTTTAAAGAAGATGGTACTCAAACAAAAGTACTGCGTTACCCACCCAGGACAACATGACTCTGTTTGAACCTGAAGTGAAGTGATTTCTCACTTTCTTGCCCAGTCAAGATGAAGGATGCTTATCTATATCCAGAATTTATTAATAACCACATATTTGCATTGAATGCATTTTCATTGTGTATTTCGTGCCAGTCAAACTAGCTTCATCTTACATGCTTTGAAAGTTAAGCTAAGCCTAATGGCAGATCTAATGGCAGACATTTGATTTGAATGTATTTTAATTTAGACAACACATGGATCAAAACACAGTTTTATTAATAAAAGTGATAACAGGGAGAGAGTTCTTCATACTGTAATCCAATGAGAATTATTGATTTTTTTTTTAAACACATTGGGGGAAGTACTCTAGTTTTTTTTAGTCTGTTTCCCCATCTCTAAGTGCTTTGTATGACCTCAGGGTAAAGCTTTTCTTCAGCTGTTAGCTAAGGCCAAACTAATCATTTTTACAGATTTCTCTGATAGTAAATTAGAATAAGAATAAGTAAATTAGAACTCTCTCTGCCAATCAAAATACTGTATTTGGTCAGACTTTTTTAAGCTTTTCCTTTAGAGAAGTAATGTGAAAAAAGCTGCACCAGAACTAGTTGTCTGTACATTGCTTTTGCCTCTGTCCTACAAGGCAGGTGGAAGTTAAATTAAATCACTTTAAGGGTCAGTCTGTACCACAAAACTAGATCAAAATTACAAGTTGTGCAAGGCTTACAGAGCAGTCTCTTAGCTCTGCTCAGTTGAAGTATTTGAGTGCCAGATTTGGTTCCCATACTTAATAAATATGTAACAGAAGCTGCATTTAGTTTGGAAAGGTCAGGTCTAATATGTCCTGGAGTAATTTTCCATCTGTATGCTTGGTGTCTTTATCTGAGAGTTTGGAAATACAGAACTTTGAAAATTAAAAGACAAATTATTCTACTGTATTAAAAAGTGCCACAGGAAAAGTGACAAGCAGGTGTTAATTACTCATCATTAAATTTCAAACTGCAGCCTGCCATTTTGAAATATCTAAAATCTCTCATGTCCCTGGGGTAGCTGTTGGAGGACATGTCTACAACATTTCCCTAAAAAGGGCTTTTTTATTTATTTAATTGCATTGCAGTAGCACCTAAGGACCCCAACCAGGGATGAGGACCTCTTTGTGTCAGTCACTGCACAAAAAATTCGTGCAGTGACTGTACAATGGGACTCTGATTAGAACCCCTATGTACTACTGCAGTACCAAAAAAAAATACCAACCCAAACCCACCAACTTTCTTTTTTAGAGGAATTTCTGTAGAAAGGTCGTTCATTCTTCCCCTAGGATATCTAATTATTAGAAGTCCCCCTAGTTCAGTCCATGAGCCCTTCCTATTAACTGTATGCTTGGTTATAATTTCTATTTGCCAACAAAGCAAGCAGTCATTATTTGAGATGTTGGAGGTGTTGCCTCCTGTAATCATGGGCTGAAGACAGGCTGTGTCTGTAGCTGTGGATTAACTCAAAATGCTTAAAGATTGCTAGAAAATTTACACTGTGATGTGAGAATAGTTTTCTCTACTTCATTTCAGGAAAGCTTACATTCTAGAGTCTTGGATTAATCCTTCAGTACATCAAACAACTTCTAGCCTTCTCCTAGCCTTTTCTAAAATTTCATTGCTTCCATTACTAAACATCCACTCTTGCTTTTGTGGAGGGAAAAAAGGAAAATATTGTCAACATAAGTAAAAACCCCATAATTTTATAAAATACATACCATATAACTTGTCATGCTCTTGGCTGTTACATTTCTTCTTTATCCCATTTCCACACCCCATATCTCCTGTCTGTATTTGTCCATTTAGATCATTTTAAACTGATGGCTAGATATATGTAAATGAAAAGGAACATGGAATTGTTTTTCTTATATTCTGTGGACCTATCTAGAAAAGTAGACATTACATTAGTGAAGGAGAGCAAATAACTGATGACATCAAGAAGGTTGAGGTGTTTCATGACTGATTTGCTTCAGCCTTCACTAAAAAAAGTAAATTGTGACCAAATGTTCAACACAATTAATATTAACAACCAGGCGGAAGGAACACAAGTCAAACTAAGGCAGGAGTGGATTAAAGAATATTTAGATAAGTTAGATGTAGTGTATTTAAGTCAGCAGGGCCTGATGAAATTCATCCTAGAGTACTTAAAGAACTAGCTGAAGTAATCTCAAAACGGTTAGTAATAAATATCTTGGAGAACTTGTGGAGGACAGGTGAAGTCTCAGAGAAATGGAGAAGGACAAACATAGTACTGGTCTTTAAAAAAGAGAACAAAGAGGACCCCAAAATTATAGACCGCTTAGCCTAACTTTAATACCTGGAAAGATAGTGGAACATACTATTAAAAATCAATTTCTAAGCCCCTGGAAAATGATAGATTTATAATAGCTAGCATGGATTTGTCAAGAACAAATTATGTCAACCAACCTAATTTCCTCCTTTGACAGGGTTACTGGTCTAGTGGATAGGAAGAAAGGAATAGATGTGATACTATAATCAAGATGTAAGGCTTTTGAGACCGTCCCACATGACTTTCTCATAAGCAAATTTAGAAAAATGTGGTCTAGATGAAGTTACTATAAGGTTAGTGCACAACTGGTTGAAAGACTACTCAGAGTAGTTAGTGGTTTGTGGTCGGACTGAGAGGGTGTATCTCTTGAGGTCTTGCAGGGGTCAGTCCTAGGTCCAGTACTACTCAATATTGTCATTAATAACTGGGATAATGGAGTGGGGAGGATAAAAATAAAAGTTGAGGATGACACCAAACAGAGAGGGGTTACAAGCACTTCAGAGGACAGGATTAGAATGTAAAACAACCTTGGCAAAGTAGAGAATTGGTCTAAAATCAGCAAGATGAAATTCAATAAAGACAATTGCCAAAGTACTTAACGCAGAAAGGAAAAATCAAATCACTACAAAATGGGGAGTAACTGGCTAGATGGTAGTACTGCTGGAAATGATCTGGGGGGGTGGATCACAAATTGAATGTGAGTCAAGAGCACGATGTAGATGTGAAAAAGGTTAACATCATTCTGGGGTGTATTAACAGGAGTGTTGTATTTAAGACACGAGGTATTTGTCCCACTGTACTTGGCATTTGTGAGGGCTCAGCTGGAGTACTGTGTCAATTCTGGGTGCCTAACTTTGGAAAAATGTGAATTAACTCAGGAGAGAGTCCAAAGGATAGCAACAAAAAATGACAAAAGGTTTACAAAACCAGACCTATGAGGAAAGGTCATAAACCTGGGCATGCTTAGTCTTGAAAAAAGACCAAGGGAGGACCTGATAACAGTCTGCAAATATGTTATGGGCTATTATAAAGAGAACAGTAATTAATTGTTCTCCATGTCCACTGGAGATAGGACAAGAAGTGATGGGCTTAATTTGCAGCAGGGGAGATTTGGATTAGATACTAGGAAAACTTTCCAATTGTAAGGGTAGTGAAGCTCTGGAACAGGCTTCTAAGGAAGGATGTGGAATCCTCATCATTGGAGGCTTTTAAGTACAGGTTGGACGAACACGTGTGAGGGATAATCTAGATTTACTTGGTCCCGCCTTAGCGCAGGGGGCTGGGCTTTACAACCACTCAAGGTCTCTTCTAATCCTACATTTGTATGATTCTATGATCTTTCTAACAGACAGTGGATACAGGAAATTCACAACACTTGTAGCTGGATAAGCTGTTCCTTTTAAACAAATACATCTGCTTTTAACGTTTAGAATCATTAAGAAAATATTTTGTTAGGCTGCATCATGATATAGAACTATTCAGACTTCACACAAGGTTAGAGAAGCTTTAAACTAGAAACGTTTCTATCTATTCATATTTTGATTTCCTCTTGTTTTTTAATCAGTGACCGTTGAATGAAAACAGTCTCATTTTACTGTGATTTCTTCATATTTCCACCTGAAGACCTGATCCTCTGTGACATCACATTTTATTCCCTGAACAACTTTTTGCAATGTCATAAACAGTATTATGGGGTAGAATAGTGCTTCCCAAACTTTCATGTACCATTTTCTTAAAAAATTGAGGTTTGAAGTACCATATGCAAATTTCTCCTTTTTATGCACATTTATTTTAGACCTTAACAGGCTTAAATATTTCCAGACTCTATAGTAAAATAAATGCCTAAGGAAGCCTAAAATATTCCATTATAACGAGGGCTGGTTGGAAACAAAAAATTCTGTTTTGCAAAAAAATTAAAGGTTTTAACAGTTGTTATTGTTCCAATATGGAACAAAATCAAGACCTTTTGAATTCCTCCCCCGCCCAAAAGAAAAAAAAAAGAGGTACTTTTATCTTGTTTTGACCAAATCTTCCATTGTGGACCTGAGAAGCCTTTCTGACAAGAGTCATCAAAACTTGTAGGTTTCCCTGAAAAGTTGTGGTTTTGATTAATTAGCATTTTCCAGCAATTTCTTTCATGTTACTCAAATTACAAGAAACGAATGACATTAGATATACTGGCAACTTAAAAATAATGTTTTAAAATTTATTCTTGCAATTGTTATAAGTGACATGTAAGATTTCTCATCTTTCAGTTACAGCAGAAAATTATTTTTCTTTCAGGTTTGTGCATTTGATAGCCCTTGTATGTTCAGTTTCACTGCTTTGCTACGGGGTTTTTCGCACAGTAACAAAGGAGAGAAAAACACCTTAAACCTAGGAAAATGTGGTTATAAAACCACAAAAATTGGTAGAGGGTTCAGGAGTAAGTGTAGTAACTGACACCACTTTATTTGTATTTTAAAAAAGAACTAGCTTTCATTTTAACAGTGAGAATGAGAACAAAGAAATGCAGAAAACATGACTTTTATAGACAGACTTCTTTCTCAAGAAAAAACTGTTCAATCTTTCTGTGATGATGTCGCTGCTCTTTCAGGTTCCTGTTCTGAAATACTCCTTTTCCTACTCAGATAGAGACTTTTGGCGCCTATAAATTCAGTAAACTTTAAAAAGTGTCTATAAATTTTAATTGCCCTTGATGTACTTTTGTTTCATTTGATAACATTTTCATTGGCACATCAAAATATTCACCCCACCTATTTTCATTTGCTAACACTGAGAAAAGTAACATTAAATAATGTTAAAATACATGGCGTGAGTTCTAGGGTCATTGCCCATCTGTTATTTATTTTGATACATGCAAGTCCAGTAAAAACTGATGATGTCAGTAACTTTTCTGCAGCTAAGCAGTGGCTTCAGAAACTAACCCTGCTGATTATCCTGTGAGATGCAGTTTTGGACAGTGAACATATCAAGAAACTCAGTATCTTCAAACAGTACTAAGGACTCCCTAGGAATAGTGCACATTTTACAAATGTGATAAAGGTCACTTTCTGACCTTGAAACAACCTTCTGTTGTAGATTGCATTGAATTATTAAGCCAAATAATATAAACAAAGTATAACCTTTTATTAACCTTGCTTCTCAAAGTGTCTTGACCTTTATAGAGTCCTACTGGTTGACATTTTAAGACTGTTTTAGTAATATTTCCTTTCTTTGTAGAAGGTTTTATTTGTGTTCTTCCATCTTGTTTGTTTATACATTTTTTCATTTGCTATTTCTTCACAGATAGAGTGATATCTGCATTATGTATCTACTTTGTTTTTGTAGGAGAGTTATGATGTTGGCCTTTGTGTATAAAATTATAGGAATTTAATTCTATAAATACACATTACCTAGAAAAGTAGAAATAAAAGGTATAGCAAATAATTACTGAAAGACTTAAAATACAAGCAAAAAAACTAAAGGCAGATAAGCAATTACATAAAACCATTTTTAAGGTTGGATAAATATCTACAAGTAAATGAGTAATAAAGCATATAACATCTATTTAGTACTGAAGCTGCTGGTGATAACTTTAAATCAGGAAAATAGTTTAAACAGTGATATGTTAATTTTACTTTGTGGTTTATTACAACTTAATTTTTGTTTAAATTTTACTGTAATACTGCATAAAATACCATTGTTTCCTGATAACTTTGATTCTTACGCTTCACTATATTCTGGGAGGGAGATGACTGTGCAGCTACTTTGGGGAGTTATTCCATGTCCTGGCCACACCAATCTGAACTGGTAGGATAGTGGTACTGATGAGACAGACTATAGCAGAGGTCGGCAACCTACGGCATGTGAGCCGATTTTTAATGCCGGAGTCCCAGAAAGCAGCAGCTTTCCACTAAAAATCCATCCGGCCTGACCCGGCCTGCTCTTCTCTGCCCTCTTCCCTCCCCCTCCACGGGTGCAAGGGGTAGGGAGCAGAAGCTGGCTCCCCTGCCTCTTCCCATAGTGTGCTGGGTTCCTGCCCCTCCTCCGCTGCCTCTCCGTCCCTCCATCCCTGCCAATCAGCTGATGGCCCTTGTGAGGGAAGGGGTTGGGAAGGAGCAGAGTCAGTGTGCTCGCTGCTCCTAGTGGAGTCAGAGAAGAAGTGGGGGCAGGGCCTTGGGGAAGGGGGAGTGGAATAGGGGCATATCCCCTCCCCTGACACCCCCTCACACACACCCAGCCCTCTGCCCTGAGCCCTGCAGCCCCGCACACCCCCGAGGCCCGTGCTCTGAGCCCTGTGCCTTGCACGCCCCCCCAGGCCCCTGCCCTGAGCCCTGTACCCCCCTCATACACACCTAGCCCTCTGCTTGACACCTTCACCCCCCCGCCCACGACCCAAGCCCTGACTCTTGCACTCCCCTACCCTGACACCTGCACCCCCTCACATGGCCCCCGCCCTCTGCCTGAATTTAGCACCCCCACACCCATGCACCCCACATCCTGAACCTTGCAGCCCCCGCCACCAGCACCTCCCAACCTGAGCACTAGTGGGAGCCTCACCCCACTCCACCACATCCCACCTGCACCTACCAATGGGAGTTGCCCCAGGTAGTCCAAACTCCGCCCACCCTGAGCCCCCTTCCTCATTCTACTCTGGCAGACCCTTGCCCAGCCTTGGCTCAGATCATCTCCCACTCTCAGCTTAGTGAGAGAGAGGAGGAGAATGGCACAGAACAGAAGGTAGGTATTCACTGATGTGTGCGGCGGCGACCTAAACGAGCAGTGGGCTCTGAGTGGTCTGGCAGCTGGCTCAATTCGGCTGGCAGGAGCCGTGGATGGAACCCTGGGTGACCCTGCAGCAGGTAAGGGGATCTTGGGGGACAACTACTGACCACTGGTGGGTGCAAAATAACTTTATTAAGAAAATGCAAAACAGGGAAAATGTCAATAGTGAGGCATATGGGGTTTGTTTAAGGTAGACAATTGGGGAGAGGTTTCTTTTCGTAAATAGTATAGGGGTTTTCAATAGTGGGGTACAATAAGTTGGTAACAATAACACTGAGTATAAATTGTAACAGGTGCTAACAATTTCTGCTGTAAAAGGTGTGTCACAGCGCTACTAACCACTAACGTTATGAGTAAATGTATTACATTTTTCCTAGAGTTGTTTGGTTATTTGTCACAGTGTGTAAATGTAAAATGTAGGTGTGTCAGAGAGAAAAGGATAACCAATGGGTTTTATGCTAGACTTCAGTAATACAATGAGTTGGCAGCAGTAGGAGCGGGTGAACACGTGGGGAAGGATTAAAGAGAGAGAGAGGAGAGGAGAGAGAAAGGCAGTGGTAAGGAATGAGGTGGGGGAGGGGAGAGGAGAACGTGGTGGAGCAGGGACCAAAGGCAGAGGCGCTGCGGAGGGAGATTTAAACTCAGGGAGGACACACAGAGCAGACAGGCTGCAAGTTTAAACAAGCGAGAGCATGCAGATGAGTGACTGGGGAGTTGGGGGGAGACGGCAAGCTGGGGGGGGGGGTTAGGGCAGCGGGAAGACAGACTTAAAATTTTGGCTGTGTTCTGTATAATTGTGGTTATCTTATGATCTAACTTAACCAAGACTACACAAATTACAAGCAACAGAACACAATGCAACAATTTTTAAACCTAACTTACAGAGCACAATACAAACAGTTCTTTAACCTAACTTAACCACGCTATGCAAATAAATTACAACTTATCTGACTAAGAACCTGATTCTATAAGTGCACCTTACACTATGCTGATTCTTGATCGGAAGGGGAGCAGTTCCAGCGGGCAGAGTGGTGTGCGCCCAGGGTACAGCCCGGGGGGTGGGGTGGTTAACTAGGGTGGCTTGCGCAGTGGAGTGGCTGCAAGCCGGCAGCCAGGATACAGTCCAGGAAGGCACAGCTAGCAGCGGCACAGGCTTATTTTTAGCAGCAAAGGCGCTGCGGAGCAAGAAACAGATTCAGATACAGACCGGAGTTAGCTTGGGTGTCTGCTGGGGAAACAAGGCCAGCAGCTAGGACAGGGGGAGTTTGCAGGAGGGAGTTCTTACCAATCCCCATGACAGCAGCAAGACAGGAACAGCAATAGCATCGGAGGATGGAGAGAGGACTCGATTCGCTTACAATAATCAGGAGATCTCCAGGCACAAATTTGTTGTTCGTGGGAGGGGAGTTTAAAAACGGGGGTACGCTCAAAAACAAACGAGAGTGGGGAGAGGGACCCCCCAAAGACCCCCAGCTGACCAGACCAGGTGGCAAAGCAAGGACCTTCTCCGAGGTCTGATCAGAAAATGTCCGGCTTTAAAGGCAAACTCAGGCAGTTTCCCACCAGTACTTTTGGTTGGCTCCTCTTGATACAGGGGAGGAGAGAAGGCAGGGAAAGGCTGCAGGTAAGCATAAGCATGCCTGGGCATGTTCTTAGCCACAGGTATGACCCATATGCTTAATTAGTTGGCCACTTCAGGTCTTGCATTTCTGGGCAGTGCCCCCCACATCGAGCCCGGGTCTGAACAAAGGAGCCAAACAAAGAAGCGAGAAGGCCCCTCCCTAGGCAGAGCAATGGCTCCAGTTAGTCTGTACAAGCCATCCCTGTGAATAGGGCTGTGACTTTAGTTAGCACAATGGCCAGGAGGGGCGGCCACACAGGACAAACAGAAAAGAGAGGGGAAAAAGGAATGCAGCAGGGGGACAGCTGTAACAGACAAGCAGCAGTAGTCTGAGCTGCTCAGCCCATTGCCGGTCTGGGGTCCTGGTTGCTGGCCCCGCACAGCCCGCTGCTGGTCTAGGGTTCTGGCTGCCAACCCCTTGCCAGCTGGGGTCCCAGCCGCAGGCACTGCTCAGCTTGCTGCCGGCCTAGGTGAACAGAACCCCAGACCAGCAGCGGACCGGCAGCGTAAGATCAACATTTTAATTTAATTTTAAATGAAGCTTCTTAAACATTTTGAAAACCTTGTTTATTTTACAATACAACGCTAGTTTAGTTATATAATATATAGACTTAGAGAGAGAGACCTTCTAAAAAACATTAAAATGTATTACCGACACGCAAAACCTTAAATTAAAGTGAATAAATGAAGACTTGGCACACCACTTCTGAAAGGTTGCTGACCTCTGGACTATAGGAATACAGGTTCTTTGTTTACCCTTAAAGCAAAGCACCGTCTCCCTCCTGGATTTCTCCATTTGGCTTCCTTTTTTTCCCTCAGTGTTAGCAGCAAAAGCTACAGAAGGGCACTAATGACCTGTTAGACCACGCCTGCAGTGACTCTTTGCTATCTACTACTCTATACAAACTGGTTTTGCTGCCTTAAATGGCAGCTTCCATCAGCTCTTGAAAGGTCACACCAGCAGTGTCTGCTAATATAGCTCCACACCCGATCCTGCTGTGGCTCCCACAGGAAAGGAACTCTTCAGCACTCTCGGTGATTAAATCTTAGCACTTGAGATTTAAGCCAGTCAGTAGTCCCAACAAGGCCTTGCTGTCTTGGAAGGACAATTCCTACATGCCTGCCCTTGCTAGTTCTGTCTTATAAGAAGCATTAAATTGAGCAGTGAGAGATCAAAGCTTTTATTTTTCACTTCATCCCCTGGTATGTAGGTTTGTTTTGCCACCTTTTCATAGAATCATGGACTATCAGGATTGGAAGGGACCTCAGGAGGTCATCTAGTCCAGCCCCCTGCTCAAAGCAGGACCAATCCCCAGATAGATTTTTGCCCCAGATCCCTAAGTGGCCCCCTCAAGGATTGAACTCTCAATGCTGGGTTTAGCAGGCCAATGCTCAAACCACTGAGCTATCCCTTCCCTTTTTGTCCTAGAGCTAATCTGGGGGACCCAACAATTAGATCCACCACAGCATTCAGTAAGATAGTCCAGAGGAATGGGAATTTTTACTTAAACGTGTGTGAGGCCCTTAAAACTAAATGAAACTGAGCAAAATGAAGATGATAGTTCTTGTTACTCCTACTGTCTGTGCCTTTCATGGTAGATTCCACAAAGTAAAAATCATTGCTAGTCTTATATCACGTTACTGGTTGTCTTCTTTCCAGCACATTAACGTTGTGAGCCACTGACTCTTTGAGCTTACCTAAATTGACTATCAAGCATTAAAAGATGACTAGAGAGGTTTTGGGCTCTTGAGTAACTATATCCTCTAATGGCCCTTCAGAATTCTTTTTAAAAAAAAAAAACATATCAAAGTACTATCAGATCCTTCATCTTCACTAGGAAGACTGTGGTTTTATCACTGGGTGGGTGAGTTATCTGACACACTGCTGATGGCAGTCCTTTTTTGTGGATCTGGGTTGTTCAGTGACAGAGTGAATACTGCTTTAAAGGAAAATACGAGAATGACGGGATGAGTTACGTTATATGGATGACATGAATATCAGCATTATTGTAGTAAATAAACAAATGAATTCCCTCAGGAATTTTAGCACATCTTTTGTTTCACCAGAAATCACACGAATAATAAAGCTCACTAATAGCTTCAATACTAAAGATACTTGATGTATTTTATCACTTATTTAACTTTTAGGTATCTATTTGATCTTTAAAATGCTTTTATGTAGTTGTTTTTCTGCTTTTAGTATTTAGTTCATATTTCAAGTCTTTCAGTAATACTTTGCCATACCTTTTATTTCTGCTTTTCTAGGTATTGGGTCTATTTATAAAATTACATTCCAGTAATTTTGCTTCAGGGCTTAAGTTGACCTCTACCTAATGGAGCCTGTGAGGAAAGTATTCTAGGGGAAGGTTATCACATAACTGCCTATTTCAGGGTTTCATGTACCTTCCTGTGAAGCATTTGGTATTGGCCACTGTCAGACTAGAGGAGTAGATGAACCAGTGATCTGATCCACTAGTCAAGTTCCTATGTTTCATCCACAGGTCACTTCCTCTGGAGCACTTCTTCTTTCAACACGGCATAGGAGATCAAGGTCTTTTAGCTCTAGATATCATAGAGCCTCATTCTCCATAGCCAATTTTTCTGTTAAGCACAGACAAGTTGGATTTCAGTTTCAGAATCAGCCCTTTCATCAACCAGGGGAATCTTCCAGATCCTCTTAGGGGAGGCAGCCCAGGAAAGAGTGCTTCAGACAATTCTAATCTCCCTTACTTCTCCAGAGTGAAACTCCGAAAACATAAACCACGTGGGCGAAAATAATGAAGGACGAATTGGGTATTGTCAATCCTTAAAGTTTATTTAGTACAATTCTTCTCCTTCCTTTGCCCTGGGATAATTATATCAAATTTCAAAAAAAAAAAATCCACAAAAGAAGAAAAGTTTTTTTTCAGACTTTAAATTATCTAATTTGGTTAGAGGCCATAATCCATATCAGAAGGAACAAGAATTATCAAGAGTATACTAACCCTTCTGCAGTCCCAACAAATCCTAGAGCATGTGCCTAGTCTTGAAGTGGTTCAACGAATACATTTGTTGCCAGAAGATCAAGATGGTAGCTACTTGGATTCTATTCTGTTTTATACAGGTGTTCATACTTCACACATCTGAATACCTTCCAGTAGTGCATTGAACAATGTGACAACTCATCTGTTATGTGATGTTTGCTCTCTCCTCTTCTCCCCAGAGGGAGAAGCATGTGGAGTGTCTTGTTTTGGTAGGTTTTTGATTTTTGTTTTTGTATCGGTTAAATATACCTGTTGCTATGTATCAGAAGGGTAGCCGTGTTAGTCTGGATCTGTAAAAGCAGCAAAGAATCCTGTGGCACCTTATAGACTAACAGATGTTTTGGAGCATGAGCTTTCGTGGGTGAATACCGCTTCGTCGGATGTATTCACCCACGAAAGCTCATGCTCCAAAACGTCTGTTAGTCTATAAGGTGTCACAGGATTCTTGCTGCTTTTACTGTTGCTATGTGTTTATATTAGAGAAAGCGGTGTCAAAGAAGTGCACCTTGCATTTGAAGCAGAAAGTGATAAACTTTGTGATAGTCCTTAGTTTCTGGGGGAATTCATTCTGCAGTCTCAGACCAGCCCTGGATAAAGTCCTGACTCCTGCGCAGACAAGCTTTATTCTTATTGTTGAGAGTTCCATTGCGTCTGAGTGTGAAGTTGTTGACCACAGTCTTCATTCTTGAGCTTTATATGGCCTTTTAGATATCTTGGGCCCAGGCATGGAGCACTTTGAATATAAGAACTGAGACCTGGAACTAAATCCTAAATTCGATAGGAAGCCAGTCTAGAGAGCAGAGGAAAGGTGTGACGTGCTATCTGTAGCCTCTGTTGCTAAAGAGATTTGTTGCAGTGTTTTTGTACTAACTGGACTTTCCTAAGTGCTGAAGGTTTCATGCCCAGGTATGTTGCGCTACTGTAGTCCAGTCGAGGGGTGACAAAGTCATGTGTAACTGAGTCCACGTTTTTGTCTGCAAGAATTGGACAGAGTTCCTACTCAACCCGAGGTGGTAGAAAGCATTACTAGCAGCTATTGCTGTATGAGAGTTCAGCATTAGTGAGGAATCCAAGAGCACTGTTAAATTAGACTGAATTAACCAATTGTGACTTCAGTTACATGGGCCTTTATAGAATCGTATCATAGACTGTTAGGGTTGGAAGAGACATCAGGAGGTCATCTAATCCAATCCCCTGCTTAAAGCAGGACCAACACCAACTAAATCATTTCAGCCAAGGCTTTGTCAAGTTGAGCTTTAAAAACCTCTAAGGATGGAGATTTCACCACTTCCCTAGGTAACCTCTCCCAGTGTTTCACCATCTTCCTAGTGAAATAGTGTTTCCTAGTATCCAACCTAGACCTCCCTCACTGCAACTTGAGACCACTGCTTCTTGTTCTGTCATCTGCCACCACTGAGAACAGCCTAGCTTCATCCTCTTTGGAACCCCCCGCCTTTCAAGTAGTTGAAGGCTGCTATCAAATCTCCCCTCACTCTTCTCTTCTGCGGACTAAATAGCTCCAATTCCCTCAGCTTCTCCTCATAAGGCATGCCCCAGCCCTCTAATCATTTTCGTTGTCCTGCACTGGACTCTCTCCAATTTGTCCACATTCCTTCTTTGGGGAGGGGAAACAAAACTGGACACAATACTCCAGGTGTGGCCTCACCAGAGCTGAATAGAGGGGAATAATCACTTCCCTCAGTCTGCTGGCAATGTTCCTACTAATACAGCCCAATATGCCGTTGGCCTTCTTGGCAATGAGGGCACACTGCTGACTCATATCCAGCTTCTTGTCCACTGTAATCCCCAGGTCCTTTTCTGCAGAACTGCTGCTTAGCCAGTCGGTCCCCAGCCTGTAGCGGTGCCTGGATTCTTCGTTCCTAAGTGCAGGACTCTGCACTTGTCCTTGTTGATCCTCCTCAGATTTCTTTTGGCCCAATCCTCCAATTTGTCTAGGTCACTGTGGACCCTATCCCTACCTCCAGCATATCTACCTCTCCCCCCAGCTTAGTGTATGTGTGAATTTGCTGAGGGTGCAATTAATCTCATCATCCAGATCATTGATAAAGATGTTGAACACAACCGGCCTCAGAACTGACTCCTGGGGCACTCTACTTGATACTGGCTGGCAACTAGACATTGAGCTGTTGCCTGTAGTTGGCTTTTGGCTAGATTCTCTGTGAGCTTGCTGAGGAATGACAGGTTTGACACCTGGCCAATAGTTGGCTAAGTCTGAAGTCTCCAGGGTGAGTTTCTTTATGTAGGACAGCCTATTGCATGTTGGAAGGAGGAAGGGAAGATTCTAGCTCTGTATGAAGCACTATTTTGGAAAGGAGTGGCGTCAGTTTATTCATGGCTCTTTTACGAGTTGGATTCACAACTCCTGTGTCAGGATTCCTTTAGGGTGTCCAGAACCTTTTGATGAGTGAATGTATTGAACTCTGGGACTACAGATAAGCTATAGGGTAGACACTGACATGATTAGGTCAACATAATCTGCCTTATGTCGACCTAACTGTGTAGATGGGCCAGATGAACAGTCACAGTCTTATTAATTCACCTCATATAAAAGCTGTTCCATACCCCTATCATTTTTGTTTCCATTCTGTGTCCTTTTTCATTCTGATATATCTTTTTTTGAGATGTGTCCAGAACTGCACACAGTATTCCAGATGTGGGCGTACCGTAGATTTATATAGTGGCATTATGATATTTTCTGTCTTACTAGCTATCCCTTTCTTAATAGTTCTCTAAAAACAGCTGCTCAATGAGCAACAGCAGTCAAAAATGCAGACAATGTTAGGAACTATCTGCAATGACTCCTCAATCTTTTTTGAGTAATAGTTAATTTTGAATGTATAGTTGGGATTATGTTTTCCCACGTGCATTATTTTACATTTATCAAGTTTGAATTTCATCTGCAATTTTGTTGCTGTCACTCAGTTTTGTGAGATCGCTTTTTAAGTCTTCACAGTCAGCTTTGGATTTGATTGTCTTAATCAAACTTTGTCACCTCATCACTTACCCTTTTTGCAGATCATTTATGAACATGTTGAACAGTACTGGTCCCAGTCCAGCTCCTTGGGTGAACCATCGCTTTCCATTGTGAAAACTCTTTATTTTCTCCCCTTTCTTTCCTATCTTGTAACCTGTTACTGATCCAGGAGAGGACCATACCTCTGATGCAGCGACTGGTTACTTTGCATGAGCCTTTGGTGGGGGGACCTTGTCAAAGGTTTTCTGAAAATTCAGGTAAACTGTATCCACTGAACTACACTTGTCCACATCTTTGTTGACACCCTCAAAGAATTCTAATAGATTTGTAAAAAGAAATCATGCCTCACCAAAGTCATGTTGATTCTTCCCCAATGTATCGTGTTCATCTATGTGTCTGATAATTCTTTACCATAGTGTCAACCAGTTTTTCTGGTACTGAAGTTAGGCTTACCAACCTGCAATTGCCAGGATTGCCTCTGGAGCCTTTTTAATAAATTGGTGTTGCATTAGCTATCCGCCAGTCATCTGGTACAAAGCCTGATTTAAGGGATAGGTTCAGAGCTAGGCATTATTTTACTACCTTACTTTTTGATGAGGAGTCTGTTACTAACTATGAGGAAGTCACTTATGTAGTCCCTGCTTGATGAGCCACATGTGGAAATGAAGCAACGAAAAATGTCTTCTGCTATCTAAATACACACATGAGTACACATATATGTAGTTACATGCACAAACTTCATTAAAAGAATATCAGTTTTGCAAAGAAACACCCAAAAGTTAGGAAATAACAAAATTAAGGTTGCCTGTACAACCTTAAATCGGCCCCCTTCACTGTATAAATCTTTGATTAAATGATCACTTATTGCTACAGCTGTTTCCTTCCTTTTTCTGAAGTTATAAGCAACTGAAAATGATCTCTTAAAATGAAAAGTGTCGGATAACGTTAACTATAGGTATCACTACCTGTGCCTCCTATAATGGTTTAGTGAAATCTCTAACATTTCATTGCTTGTTTAATGTGCTTATTGCCTAGAGAAAGAGATGCACATCAGCAGAACGTCCATTTTTCCCAGCTAGGCATATCCATGCATTTAATAACCTAGTTTCCTCTAATTGAATAAATTACTAGAATCAAAACAAGACAGGATATTGAAAAATTGTATTGGCTTAAGAAAATAAATCAAATGCTGAAGTCTACAATAAGATACAGTTTGTCCCAGAAGAAGACTACTGAGGATGTGGAATTCTGCTTTGTTGCATTAACTTTCAGTTGTTATGTGGTAAGTAATCTACAAATGCTGAAAGGTAGTGGCAATTTTCTAGACTGTGACAATGCTGGCTGAGCTTCCTCTGTTTTAAATTAAGAGAGTTTTACCTATACTTGGATGAAAATCACTATGCAGCTAGTTAGGTTCCTTTTTAAAGCATTATTGGTTCTGCTTAAATGTAAAGTATAAATGTTCAGGCCTCTAACTAGCTCAGACTTTTTGTTTTGATGTGCTTGCTGTACATTCTACTGTTCAAGCAAAAATCCTATCTGAGGAAAAAAAAAAAACTTCTGTTGCACTTGATTTTTACAATCTTGTTCATTGGTGCTATGGGGATGCTGAAGGTGGAAACTATGTATTTGGGTTGTTATTACTACTTCAGTTCAGAGGGTGTGGCAACACCCCAATTCCAGCATCTATGATCCTGTTTGTTTCTGAACATACAAATACAGTAGCTGTAACTATTTGCCGAGAAGCCAAGTTTTTGTAAATAAAATGCATCCTGCCTGGAGTGTCTCTAGCTAAATTAAACAAATGGAATTTCCCAGCTTGGCCAAGTGCTTTATAGTTCACGTCAGTGTTTACTCTGTTCATTTTAAATGACAAATACTCTAAAGTTAGATTATGCAGTTGCAACTGAATTAGGAAAAAGTTATGTTATGAATGTCACCATCCTAGGACTTAACCACATCAGCCGTACCATTGGGTTCGTTCACATGCACATTTACCAATGTGATATATGCCATCATCTGCCAGCAATGCCCCTCTGCCATGTACATTGGCCAAACCAGACAGTCTCTGTGCAAAAGAATTAATGGGCACAAATCAGACATAAAGAATTGTAGCATTCAAAAAGCAGTAGGAGAACACTTCAGTCTTCATGGACACTCAATAACAGACTTAAAAGTGGCAATTCTTCAACAAAAAAACTTCAAAAACCAGACTCCTATGTGAAACTGCAGACCTGGAAGTAATTTTCAAATTTGACACCATCAAATTAGGCCTGAATAAAGACTGGGAGTAGATGGGTCACTACAAAAAGTAAGTTTCCCTCTGCTGATGCTCACATCTTCTTGTCAACTGCTGGAAATGGGCCACCTTGATTGCATTGGCCTCATTAGCACTACATAAGTAATTTTCCCTTCCTTGATATTCACTCCTTCTTGTCAACTGTTGAGAATAGGTCACTTCCACCTTAATTGAATTGTCTCGTTAGCACTGACTCCCTACTTGGTAAGGCAACTCCCGTCTTTTCATGTGCTAGAATATATATTCTATTTACTGTATCTTTCACTCCATGCATCTGATGAAGTGGATTTTAGCCCACAAAAGCTTATGCTCAAATAAATGTGTTAGTCTCTAAGGTGTCACAAGGACTCATCATTGTTTTTGTCATGAATGTGTTTCACGGAGATGTGGAAATAACTGGTGTCTTATTGGACTCAAGATCCTCCACAGAGAGTCATGTAAAATATGGTCCTTTAATGAATTATCATATTAAAAATACCATTCTTGAGATGGCCTAGTTTTGTCGTATTTAGGGTACAAGATGAAATGTGTATGTGGAAAAGTACTTGGAGCTCTGTCAGTGACTTGGGTGACCTCTTCAGGGATGTTGAGGGTAATGGATTATTTTCTGACAAGGACACAATGTGGAGTAGGATGCAGGAATGGGTGACTTAATTTTTAATTCTTCAGCCAATTTTCTTAAATAATATTTGCTTTTGAAAAATAGAACTGTATAGCCAAATAAAGAATTTTGATAGTCTAGATGGTGCTTTTCAGAGATGGTTCTGGTTACTGTTGAGTTACTTGAAATGGTAGGTCTGGAAAGCTTTTCGTAACAGCTTACCAAAAGTGACAGGTTCTGATATGGGATTCACTTGTTAAATAATTAAAGGCTATCAGTATAATTAATGCCAGTTGACATGGTTTTATAGAAAATAGGTCTTTCAAACAAACCTGATTTAATTCTTTGACATTATAAGTGTGGTTGATGAAGGTGGCTGCGTAGGTGTAATATAGTTATACTTTTGCAAGGTGTTGCCTTAGTTCTGCATACCGTTCTGATTAAAAAACTAGTGGCGTACAATATTAATAGAGAACATATTAAATGGATTGAGACCTGAGTGACAGATCTCAAAGTAATTATCAGTGGGGAATCATTGAATGGGGTTGTTTTCAGAGGGGTTCCACAGAGATCAGTACTAGGCCTAATGCTTTTCAGTATTTTCATCAATAATCTTGAAGGAAATATAAAATCACTGCTGAGAAAATTTGCAGATTGGTGGAGTGGTAAATAATGATGAGGACAAGGCAATCATACAGAGCAAGCTGGTAACCTGAGCCCATTCAAACAAAATGACTTGGAATACAGCCAAATCAGAGATTGATATCCAGGATCAAGCAATTCAGGCCATGTGTATAGAATGGGAAACTTGTATCTTGGACAGTAGTGTGACACTTTCTCAGGGTGGCCAGGACTGAGAATCATCCCAGCCTCCAGCGAGAGGAAGATTTTGCTTGTGCTTAACTGGGTGCCAACGCCCTGATATCAGCAGTTTGTTAGCCACTCAGCCAATCTCCTCAGGTCTTTGCTAGCCCTTACTTTGCCTGGCAGGCTAACAACAAATGCCTCCCAACACCAGAGCCCCTAAAAACATTCACCTGCAGTGTCCAGCCCCTGTCGCTGGACACTCTCAAAAATTACCATGTGAGCTGTCCCCAAAGGACCAGTGCACACATCCGCTTGTTTGCTTTAACTGAGGATCAACTCCAATATAACATCACAGCAATGAGATTGTTTATAGTGAAACTTTTCACTAAGGCAAAAGGGGCTGTCTTTTTTGCTTCTTCAATGAAGGATAGAGAAGTTGTTTTGCCTACTTCTTATATCCCCAGTGTTCATAGTTTTGTCCCCAGTGTCATGACTTCCCATGAGGTTTATCCCTTGGTATGCTGGTTCCATGTTGCCTTCACATCGTCATGGTGATGCTGTGTGCAAATGGCCTTCCACTGTGTTTGCTTACAGTGCCATTTTTCTCATGAACCAAGGCAGACAGGTGAATATATATTCTTTGTCTGGTCAAAAACTTCTTGACAACCCTTCGTTGATTCAAACTTTAAAACATATTATCCAAGTATATACACAACTCCTTAAATATCAACAGTATATACAGTACATACATCTTGCAACAATTATGACGATGACGAACATAAGAGATCTTAGAGACTTCACTTGACCCTCTTTGGAGAAATACTGTGACAACAATGTGTTGAATATAGTGAGTTTGTCAGGCTTGTCAGGAGTTACTGTTACAGAATAGTGAACCCTTTGCCATTTGGTGTCAATGGGCCTCTATATCACAAGCAATAACTGTGGGAAGGATTTAGGGGTCATAGTGGGTAGGCAACTGAGCTTGAACTCCCAGTGTGTTCATCTGGCAAAAAGAGCTAATGTGATCCTTGGATGTATAAACAGGGGAGTGGTGAGTAAGAGTAAGGAGGTCATTTTGTATTTGTATACAGCATTGGTGAGACCGATCCTAGCATACGGTGTTCAGTTCTGATATCAACGATTAAAAAAGGATATTGAAAAATTGGAGAGGGCACAGAAGAGAGCAATGAAAATGATTCGAGGGGTGGAGAAAATCCCTCACAGTGATTAGAAAGAATATGAAGAAGTGATTTGCTTAGAGTATGAATACCTTATTGGGTGGCAATACTGGGATATTAATGAGCTCTTTGATTTAGCGCAGAACAGGATAGCAAAAACCAAAGGCTGGAAGTGAAGCTTGACAAAAAATCAAGTTAGAAACTAGGCACAATTTTTTAACTGCAAGGTTGATTAACCCTTGCAACAAATTACCAAAGAAAGTGGTGGATTTTCTGTCTCTCATTGTCTCCAGATCATGACTGGATGCCTTTTCTGGAATTTATGCTTTAGTCAAACACCAGTTATGCTTCAGTCAAACACAAATTCTTGGACTCAATATAGAGATACGTAGGTAAAATTGAATGGCCTGTGTTATGTACAGGAGATCAGATCAGATGATCTAAAGGTCCCTTTTGACCTCAAACTCTGATTGCTTGTAAGTGAAGCTTAGGTGGATGTTCTAAATATATAATTGTATACGTTTGGCTAGGAACTGGATGATTCTGGAGACTGCTCTACAGTCAGGAAGAAGCCTTTCACCATCAGGTTACTGATTCTAATGGAGACTTGATCAATAGTAACCAAAACTTTACATCCTGTAAAAACTGCCAATTAGAAATTGAAGGCAGAATGCAGAGGTTTTCTTCATAGACATCTATTAAGTAACTAAGAATGCCTTTTTAAAAAGAGTGCTAGGAGTGCAAATAAGGATCATCAATAGTCTCTCAATATCAGTTATATAAACTGAAAATATTTTTTCTTATGGTCTATATGTTAAGGTTGGTCTTTTCACTTTGCATTTTTGCAAGTAGTATGGGAAGGAATAGGCCCATGTCAACTTAATTATAATAAATAACTAGAATTATAACATTTTCCAAATCTTTTCAGGCAGTCATGTCATATTAACATAAATTAAGGAAGGTGAAGGATGTTCTTGTTTGTGAAAGAAGAGAACTAGGCATCCACCCACAAATCCACGTTAAATTTAAAGAATATTGGGCTGGAAGAAATTCAGAGTACTGTTTTTTGCAAAAAATATCTCATTTTGGAAACCAATTATTGCATTAAGTTTTCTGTTATGACTCTCTACACTTTCCATCGAAATATAAAACCAACGAGACCATGAAGATGCTTATTGGCACTTCTTATAAATCCTTTTCATGTCAGTAATTATTCTGAAATTAGTCTCAATAACAACATGAAAAATAGGTTATTGGAAACCCCAGTTATTTTTCTTAAACTGTCTTTATGGCAGTGCTTCACAGTGTGTAGGTGTATGGCAACAGTAGCTACATTTGTCTTAAGGGGAAACCTTTAAACAATAACAGGAAACCCTGTTAGGGTACCCTTTTCAAACAGATGGGACTTGTACGATATCACTTACATAATGGCATTTTCCATTTGAAAAGATTTTGTTCTAACGTAGGTGGCATGGTTAGGGAAACCCTGACATGAACATCAATTCAACTTTTCCTATTGCGAATGCAGATTTTACTCAGTCTAAAATATTAACCAGCATAGATTTCACTCCTCCGAAGCTTTAGGCAGGTGAAGTTTATGGAATGGTAGTATAAAAAAGGTGAAATGTTTTCAAATCAACAAATTGCAGTATGGATGTGCTGAATTCATATGCTAGGTGACTAACTATAAAGCTGTTCCTGCCAGTTCAATAATGACTCCTGTGGCTGATGATTAGTTATAGTTCAAAAGTTACCTGCTAAGGGAGATAAATGTTTGTTGCCTTATAATGAATAAAGATGACAGGTATTGTTTTTAATTATTTTTTCTGCTTAGGATTTTTATATTAAAAATTTGAATCTTGTCTACAGATTCTTCTGGAGTAGACAACTCTTGACACCTGGTAGGATTATGACAATGTGTGTACCAATAAAAGTGAAACCTGACTGAGGATTAAATAAATTTAAGACTCTCTAAACTCACTGGTTTTTGTTAACATCTATTTAACATAAAACTCTCTTGGAGAAGAAGTTTTTTACATGGGCATGTAGTGGTCTGGACACTACTCATGATTCACAGCTGTTTATTCCACCACAGTGGAGGCAGTTTATATGTATAACCCTTTTTTCCTTGCAATTCACACTCCCCTTGTGAAACCAAAATTTCAAGATAAGAAAACCACTACTTAAAAATCAACACCGCTGTCTTTTCAATTAAGGGCTGAGACAGCTGTGTGTACAAGGAGTTATTCAATTCTTTGAAACAAAAAGTGGAAAGACCAGAACTGACATTTTTTTAAAGCTAAAACAAACTTTGAGTTCTTAAAAAATTCCTACTGTAAAGTCACTTTTTCTTTGCATTAAATAGACTTAATTTGAATTACTTATTAGAATTTGTGACAATGAGCAATTCTTAATATATACACACAATTTTGTTCTATTTGTTTTCTGCAAAGAATTGGAGAGGAAGTTTCTTTTCACACAAACAAAAACTTTTATAGAAAAGAGCACGATCCTATTAACAGTTCAAATATATTAATCTTTTGCCAGAGCTTTGCTTGGTTTTGGGGACATTTTTCTTTTATGTAGTTGCTTTTCTTGACACTTTTTGCACTTTCTCCATGTCAAGTTGTCATCTGGATGGCTCAGAATCTTTTGCATTCGCTCTTGAATATAGAATCCCATTGACCCTTACTTGCCTGAAAACGTTTTAAGATGATGGTCTTAGTTCATTTACAAGTTAATACATTCAAGTTTGGGGTGGCATTGCTGAGCTGGTACTGTCTTCTATCTGCATTGTTGCTGCTGTAATTTAGTCTCTATTTCTGTTACAAACTCCACACTTTCAGAGGGTTTTAACAGGGGTATAATATTTTCAGAAAGTTATACACAGGGCAGGAGCAACTACCAGTCAGGTTTAAGGATTTTGGTGCCTTGTAAGGATTTCTTTTTACTCCCTTACTTTGTCTCCTTAAAAGATAGGAATCAGTCGTAGGCAAGAGATCTTCAACCACTTGGGCTGCTGTCTTGGATCCAACACATTGTGTAAACTATCCCTGTAAAGGCTTTTTTTTAAAAAAAACAAAAACAAACCATCTAGCTTCGGTTTTCTGCAGCCATGTTTTACAGGCTTCTATTCCTCAGTGCCTTCTGTTTACACTTTGAGCTTTCCCTGCAGCTGCATTGTATCAGACTGCAGGAAGTGTGATGAAGCCTGAGCTAGGGTCTGGGTTTTTTTGTTGACTTTAAGAGTGAATACTGTGTGTATGCTGTCAGTACGTTCAAAAGGCTGAAGCTTGTTTTTGACCATTTTTTAATTATGGATATGCTTGTAATCAGCTCTATAGTTAAGGTTGGATTCAGTTTTTTACTTTAAGCAGGGACAGAACCTTCTGTGTTGTAGGAAGAATCTTCCTCAAATTTGCAGCATGTAATTGATAAGCAACTATTAATTTTCTTAGTATTTTCAAGTAATTGTGCTAATTAGTTTGTTAAAATTTTCTTAAAGGGCTCAATTTTAATTTTAAGAAATTAATCTCTTGAGCCTCGTGGTCTTTTGGGCCCTTCAAACTAACACTTCTTACTAATTCTTCAAACTTCCCTATAACTAGAATTCAGTGGAAAACTCTGGGAATAGGCATGTTTTTTTTTGGGAAAATAATTAAGCAGTAATTTGCTTAATAATTAACAGTGATAATTTATAACTCCTCAGGGCCAGTTCAGAAGCTCACATTATTAAATAGTATTGTGACATCAGAGGTAATTCAGCCAATCGCTGCCATTCCTCTCCAGTTAACTTACGTGCTGTAATTCTGTTGGGTGGTGAAGTGATTCTGTGAAGGAATGGCACTGAACACATCAAGAGTTCTCATTGGTAGATAACATGATAAACGCAAAGATAATCTTGGAAATTGATCTACAAAACCACTACACTGTGTATCAGTAAAGGTTGGTCTCTATATAACATACCTAACATAAAACCACAAAAGCAAGGAAATGAACAGTTAAGGTACCATTTACTGCTTTTCTTTACTACCCAGAGAAAGACTTCAATAGCACGATCAGCATACAGCACACATTGCAACCTTAAATCCCGCTCTGTAGGAGGAGGGGAAGGAGGTGGACGGAAAGGAATATGAGGACTTGGGGACTGAAAGTCTGGGATCCTCACAGGAGCAAAGTCAGTAGTGTGATGTGTTGGGCTGTGTAGTGAATTTGACATTAGTGACATCTTTTTCGGTGGAAGGTTAGTGTGTATGTGCTGTTAGATGTCTCAACTGTTCATGTACTTGCTTTTATAAGAGGTATTATGTTTAGAACTGCCTTAACTAATCACAGCCTCCTTAATATTTTAGGAATCACTGAAAAATACCATCTCAGTGTAGTTTAAAAAAAAAAATCCAAACAAGCCTCTTGCATAGTTCAAATCAATTGTCAAAATTGCCCACTTAAAACTGAGACAGTTATAATTGTTTGTGATCCCATTTAGTTATTTTACTGAAGATACTGTCTGTTTTAATCTTGTATCCTCCAGAGCACTAATTTTATCTTGTGTAAGTATCTAAGTGCATTGTGTTTCAAAGATTAATTAAAATTGTTGTAGGTAAGGATGGGTGAAGATGAGGTTGGCTGAGGATCTAATCTTTTTCTTGCTTGTTGAGTGTCAGTGACATATTTTGGAGAACATTGTATCCATGATGAAAATTTTTTTTCACTAGTTGTAAATCTTAAATGTTGTTGGAAACCCTGTGCATACCAGTATTTCACTTCTGCTCAGTTTATCTTCAAATATCTTTCTCGTCACATCACTCTTTATTCCTTTACAACCAATTCCAACACTTCTTTCCTTCATCTACTTCATTGAAAGTAGGGTGAAGAACGTGGTGGTTTTTTTGTTGTTCATCTGTGCCTCAGTCACTAAATAAAGCTTCTGGACCGTTAATTGAGGTCAGGCAGATTGTGTAAAAGAGCACATTGTGCTGCTTAATGTAACTGTGACCCAATGCCTTTCTATCACTTTATCTTTTCCTTTTGGCATTGAGATGTTCCATTAATTCTGCTTTGTGCAAACTCCATCACTTCCTTCCCTCTTTGTTAACATGTGGCAACAGCAGGAACAAATGGAAGCAATGATTTGTGGGGCAGAAAGTGGTGTTAAGTTGTTCAGTGCCAAATAATTTTAAACAACAAAAATTACTAAGTATACAGTCCAGAGAAACAAAACCAAACAAGCATTTAAACAGTGGTTACTTCCACCACAATCCCTTCTCTGTGTCTTTGTGGAGAGCTTTTGACAGCTTACACTGCAAGAGAGGGTCTACTGGGTGTGGCAACTCTTCTCAAGGCAAGTTGAGACCAAAGTCTATTAAACTCCAAATGGATAGTGAGTCCTGTCTTAGTGTAACATAGATAACTGAAACAGTTTATAAATGGACTAAGGAATTTTATTTAGGGGTTAGTGACTCCTGTCTGGTTTATCATGGATAACCTAAGCAGTTTATCAATGAGCAGAGGTAAGTGATTTTAACTAGGTTCTATGAAACAGAAGAAACATTTACAGTACTTCAGTACTTTTACTTCAGTTAAAAAAAAAAAAAAAAAAAGCCACTCAAGGAGCAGTCTTGAGACTGTCACATTAATTAATATTCAGTCTTAAATTTACGTTAAATCTTGCTGTTTCTCTCTGTTTATTAAGGTTAGCTTATGTCTCCTCTCCAGGAGTAAATGTTCTAAACAGTTTGGTGTTTGACGAGAAGCTGTTGGTGTCTTTTAACTAGAATAGCTATTCCATATCACATTAAAATTATTAGAAGAAAAATGTAAATCTGAATCCCTTGGTAGTGCTTTTGTGAGCACCATCTCACCAGTGATGAAGTCTCTGTGATGCTGTGTTGCAGAAACCGTGCAAAACTGGAAGGTTTGTGCTGCTTGGGATGATAGATGGTGGCTTTTGATTCTTCTTAGCTGTCTTTCTTGCTGCTGCTGCTGCTGCTTACTTGCTTCTACAGATAATCATTGTGAATGTAATAATGCATAAGAGAGTTAAGATATGTAGGAGTGTATATGAGTAGAAGAGGGGAGAGTGTGTGTGTCAGTTCAGGGGAATTTATAATTTCTGTATTCTCACTGAAGGTGGAAGGCATTCCTCTTTAAAATATCAGCTGGAGTTAGCTATCAGCTGCTTCACATTTCATTATCTCAACACCTTCACCTTCATGGCGTAGTCATAGTGGCATCTGTCACAGTTACCAGACTAACTGCACTGCTGAACCCTCCTGGATTGTGAGAGCACTCCTTCCATGTCTAAAGCCTTGAGTTGTCACCTTCATTCTAAGTAGAGCCATGTGATTCTCCCACTTTCAGAACAGGCTTTGGGCTCTAGTCTCTAGATACTAACTGTGATTATGTCAGCAGGTCCAAGTTATGTTCAGTACTTGCAGTTCTGTTCTATCTGGGAGTGGTTAACAGTGACCAGACGGCCTTCTTAAAGCAAACTATTTTATTTAGCGCCAAAGTGTTTAAAAGAAAAATACCTTTAAAAACAGTAAGCATATATACATGTCTGGCTCACCAGTTGTCTACCTGTCTTGTACATGGCAAGTGTCTGTCTTGGGCTCCAGGGTGGTCTCCATTGTGGTGGTGGGATCTCCACCAAGTAAGGCATGCAGCACTTTGTAAAAGTGGCAGGGCTGCACTTCACCCCCTATTTGACTGTTTGCCTGCCTGGCCTTCTAGTATGCTTGTCTCAGTTCCTTTGCTTTCACACGCCACTGCTGCTGATCCCAGTCATGTCCCATTGCCTGCATGCCTCATGCAGTCTGCTCATAGAGGTCCACATTTCTGCAGCTGTTGTGTAGCTCTGCCTGCATAGCCTCTTCTCCCACAAGTCCAGTGTTTCAAATAGCATTATGTCACTGCATGCTACGGAACTTAGCGTGCGGCAGGCTAGAGCGCTGTGCATTCACATACTGGCTTGCCACGCATTAAGTCTCTTTCTGGATAAACTTTTAGAGGCACAGGATAAAATTTCACCCTTTACTGATGTACATGTAGATAACAAGTATTAATACTAGTTAAAAATGCCAGATTTTTACATCCTCTTTGCCATTTTCTTTTTGGCCTTGTCCACCTGACAAACAAACAAACACAACCCAAAACAAACCAATAACTCCCCCTGGGTTTATGTGTCTCAGTATTTAGACCAAATGCAAATAAGCCATCACAGTTTTTCGTGAGAATGAGGCAATAGTGAGTTTCCTTCAGAAGTTTTGCCTTTGCTTCTGTGGCTGCCAGGTAACAAATCTATCATTTCTAATGACAGAGCAGTCACCTCTTAAGCATAAATGATCATCAGGAAAATATTTCAGTTTGTGTCTTTTGAAATTATTTTAAATTGGAACAAGTTGTAGTTTCAAAGTATCATGCATTTTAGCTTTAATTTTTGAGCCTTATTTCTAGTAGCTGGCAGCCACTTGCCAAATTTCAAGTCCCTGCTCCAAAGCATAGAGCTTCTCGATGCAACAGTTGTAAGAATTTTCTTAATATTGGCAAAATGATTTCTTTCCCCCTGATACTGTTTTTGGACATGGGTATCTGGCTCCAGCTTTGTTTCACCTGACATGGAAAATTTCAGCCTGAACAGTGTGTTTGACAAAGCAACTAAAAATAGGGTCTTATAATGGAAAGTGTTAATTAAGGTGGCCTGCAGGAAGCACTTCCATCTGTAGCAACATGCTCAGTCAGAGTGACCTGTGAGATCAGTGAAGATGTCTTTAGTTAGCTTTTCTATATAATCTCTACGTTTTACTTGACACTGGAAACCATTCAAGCCCTGATCCTGCAAGTGGCTCTACACTGACTTCATTAAGGCTCAGTGCCAGGGCAGAGGTTTCCCCATAGAGATCTATTTGCAAAACTGGGGCTCAGTTGCTGTTACATGGTAAGTTAATAGGTAGTGGGAACTTAAGGTGATGTCAACAGAAAAGACCAACCCAATGGGCTTGCTTAACAGTAATTCTTACAAGTGTTCTTCTTATAATCCTTCCCCAAATGGCTTAAAAAATAAGTAAATGAGAACTGGTTGGGTTTACAAAGGTGGGCTCTAGTGTGACCAGCCTAAATCCCCAAATTATTCATTTATTAAAACACATACATTAAAAAAGAAAAAGGTCATTTTGGGTGCTTGTTAATGATCTTTAATTTTTGTATGGCAGAAGGAGCAAGGCTAGTTACCCAAATTCCACTGAAAGTCATTTTAAGTGGATAGCCTTACTCCCATTTGTGCCTTCAAAAATCTTCCCTTCAGTTTTCACAGCTTTTAGGCTAAGTGATAGCACTCACAGTAAAATTTCCCATGACACAGTTACGGCCCCAGTGATGGTTGATGGCTTTCATAGCCTATTACACTGTCTGGGTGAACGATGCTCAGACTCTGGGCTTCATTTTCTCCAGTTTTCTTGTGTTAATAATGCTGAGTGTAGAATACCGGTCAAAACTGGCTTCCAAACTTCTATCACCCTATTGACCTTCTGCTTAGGAAAGCTATTAAAAATAAAGTAATTCCTCATGGATGTACTATTACAAAAAGGGGAGAAATGCAAGTTATGGTTTCACAAGCTGCCAGCGAGACATTCAAAATGGTCGAACATAGCAAAGGCATTAGAATCTTGGAAACTCAAAACCTTAAATCAACCTTAAGGAATGTGTGTTGGCACAGATGCAACGTATGTAAGGGAGAGATTAAGAGCCTTTACTGTTTTTGGGGACATTGGTTCAATTTCTGGTGCCAAAGGTCAAAATTGATGTACTGAGCATCAAATTTAAATCTTTGCCTCGGACTAACTATGCTTTAGGGCTTCATTGCGTGTTTAGCAATGAAATCCTCATTCTGGGGGAACAGATAATGGTGAAACTGCTACTTTTAATGCCATTACTAGGAATAGCTGTGAACTGAGGCTCTAAAGGTACTACGGTAGAGGGAAGAACTGCCTATTCTTATAGCTCTTTCAAAAATGTCTCCCATTAAAGATGATAACTTTCTTTGACAGAGTAACAAGACTTGTGGATAGCGGGGAAGCGATAGACATGGTATATCTTGACTTTAGTAAAGCTTTTGGATACTGTCTTGCATGACCTTCTCAGGGAAATTCAACCTAGATGGAGCTACTATAAGACCGGTACAAAACTGGTTGGAAAACCATTTCCAGGGAGTAGTTATCAGTGGTTCACAGTCATGCTGGAAGGACATAACGAGTGGAGTCCTGCAGGGATCAGTTCTGGGTCCGGTTCTGTTCAATATCTTCATCAATGATTTAGATAATGGCACAGAGAGTACACTTACTTGTGGCTGATACTAAGCTGGGAGGGGTTGCAAGTGCTTTGGAGGATAGGATTAAAATTCAAAATGATCTGGACAAACTGGAGAAATGGTCTGAAGTGAACAGGATGAAATTCAGTAAGGACAAATGCAAAGTACTCCACTTAGGAAGGAACAATCCATTACATACATATAAAATGGGAAATGACTGCCTAGGAAGGAGTACTCCAGAAAGGGATCTGGGGGGTCATAGTGGACCACAAGCTAAATATGAGTTACCAGTGTAACTGTTGCAAAAGAAAAAAAAAAAAAGGCAAACTTAATTCTGGGATGTATTAGCAGGAGTGTTCTAAGCAAGACATGGAAAGTAATTCTTCTGCTCTACTCTGTGCTGATTAGGCCTCAGCTGGAGTGTTGTGTCCAGTTCTGAGCATCACATTTCAGGAAGGATGTGGACAAAGTGGACAAAGTCCAGAGAAGAGCAACAAAAATGATTAAAGGCTTAGAAAACATGACCTATGAGGGAAGATTAAACAAACCTAATTTTTTCAGTCTGGAAGAGAAGATTGAGGGTGGGGGACATAACCTTTTACATACATGAAAACTGTTGTTACAAGGAGATGGGAGGTAGATTATTCTCATTTAACCTATGAGGATAGGACAAGAAGCAATGGGTTTAAATTGCAACAAGGGAGGTTTAGGTTGGACATTAGGAAAAACTTCCTAACGGTCAGGGTAGTTAAGCACTGGAATAAATTACCCAGGGAGGTTGTGGAATCTCCATCATTGGAGACTTTTTTAAGAGCAGGTTAGACAAATTCCTGTCAGGAATGGTCTGATAATACTTAGTCCTTTCATGAGTGCAGAGGACTGGATTAGATGACTTCTCAAGGTCCCTTCCCATCCTTTGAGTCTGTGATTCTATGGGTCTGTCAGTGTTCCATTATTCATCGGTTTTAATCTTCTGAATTACTGTAAATTCTTGAAGTTTGCTCAGCTATTTTTGTTGTAGAATAACACTGTTGGCAAGCTAGGAGAAAAACTTAATGCCTTGGTATGACATAGGATATGATTTTCAAAAGCTTCCTTCTGATTGGGACTTTTTGCTTTAATGGCTATAATTTGGGGTCTTGGGATCTCATCACTGTACAACATAAAAACCCGTCTGTGCAAACTAGTTTGTTTCCTTTTACTTCTAATATCCATGTATTATGATTATTTTGAAACAGACTCTAGCTATCTAGGGGGCAAAAGCTGTAAAACCCTCTTTCAGTTTAAGTATAACTTAGATTTACATTAAGGGCTTATTCATCTGAGGAAGAGTGACTTGCTTTTGGTAACTGTCAGTTATAAGTAGCTTTTTCCTCCTGTAGATTGGACCTAGCTTTGAGCCTTAGATCTTCTGTTATCTACATCATAAAACTTCAGAAAGTGCCCTCATTCTTTGTGTGCCTGTAGGTTATTTAGAGGTCACTCAGAACTGACATTTAATAAACATTGAGCTTTTTTGACTGTTTCCAACCTTAAAAATAAACACACCTTGAGGTTAGTACAGTAGCTATTTTTGATGTAGTTAAACCTACTATCCTTGATGCATGGGCAGCCAGGGGGCTCTTGCTTCTTAATGCTGTAAGAATGAAAGCTCAAAAGACCTTAGTAACTTACAGCATAGACTGTGTAGAGTAGGTTTGTATTTCAAATGCTGTGAAACGGATACTTGGAATTGTTCATATATGATTCTGTAGAACTTAGGCATTTTTATGTAGCAAAAGTTACAATTGTATGATTAGTTTTTCTTCCTTTGGCATTTCTGCCTATTGCTGGTCAATTGCAGATTGTACTGCATTTTGTGAATTTATTTAAGAATAAAACCAGGCTTCTTTCTGTAATGTATTCTCACCATAGGGTTGCCAACTTTCTAACCGCATAAAACCAAATACCCTTGCCCTGCCCCTGTTCCCAGGCAGGCTCCAGGGTGGGGCCAGAAATGATGGGTTCAGGGTACAGGGAGGAGGCTGTGGGTTGGGGAAGGGGTTTGGGCTGCAGGAAGGGGTGAGGGCTCCAGTTGGGAGTGCAAGCTCTGGAGTGGGACCAGGGATGATGGGTTTGGGGTGCAGGAGGGGTTGCAGGCTCCAGGAGGGAGTTTGGGTGTGGGAGGGGGCTCAGAGGTGGGGCAGGGAGTTGAGGTGTGGGCTCTGGGAGGGAATTAGGGTACAGGAGGAGGTTCCAACCTGGGGTAGAGGGTTGAGATGTAGGAGGGGGTCGGGGTGCGGGCTCTCAGTCGGCAGCATAACGGGGCTAAGGCAGGCCACCTGGCTCCACACAGCTTCCGGAAGCGGCAGCATGTCCTCGACCCTGCTCTGGCTCCTAGGCGCAGGGGTCAGGGGACTCTGTGCGCTGCCTTCGCCTGCAGGCACCACCTCTGCAGTGCCCATTGGCTGCAGTTCCTGGTCAATGGAAGCTGTGGAACTGGCGCTCAGGGTGGGGGCAGTGTGCGTAGCCTTTATGGCCGCCCCTGCGCTTAGGAGCTACAGGGACATGCTGGCTGCTTTAGGGAGCTGCGTGGAGCCAGGAAGCCTGCCATAGTCCCGCTTTACCGCCAGCTGGACTTTTAGCAGCCCGGTCAGCAGTGCTGACTGGAAGCGCCAGGGTTCTTTCCAACCAGGCGTTCTGGTCAAAAACCAGATGCCTGGCAACCCTAATTCACCACCTGACACCCTCTTCTAAGCATTTCTAAATACCTTGTCTTTTGCTCTCATGAAGTCTTTATTAGTCTAATGACTACTCAGAGAAAGGTTTTGAAGAGTAAAGGCAAACGAGTGAAAAAACATTGTACCAATTTGATCTTTTCCTAACTGAATTACCTACTTAATAACATCTAATGGCTAAATTGCAAAGAGGGTCAAAGATGCATTTACAGTTGTTAATTGTTTTAATTATCATAAAAGAATATAGGACTGGATACATTCACTTAATCCTCTACTTTATCTCTGATGACTGGGTTTAAAAAAATTAAGTGAAGTCAGTTTTAATGATGTGGAACATGTTTGTTCCATAGAAGCAGTCCACACCACAGTTTAACACACTTGATAGTCCTTTTTGGAGAGGCCAGTATTTAAAGAACAGGATCAGGAGTAAGATGTGTTGGGGAAAAATGGTGTGAGGAAACTTGCAAAGCATGTTGCTTGTATTGCGTGGGCTGCTGTGTCAGTCTGTGTCTGTAAAAATCATTGCATATTTTGTAAAAGGACATGCTACTTTGAAATCATAGCACTTTGAGGATCTCAAAACAATATTGTCTGTCATGTTCTCCATATAAGTTATATCCATTTTACAGATATATAAACTGAGACGCAGAGGTGAAGTTACACGCCTAAGTAGAGCTTGAAATGGAAACAAGTTCTTCCTCTCAATCTTTTATATGGAATTCTGACATTCAAACATGGTGCCATCTAGGTGCCAGTCTCCTGCTCTAACCCCAAGGTTAATAAAAGAATTGGTAAAAAAAAGTTTGACAGATCAGTTTTCCATCAGAACATGTTTATTCAACATAATTGAAATGTTCCACAGGAACATGTCAACTCTGTTCAAACTTTCTGCCTGGTTTCTTGTCAGCCAGCCTGGCTGCCCTGTCTCCCATATGGCCTAGTTGGTGAGCAGCCAGTATCCCCATATCTCTGGGTTGCCTGCCTGGTGGGCTGCCCAGTTCCCATGCTCCTTGAATTGTCCACCTGGCAAGCTCCCTGGGATTGCTGGGCTATATAAACTCCAAGGCTTTCTGGCTGTTTGCCTGGTGGGCTGTTGAGCTCCCCTGCTTCCTACCCAGCAGATGAGTGGAGCAGGCTGCCCCCTCAGGTGGCTAGGGAACTGTCCAGAAATTTAAGAGGAAACCTGTTTTGGTTCTTCCAAAACAGACTTTTTCTCAAATTTCTGTTCCATGAAAAATATGGCATTTCCAATTTGTGCTGATTTGAAACCTTTTTTTTTTTTTTCCTCCACCGGAAATTCAAAATCCTCTGTCAGAGGTGAATTTTGGTTCCAGTACAGCTCTACTTAATAGTTTCAGAAAGAGATGCTGGACTAAATAATCAAACATTAGTTTGTAGCTAACTCACCTACTGCAGGATAAAATTTCTGTGGAAGATGCTGTAAACTGAGAGTAAATTGGGTTAGTGAAAGGGATTCCTGGCTCGCTGTCAAACTCTCTGGTTGGTTTTAATTGAAAATAGTGTGTAGTATTCTGGTGCTTAATTAAATAACTTTTGGTTACCTTTTCCGCTGGTAACTATTGACTAAAAAAGGATGCAGTTGAATCTCTCTTGATTCGGGGGAACACAATGATTAATATGCAGGCAGTTTATTGCCAATGGCTATCAAACTGAAACATTATACTGACTGGTAAGAATTCATGTTAGCATTGTTGCCTTAGAAGCAATAAAAACATTGGTTTATTTATTTAGTGATTTAATAAAACTTGATTTGTCAACTGTGAAATTTCAAATATTGGACCTGTTTAATTATTACATAAAAAGTGTCCCTGTTTGTTGGGCAGTGTTGCTTGATCCATATTGTAGGTTAAATCTTGTTTACAGTGAAGTTGGCAGATAATGAAGCTTAATCTATGCTTGATTTTTTTTTTCTCTTTTTTAAGAACTTTAAATCATTCGGAAACCGGCAATGAAATATGAAGTGTGAGCTCAGACTTGACTACTGTGTAACTGCTACTAGCCACCTTTCATTTTAGAAGCAGATGAGCCATTTATTTTTAACCAAATAATAGGAATATATTTCATATCCTTGCCTCTCTTCCAAGCCATGGAATTCTTCATGCATCAATTCTAGTTTGTAGTAGAGAATAGACTTTTCACAGATCCTGTTTAAAACATTTTGGAAACATCATCATAACAAGTTCTGGTTTGGCAGTCATTTCAGCTGTACCTTGAACAAAAACATGTAACTAATAGGCAAAACATGAGCCAAAGACTGACCACAACAGAATACCTCTGCTTTATATTATTATTTAAAAAAACACTATTCACATAAAATATTCTCAAGTGGTTCAAGAATGGATTCTCGTAAATCTGAAGTTTACAAAAATGCAACTGTTTTGGAAAGTTATTTCTGTCCCATCTTAGCCAAGAATGTTTAAAATTAACTGAAATGTAAAACAAAAAATATATTTTAGGAATTACTGTTTCCCGTTACCTGGAGACAGAAAATATTTTTGTTTTGCTGTGACAACAAGAATATGTGAATGACTGTACAGTACCCCAATAACTTGGAGTTCTGCCACAAAATAGGTGAAGAATTACAAGCCCAGTACAAGGGTAACATCTCTCTAATAGCGTGCAGCTTCAGACATGAATCATAACCTAATCCTTTTTTGTCCTTCTGCATGCACCCCACCCCACAAATGGAAAGTGATTTTGGAGTAAGCCAAAGCTTTTGTGTATTACTGATAAATCAGAAGTGCTGAGAATATCATTCCTATCATAGGAAGATATGGTTGTCAACAGCAATAAAAAAGTACTTTTCTACTTGAAAAACATTTAGCTGAGTAACAGAACATAACTTCCTTCCCGATCCTTTAACTCATGAAGCATACATCTTTCTTATGAAGCAGTGATGATGATAAAATGAATTATTTTTCTAGGTTTTTTGGGGTGCTGCTTTGCAATTTTTAGTTCTTAAGTCAAAAAGAGAAGGGATGGTTATTTGATCACTTTTTGCAGTTACAAACTGATGTTGAAGTTTGAATTTTATGGGTATTTCTTGTATGGAGTGGAGTTGTAGCCAGGTGCGTCCCAGTGTATTAGCGAGACAAGGTGGGTGAGGTAATAGCTTCTATTGGACCAACTTCTGTTGATGAGAGAGACAAGCTTTTGAGCTACACAGAGTTCTTCAGGTCTGGAAAAGGTACTAAGAGTGTCACAGCTAAAAACAAGATCGAACAGATAGTTTAGTTCTCACATATTTTAAGGGACTATTCAAGGTAAAATGGCCAGTGGAGTCATAGGAAAAAATGGAGGTTTAGTGGGTAACAAATTGTTGTAATAAACCATAAAGATGGTGTCTTTCAAAACCATGTTTTTTAGTCTCTAACAAAGTTATGAATTTCAGCTTCCAAGCTTGTCTTTTAAAAGAGTTGTGCAAGTTTCTTTTGAGGATGGGGACTGATAGGTCAAATACAGAGTGATCACTTTGTGAAAAGTGTTCACCCACAGGTGGCATGGTGTTTGTGTCTTTTATCATTTTCCTGTGTGAGGTCATTGAGAATGTAGTGTTTGATTTTAGATTGGACAGAGAGGCTATTGTAGAATGCTAAAAGATTGTCTGCCACCTTCAGATGTTTTGGGTTTATACTTGCTGCCTCTGCACCACTTCCAGATGGTCGGAGAGATTTTATCCTGGCTCTCTATCTTATAATAGTCAAATCACAAGCTCACACGGCTGGTTAAAAATATCCATTTTGAAATGCACATCTGAAAGCTGTAGTTGAAATTTGAAGTGCCAAATTAAAATATTTAAGGCTTTAAAATATTTTTAGGAAGAATGTGGAATGCTATATCTGACCTCCCTGTCCTCATCCTCAAAGGGAACCTGCACAATACCTTCAAATGATGAGCCTGGGAGCTTAAATTCATGACTCTGCTAGGCACCAAAAATCACGTACTCAGTAGAGACTCTGGGCAGGTCTACACTCCAGATTTACAGCGGCGCAGCTGCACCAGTGTAGTGCTTCTGGTGAAGATGCTCTAAGCCAGTGGTTCTCAACCTGCGGCCCAGTCAGCGCACAACTGCAGCCCATGTGACATCCTCAGGGCCATACAGGTAGTATTGAATGTGGCCCACAATGGTAAATAGGTTAAGAACCACTGCTCTAAGCTAATGGGAGGGAGTTCTTCCATCAGCTTAATAACTCGACCTCCATGAGAGGCAGTAGCTATGTTGGCAGGAGACATTCTTCCATCGACATAACACTGTCTATATTGGTGCTTAGGTCTGTATAACTATCACTCAGGGATGTGCATTATTCGCACCCTTGAGCAACATAGTTATGCTGCAGTAATTGTGTAGTATAGACCAGGACTCCAGTTTGTTTCATCACAGCAATCTATAACCCATTAATTCTCCTTTGTCCTATGACTGTATTGCCTTATCTTTTGATTGTATATTAATTATTGATTACTTACGAATCTCAAAGTGAAAAGTGAACAGTCTGAGGTTTGGAAGGTTCTAGTCCCAAGATCAGGCACAGTGTTGTTAGAATTAATTGTAAATTGGGAATCATGATATGTATGGTTGCAACATCCTCACACTTAAGAAAAAGCTTCAGAATTTTCAGTAGTTTTATTAACACAATTAGCAAAATCACAATCACTCCAGCCCAGCAAGGTAGATAGAGATAATACGGAAAGAGCACCTGAGCATCATATACTCACATCTTTCCTTGCAGAAAAACCTAAAGTGTTAGCTGTCATGATCATCATCGTCACCACCACCAGTGGTTGTCATTCTGGTATCTCCCATGGCACACAGGCTGGGATACAGCTTTTATAATGTGTTATGCTGATGCTACTATGCCTAATGCACAGTCAGCAGGGGCTTCAGCCCCTTTTCCTTATTTGGACTTCCAGACCCCACTAATGTTGGGGTGCCCTTCTCCTATAGGTTAGTAGACCTTTTACCTTAAGCTTATTAGCGTATATATTTATTCGTTGCCATGGCATTCTTGTGGTTGGACATCTGCTGGCGTTGCTATCTTAAAATATCCCAAGCTGATAGCAGCTGGCATCTTGTGCCATATACCTGTCAGCAGGTTAATTATTACAGTATTCTTTCTTGTGACACCTTATGATCTAGAATTACTTGTGGCTCGCTGCTTATGCTAGAACTTTTTAGGCCTTGATTAGTTTAGCTAAGTTATTGTTTTACAGGTCTTGAGGCTTGTAGGTTCATTACATTACTGCCTTAACTTATACCTATGCCTCATCTAGCAAATACCTATCCTATGAACTACACTGCAGATGTCTTAATTGCCCAGTTCATTTTGGTTTCTTGCAACATGTGTTAACTCCTTGTGCTTAATAATCTTTTCCACCTTGTATTTATCTATGACCTCTGATTACCTTTTCCAGACCTGAAGAAGAGCTCCGTGGAGCTTGTCTCTTTTGCCAAAAGATGTTGGTTCAATAAAAGATATTATCTTACTTATCTTGTCTCTCTCATGGAATCAGGACTTTTTTTTAAGAACTATAACTTTTTGAAAAGAAAATTCCCCTTGTCTACTCTAACTTCAATTGTTGAAACATTCTCTAGTGTTTTTGCACTTTGCTATGTTGTCTTTCTTTTTATTGTCCATAGCCTGTTGTGTGATCACACAGTCTGATAATATTGGCTAAACCAAAGAAATGTAGAAGTTCTTTGAAACTCTAAGTGAATACATTGGAGACTTGTTTTCTATTGTTTGTGTGCCTGTTTCCTGTTAATAAATGTGATCTAAAGAGGCTATACTCTATCTCTGTTCCCAAACAGGAAGAAAGTTGAACTGGAGTTTAGGGTGAGCATACATATCAGTAATTTCAGGATAAAAAGCATATGAATGTTCTAACTCCGAAAACAAGTATTATAAATTCACAAAATTAAGATATTAGATTAAACTTAAAAGAAATCTAAACACATAAAAGTTGTAAAAATTTACCACTGAGGTATCCGAGTGGTCTTAACTTTGCCTTGTAATGGGACCAATCATACTTTCTCTGTAATACTTTTTAGTTAAGGTTTATAGGATAAGTCCATTTCTACACGGCAGTTAGACAGCTGTGGCTGACCTGTGCCAGTTGATATGGGCTCACAGAGCTCAGGCTAAGGGGTTATTTAATTGTGGTGCAGACATTTGGACTCGAGACTGGAGCCCAAGCTCTGAGGCCCTCCGACCTTGTAGGGTCCTGGAACCCAGGCTCCAGCCCAATCCCGAATGTCTACACTGCGGTTAAACATCCTGTTAGCCCAAGCCCCATGAGTCCAAGTGGGTTTTTAATTGCAATGTAGACATACCCTTAGTGTTTTGCAGAATCTTCTCTGTACATTTTAGTATGTTATTTAAGATTAAGGACTCCTTTTTATGGCTCTAAGAATTTTGTTTTGTAAAGCCAGTAGAAATGTGCAGTGACCATAGCACTTCCATTGTCTCATCTTTCCTTTTTCTCTTTTTGATAACATCTTAGAAATTAATATTCTGTGTCTGGAGAAATATTGAAAATCCCCTGTTTATATAGAAGGCTTCCCATCCAAATACTGTAAGGCCTATTTCTGTTTAATGTATATGATCTGATGAGATCAAAGTGGTATGGCTGAAAGGTTTTCTACAGGCAAATATAGATAGAAACCCTGGGTTTTTGAGCAATGGCCTATGCATAAATAAAGTGAATTTACTGTCTTAGATTCAATAGTTATTTTTCATCAGTAGCCGGTAGTAACAGGACCTGTGAGCTAGATTGCTCATCTGAACTGTGTTCAGATTCTAATGTAACCAAAAGGCTTCTTTGGAAAATAAATAATTCTTGGTTCTCTACCTGCCCTCTATCATTTGCACTATATTATCTCTGGGGCTATAGCCTGATGCCAAGAACCATCCTAATACATTCAATTAACTTGGAAAGAAGAGCCTTCCCTAAATTTTAATCTGAAATTATATTTTGTGCAAGAATTCATACAACCGTAACATGAATAGTCTGAGTTTTTCTTTTAACCTTTCTATGTTTACTTGGAAGCTTCAGCAGAATACTCTCCTTCAGAGGACTTTTTGTGTAGTCTGTAAACTACTAACTAAGAGATTTTGCCACGTACATACCTTGGTATTTCCAACAGTAAAAACTATGATTTATGACAGAAAATATATTTTGTGTAGTATTAGACATATGTATCATCTTAAATTCCACTCATATTCAAATCCTACTGGAGGCCCATTGATTTCAATGGGTGTTAAATCAAGCTCATCGAATGGAGCAGCTGAAGTAGGTGGCAGAAGCAGCAACAGTTTTGTACAGAGTGTTTGGGAATATTGTTGCCACATGCTAGGGCCCTACCAAATTCAGAGCCATAAAAAATGTGTCACAGACCTTAAAATCTGGTCTTTTTGTGCTTTTACCCTGTACTATACAGATTTCATGGGGGAGGCTAGCGTTTCCCAAACTGGGGGTCCTGACCAAAAAGGAGGATCACAAAATTATTTTAGGAGGGTCATGGTATTGCAACCCTTACTTCTGCGCTGACTTCAGAGCTGGATGGCTGGAGAGCTGAAGGCAGCACCCCACCGGCAGCAGCTCAAGAAGTAGGGGTAGCAATACAATGCAATGTCACTCTTACTTCTGCTGCTGCTGATAGCCACTCTGCCTTCAGAGGTGGGCTCCTGGCCAGCAGCTGCTGCTCTCCAGCAGCTTAGCTCTGAATGCAGCACAGAAGTAAGAGTAGCAGTACTGCAACCCCCCTACAAAAACTTTGTGACACACCCCCAACTCCTTTTTGGGTCAGAACCCCTACAATTACAACACCATGAAATTTCAGATTTAAATAGCTGAAATGATGAAATTTATGATTTTTTAAAATCCTGTGACCATGAAATTGACCAAAATGGATCGTGAATTTGGTAGGGCCCTACCCATTACAAATAAATAGAATCCAAGTAATGAATAAAAGGCTTTTTTGGCCCTTTTAATTAGGCAGTTTCAGTGGATTTCAAAATCAGTGTATGCTTTGTCTGTATAAACACAATGAAGCATACTGAAGATTGCAAAATGTTGAGATGTAGATACAAGTGAAATCCTAACTAAAACAGTAGCAGTAGTGGGTAGTGATTGACTGTAGTCTTTATCTAGAAAAATATACCTGAAAGCAAGAATAGTATCTGCATAATGCAAAAATGTTTTGATGGGGAAGTTCAGGACTTCTAAAATTTTAGAAAGGGGAGTAAACCGACAAATTACCTGTTCCAACACTAAAGAAAATTGGAAATAAACTGCAGTTTAAATGGCTGAATTTTTGGAATTTTTCTACAAGCTGGGGAGAGAGGAACGTGTCTTTTCTACCCCAAGCAATCTACTGAAGAGGCCACTGCTTCTTTAGTATTTGGGGGAAATTTGAGTTGATGCCAGCTTCATATTTCACTGGCATATCTCTGTCTTGGGGAATCCCCAGCTGTCTGCTCTGGGCAGCTTTAAGACCCTTTGTGCAACTGGAAAAGTGTGCAGGAGACGTAGCAAGGCTGAAGATCTGTCTCAAGATCTTTAATTTCATTGTCATTGCTAAGGGAATCTAAGCCATACAGGGGGTAGGGCTCTTAACATTCAGTAAGCTTTTTGTTCTTCCAGTCCAACTACAGTTAGCATGTTTACTTCTATCCTCTCATCTCTGTGTGTCTCTCTCTAACCCTTCTTGCTTCCTGTATTTTTTTTTCCTTCCTTGCCTTCCCTTGGCTTCTTTAATTTTCCCATCTCCCTCTGCTACCATTACTTCAGCCTGTTCCCGTGTACCTTTTCAAAGACAGAGAAACTCCATAACACAATGTGGATCGGGGTGATTCTCTTGCATGACAGTGCTGTTCAGGTGATACCAGCAGCAACAGTTTAAAATTTGAGAATTAATCCTAAATTGTTTTTTAATTGATCTTGATTATATGACAGGGCATACAGTCCAGGAAGGCAACCTCAATTCAGAGTTATTTCCCCAGGATTCCCCTGCTTGAGTGAGTGAAAAAAAATTCTGTGAAACTGTGGGTCCAATTCAAATAATTGAAGGTGACAGAAGAAAAGGTCTTAAATCTGGTCTTTGTAGAATTTTAGAGCAACACCATGAAATACTGAAGCTAAGTTTGCATGCATGATCTTAACTATGCCCTCTTTTGTGAATGCTTTATGATAGTCCTTAATTATATGGTCACTAGTTTTTCTCAAAAGCAGTATAATATGTAATTTTATAGCCTTAAATAGATATATGCAGCAGCTTGTAACATTTCATTATTCTATGCTTTCAGTATTGTCACTGTCAGAATAGTGCCACTATATCTTGGACATTTAATATGAATATTCTTTTCTCAAAGCATTAAAGATAAGCAGTTTAATAATTTTGACAGCACACACTCACTCTCACACTCTCTTTCATATCCCCAGTGTGGACATACTTACTCCAGTAGAAGAGTGGAGTTTTTCAATTTAGCTTAAACCCCTTCTCAAGTGATATAAGCTTTAAAAAAAGGCACTCTTTTACTGCACACTTGAGGGATTCTATCAATTTAATTTATATCTATTTAAATTCACACCTGAGGTTATACCAAAATCATTTTCTCGGGTAGACAAGGCCTTAGATAGTCCATATATGTTAGCAAATTTTGACTTTTACTCTATTTTACTCAGTAAAATTTGGGGTAAGTACAGTTTTCAATGTACTCATATATATATATATATAAAACTTTAATGAACTTTTTTTTTTCTGGCATAAACAAGGTAGGACACAGTATATCTCAGGTTACTCATATGTCCAAAATAGCAGAGCTAAGATTGTGCATGCAGTCTTAACTCTTGGCATTTCCTAACTTCTGAGTGTTTTGGTGTGCAACCTTAATGTTTGATTATTATTGCTGCTATGGAATATAAATAAGGTTGAAAAGATGCTCAAGATCAAATATATGTATTGCGATGTACAAGACTTAGTGGCTTACTTTTTCATTGCTCATTTTAAAATTGAAAGGTCCAGCTTCCTGTTTTCCTTATCCTAAGTGATTGTCTATCTGAGCTCTTATAATTCCTTAAACTGCCCGTTGGAGAGGAATTTAGTAAAGTGGCTGAGAAATCTGACTTCTACTTAACCTTTCATCTCACAAACAAACATTTTGGTCCTAAATAGCTGAAAACAGACTATTTTTAGATTCTAATTTAGACAACATTTCCAGATTTGTTTTGTCATAGCATGGTGTCTGCTAAGTTGGAAAGACTCTGAGCCAACAGAAACCCTTGGGGGTTGTGTTGATTGTTGGACACTAATCCATTAAGAATCTCTCCACATTATATATTTTAGATTTATAACAATCTAATAGCATGGACACTAAACTATTTTAAGTCTGGACTACTGCCTTATAAAACCAAAGGCCCTCTTATGTATGCAAAGATCAGAAGTTTGCTATACTGAGACATTGCAACCTTTGATGATGATTCTCTTCATCTGGTGGCATAATCTGGAAAATATATGATAGGACCAGTAGAAATGTGGAAGGAGCTTCAAACTGGGTCACAAGCTCTGTTGGCCAAATTGGGCTTGGAATGTTGCAGAGGAAGTTCATTTAGCCCCTTTACAGGGTCATGGGGAATAACACTTCAATCTTTACTTGGGGTGTTGGTGGGTTTTGAAGAAAGCCACATGTATTCATTCTACCGGTGGAAAGGGGATTATTGTAACTTTGGAAGAGGAAGCAAAGGGGGGAAATAGGAAAACCTTACAGGGACCTCCCTCTTCTAACCTCTCCCATCAAATAAGCTTAGTATTTTGACAGTGTTAGAGGCAATTGATCAGAAGTGTTTGACGTGACAAATATCCTTCTGGTTTTCTATTCTCTTTGTAATTTTATGTAATAAAAATAGCATTGAGGAGACTTCAGAATGCAACGCATATTGTATTCAGTGGAGGAAATAACTGAAGATAAAGTTGATATAATTTTTTGGCTTTCTTAATGTCCCAAGCACCTTAAAATTGTTTGTTGATCTCAAAACCACTGAAGTGTTGCCACATCTGAGGTGGAACATTGCAGTTATTTAACAATGCACCACAACATTACGTAAGCTTTTAGGACAAAAAAAGCACCACGTCCATTTAAAACTGTAGGTGTGAGATAGTTGAAGATTAAGTGGGGAGAAAGTAACTACAAGTGTTTATCTAACTGAATGTTCACTTTGTCTTCCAGAGCCATGGTGTCATGGAAAGGGATATACTTCTTACTTGCACTGTTCTTGGCAAGCTTTTTTGGGAGCATTTTCATGCTCAGTCCTTTTCTACCTTTGATGTTTGTCTCCCCGGCCTGGTATCGCTGGATCACTGACCGCATTGTGGCCACCTGGCTCACACTCCCAGTGGTAAGTTGCAATGTCAGTGTAATTATTATAGGGGGAGCTGTTAGTGTCCCTGTATTTAAGTTGCCTAACACTTTCCATTATAAAAGATTCTTGTGGATTTTTTTTTTTTTTTTTTTTTAAGGAAGCTCCAACACCTCACATACCACCCAGCCTGGGCTAAATTTAGCTAGACCAAATTGGCACATGTAGTGAGACTTGTTTATGCTGGACTTTTAAAACAGCTTAGTTAGTGTGTTAGCTAACATCACAGTTTAAATCCTAATCTAGACAAAGAACTTCATTCTAAGCAAATGCTCTTGAACAATTTTGAACTTCCATTCAACTTAACTGTAAATGGAGTTCCCCTATATGAGAGTTCACAGTATTATACTGGATTTCGCGCTTTGTACCATGAAAAGTATCTCCTTATAGTATTGGAACTATCCCCCTTGTATATACAACAGATCAAAGTTTTAGTATTACTCTCAATGAGAATACAGTTCAGTTAAAGCGTCTCTCCTTTTTTGCACTTTTATCCTTCAGTGATTAATTCCCACTTTTTCTTCCTTTCTTTCTTCTACCTCAGCCCTCCTGCATTCTCCCCAAAGCAGTGCAGCTGCAATCACAAGAGCAAGTGGATATTTGATCATGTGACTTTAAAAAAAAAAAAAGTCTGTTTTGACTTTTGAAAAAGAATGATTGATTTGATCAAGGCCCAAAGCAGGGTTGTATGAGGGGACATGGTGGAGTAGCTCAGTGAACCACAGAGAATAGAGCATAATATAGTCCTTAACTGCTTGAAAGTCAGTGATGCTGCTTAGTGAGAATGGCTGGAGTACTAGTGAATAGGTGTTTTTTACTGCAGAACTTACTATAGAGGGTCACTTTCCCATGCCCCAAGCTCCTAAGAATCACGGTTGGGTATGGGTTGGTGAACTTTGCTGTTCTTCATTTAATCCTTTTAGGTTTTACACAAGCATTTTAGTTCTTCCAGCCAAATTACAAAGACAGATAATATCAGGTCAGCAAAATGAACCTTGTCCCAGAAGTGACTTTCTTTGGTTACCCTATAGCTATGAGAGTCAGCGGGCCCATTAACAACACACTTTCCCCTGACTCGATTACAATACTGAAAGTTACCATGGACAGGACCTAACTGTGTCCCTATGGCTGGACTTAATCAGTACAGTGGTTCTTTTGCTTTTTTGTGCTCTCGTTCTCAGTTTGTGTTGTCTTTTGAGGGCATTTGCACATACAAATGCACTATTTGATGTTCCCTAATTGTGAAGAGGCTCTTTTCCTTCAGGTGATAAACAGAATCTCAGGAGGTCTTTTAATCTTTCTGAAATAAAATGATGCTATAACTATCAGCACTTTGTTGCTTCCAATGCATCCATTCCTCCATAAGAAGATTAATATCTTTATTAAGTAGAGATGAGTTTGTATTTTCTCTGCCTTGAAGTATTTGGGCTGCTTTATGTGCAGCTCGAAGTTTGTTTGTTCTTCCCACCATTACAAGGATTATTACAATGCTACAAAATCAAGAATTAAGAATTAACAACTGGGCAATTTTTTTCCCCCATTAACAGTTGAATAGTATAGGCGACTTTAATCTCTTGTGGACATGTTTCCAATTCAGTTGGTAGTAATAATATCAGAAGTCTGACCTTGTGCTTGTCTAAATTTCTTAAAATTGCCAACTCAAGAAATTGGGTACCAAATTTTAATTCAGATTGTAGAAGAGTGATGGTTTTGTGTTTGGAAATCCATAAAAGCTCCAAAGTCTCCAATATTGATTATGACATAGCTGCTTTTAACATTTTTTTCCTAAAAAAAAAGTCCCTTCAAATTAGAATCCTTTTATGTATTAATTTTTTTATGTGAATGGCAGCTTAGTATCTGGAAATAGTAGCGGTGGTAGGTAGAAGTAGAGTTGAGCATATAATTGATATTTTTGGTTCAGGGGACAAACCAAAACATAGCTCGGTTTGATTTGAACTAAAGCTGATGTTTTTTCACTATTTCTAACCAAACCAAATATGCAAAAACTTTTGTTTTGGTTCAAATGCAATGTTTTGTTCAATCCCAAACTATTTTTTGTGTATGTGTTGCGTTGTTGTGGGTTTTTTAATTAGCTACATTTCAGAATGAAAAATCTTTAACTTAAAAAAAATCCACTTGTTTGGTTGAAACCACTTGCTGAATTTGACCTGAATTTATGAATCATCTTGGTACCCTGAAAAATGAATTTTTGGCAGATTTACTGTCTGCTGGAAAAAGGTTACCTTGCTTTAGTTAAAAGCATGGTAGTTCCATTGCATGGTATTTCCACTGTATCTGCTGTGTCATGCAAGAATCCAAAAACAGATCTAAGTAGTTTTGAAAATGGTTAAGTACTTTATTAAAAAAAAATTTCATTTTGCAAAGACATTTAGGCTTAGACCTGGCTGGAAGATAACAATTCTGTTTCACAGCAACTTTCAAGGTTTCAAAATCTTGTTTTGTTCTGCACTGGAACAAAACCAAGTCTTTTAGAATGTTTTTGTGAAAACAAAAAGCCTGTTTTTGGGTTGAAACCTAAGCTTATAGATTTGGGAAGTGGGTCCATGGTTTGTCTTGGTGGTTAGAGCACTGGGCTGGCATGTCGAAACCCGCTCTACCCGAATCAGAGCAACATTTTTCATCCCAGATCATTCTGAATCCCAGGCCAGTGCCCTAACCACCAGACCATAGAATGTGAGACTCACTTCACCCAATCTACCCAATGAAAACTTTGTCAAAACGGCTACATATCCGCAGGAGATCTCAGGGTCCTCCCTCAGGAATTCTCTTTTCTGTGATATGCCTACATCTCCAGGCTTCAGTATTGTCTTCCTTTCTGTGAATCTTCCCATGAGTGACTGCATTCATGCAGTATCTGCTGCCTCAGGAATACGCATGTAGCATCTAAGTACAAAATAAGCACTATCTTAAAGAGCCCTTAAGGAAGGACAGAGACTCCTTATAATGGAGCAAGGTCTTCATCCTGCATCAAATCTGGCCTTGTGCTCCTCCCTGCCACCAGACATCGGCCACTGAAAAACCACAGTGCCCTATCAACTTCCATGGCTCGCTTGCCCCTCCTGCCTCCCCCCCAGATCTTCAAGGGATAGACCTGTAAGCAAATTTGGAAGACCTTCCCCCAAGAGGAGTGGGGCCAGGTCTCCTCAGAGAGACCACTTGGAAAGGTCTGTGCCCTGCAAATGCTTCCACAAAGCCTTCAAGCAGTCTCGGTACTGAGGAATCTTCTATATCTAAGTCCTTGTCTGCTTCCAACTTATATGGTACCTATCACTCAGTATTGAGGCCTTTGGAACCATTGAAACTTGGACTAGAGACTACTGATCCTCAGCACTGTATTAAGAAGGCAGTATGCTCTACATCTTCCACGGCCTTGTTGGTACCTAGACCATTGGTACAACAGATTCCAGAACAATCAGTAAAACACTTAGTATCTCTTACCTCTATGGCTGGGACTTACCAAGTCACCATGCTCGTTCACTCAGTACTGCAAGAGTTCAGGTTGTCAAAGGATCTGCTTATTTCTGAGGAACCTGAGTCTCTTCTATTGAAGTTAAGTTTCCTGATACCACAATCAGCATTATCCCGGCTTCCCCCCTTTCACTGGGATTGCCTACCTCCCTGGTACCAATATGTTCTGAAAGATGGCTGATTCCTCCTCCACTGGACTATGAAAAGGAGGGTTTTTCAGATTCCCAAATTTCTCTGCAGGGTTCTGCTAACTACCTACATTTGACTATCTGGAACCTGAACCTCCTTCCAATTTCTTTCTCCCCAGAGGAGGTTATCATCCCTCATGTATCACTTTGAGTTAAAATACTTTCAAGATCCAATGAACAGTGCAGCAGGTACCCTTCAGATCCATTAGCGGAAGTGCAGGAGACATTGCACAAATGGTTTGACATCTTGCAGACATCATCTTCAGCATGGATTGCCTTCCCTATAAATGAAGCACTATTAAAACCTGCCAAGTCCATCTGTCAGTCTCTTGCTATTGTTTCTCCCTCTCACCCCCCCAGTGGCAAAAAGATCAGACAAAAAGTATTATGTCCCATCTAAGGGCTTGAACTTCTTATTTTCCCCACACTGAACCAAATCCTCTAGATGTGGACACAGTAAATGAGTGTCAGAGGCAATGCTGTTTGGAGACTACACCCCGTGACACGGACCACAAATCCCTGGAGTATTTGGGTGCACAAGTTACTCTTTTGCTACTTCACAATTCCAAATTGCTAACTTTCAGTTGATTCTGGCAAAACACAGTCACATTCATTAAACTAAGTGTAGCTCTTTCATTGAACATCTACCACAACAGCACAAAGAACAGTTCCAAGCTGCCATTGCAAAAGGGCAGTTCTTGACTAGAATAACCTTGCAAGCTTCTCTCGATGTGGCTTATATGGCAGCTCATTCTGTTGTTATGGCTGTGATAATGTGCAGGGTAGCATGACTTCAGTCCCTTTCAATGGTCCCTTTCATGGTCAGTGATACCATGTATAATTTGGTGACTACTTTGAAGGACTCCAGGGTGAGCCTTTGTTTGCTGGATATATATAGTCTGCGAACAAAAAGAGGCTTAATCTATCTCAGGTGGCGCAGAGATAACCTCCTTCTCAACTTTCCGTAGATCTTTGGAGTACCTAGGGAAGGAAAAAACGCATTTCAGAGGGGACAATCTTCAACTACTACAGCAACCTCAACTCAGCAGCTAATGACAGCCACGTGTTCCTTTTGACTCCTTGGTCAAGGGCCACAATGTGCTGATTTCAGATCTTTCTTGGGCCATCTTACACCAGGCAATTTTCATGCTTTTGGGAATGGTCTCTTCCATTTTTACACCTTAAATGAGCAGATTACCTCCGACAGATGGATCTTGGAGGTTATAACTTTGGGAAACTCCATTAAGTTCCACTCCATGGCTCTTTCCCCGTCCCTTTTCAGGTAGCTCTCTGAAGTAAGAGACTCTGTCCCATCTCTGTTTAGGAACAGAAGAACCAATTCCCACTCCACACAAGGGAAGAAGGCATTATTCCAAGTACTTCTTAATTCCCAAAAAGAAGAATAGATGAGCCAAATTCTAGATCTATGGATGCTGAATACCTTGGTCAAGATGCAGACACTCCTGTGGCACCTTATAGACTAACAGACGTTTTGGAGCATGAGCTTTCGTGGGTGAATACCCACTTCGTCAGATGCATGTAGTGGAAATTTCCAGGCAGTATATATGATGTAGGCAAGCAAGCTAGAGATAACAGGTTAGTTCCCATCAGGAGGGATGAGGCCCTGGTTCTAGCAGTTTGAGGTGTGAAAACCAAGAGGAGAACTGGTTCTGTAGTTTGGCAGCCATCACAGTCTTTGTTCAATCCTGAGCTGATCAGGACAGTCTGACTACCAAAAGGAGACCGCCGGGACAACTCTCAATACCAAAATTCTACAGCCACTCCCTCAGATCCCAGAGGAAGTACACTCAGAAAACTGGCCCTCATTTATCAGGAACTCTCTACACTAACACCGGAACAGATCAGATACCTTAGAGCCCCCGACCAGGTTTATTCTATCTACTACCCACGATCCACAAACCGAAATCCTGGACGCCCCATCATCTCGGGGCATTTGGCACTCTCACTGTGAAGGACTGGTGGATTATGTGGCTCTCTCTCAGACCCTATGGCAGCACTCCCGTATCTCTGTGACACCACTGATTTCCTGAGGAAACATACATGCATTTGTCACCTCCTATAACAACACCATCTAGCCACATGGATGGAGAGGCTCTCTACACAAACATCCCACACACAATGGAAACAAGCGTCAGGAACAGATCCCTGATGATGCAAGCACAACTGCTTGCTGAGCTCTGTGCCTTATACTCACACACACTTATTTCAAATATGATGACCTATATACTCCAGACAGGCATGCTATGGTCACCCTGGCCCCACAATATGCCAATATTTTTATGGCTGACCGTTAACAACGCTTCCTCAGCTCTCGTCCACTCACACCCTCTCACCCTCATACGGCTCATTTGATGACATCTCATCATTCTGGACCCATGGGAAGGAGACTTGGGAAAATTCTACCACGAATTCAACGTATACCACCCAATCAACCTTCGCCTGGACCAATCTACATGGGAGTTCCACTTTCTAGACACCACGGTGCAAATAAGTGATGGTCACATTAACACACCTATATCGAAACTACCGACTGCTATGCCTACCTTCATGCTCCAGTTCCATCCCGCAATCACACGATCCATTGTCTACGCAAAGACTGAGGTACAACGGCATCTGATTAACCTTCAGACAGAGACCACACCTACAAATCTCCATCAAGCATTCTCAAAATTACAATACCCGCACGAGGAATAGAAACGATCAACAGAGCCAGACGTGTACCAGAACTCCTACTGCAAGGACAAACCAAGAAAGAAACCACGGGACTCCCACTGGGCCATCACATAAGCCCCCAGCTAAACTCCGTCCACGCATCATCAGGGATCTACACCCACTGGACATGATCCCACACTTTTTCCCCAAAAAACAGGCCTTAGGTGGCAAGGCCAGTCCTCGCCCAAGACACCTGCCAACCTGAAATTGATTTCTTCACCAGAACTGGCACACCGTACTATAGTAACTCTAGTCAGGAACCTATCCATGCAACCACCCGATGCCACTCTGCACATATCTACACCAGCGACACCATCACCAGGACCTAACCGATCAACCACCACCATCACCGTTTCATTCACCTGCATGTCCGCCAATTAATAGTACGCCCATCAATTGCAGCAATGCCCCCTCTGCTATGTACATTCGGCCAAATCTGGACAGTCTACGGAAGAGATAATGGACACAAATCAGATATTTAGCGAATGGCAATATACAAAAACCTGTAGGAGAGCACTTCAACCTCCTGCACACTATAGCAGACCTTAGGTGCATACTGCTCAAAAAATCAGACCAGACTTCAAGAGAACTGCTGAGAACTTCAGTTATCTGCAAATTGGACACATAGTCAGAATTGAACAAAGACTATGAATGGTTGCCAACTGCAAACCAGTTTCTCCTGTCTTGGTTTTCACACCTCAATGCTGAGAACAGGCTCTCTCCCTGATTGAATAACCTCTTATCTCGAGCTTGTTGCTTAGCATATATATATCTGCCCGGAATTTTCTACTACATGCATCTGACCAACAGTGGGTATTCACGCACGAAAGCTCATGCTCCAAAACATCTGTTAGTCTATAAGGTGCCACAGGATTCTCTGCTGCTTTTACAGATCCAGACTAACACGGCTACCCCTCTGATACTTGGTCAAGATGGTGACACTTCCAGTCATCATCCCATCTCTGTATCCCGGGGACTGCTTTGTGATCCTCAGCCTTCATATCACAAGAAATTTCTGCACTTCATGATGGGGCAGGACCATAACAAATATCAGTCCTTCCCTTCAGGTTAGGCACTACTCCCAGGGTATTCACAAAACTCATGACAGTGGTGGCTTTACAACTTCTCAGTGGGGAGTAGTAGACTTCCCTTCCCTTGCTGATTGGTTTCTCAAGGGATGTTCCTTCACCATCAAATTGGCATTCAGTACTATGATTCTGTCAAACAGTCTTGGTTTCCAGCTCACCTTCATGAAATCTTCCACTGATACAGACGTTAGAGTTTATAGGGGCCATGCTGGATATCTCCACAGCCAGAATTTATTGCTAGACAATAGATTCCTTGCACTGCCACGTATGATGATGTCTGCAACTTCTCAGGTGTGTGGCAGCATGTACTTTTGGTACGCTTCATGACTGACCCTCTATTTGCTGTCTTTTTCAAAGATAGTTTCTCTTTGAGCACATCCACACTTTTAACCCAAAGTTACTTCGGATTTTCATATCCATCAGTTTATCTCCCAGTATTTTACTGCAATCCTCGCTGGTCAAAACATGAAGCCATACTTCATAACTTAGATGTCAGGAGAGCATTGGTTTAATTATCTGGACATGACTAGATTTTTTTGATCCTCCCGAAGGTTATTTATTTCTGTTGTGAATAGAACTATAGGGGTTGCTGTGACTAACCAGAAGCTTTCTAAATGCGAGTTTCTATTTATATACTCACCTGTTATGTGGAGGCTAACATATCCTCCCGTCCCCCTTCCCCCCATCATTGTTTGTTCTACAAGATCGTACTCCACATCTGTAGCCCTGCTGGAGGGTGTATCTGTTACAGAAATATGCAAGACTGCTACATGGGCTTTGATTCACACTTACTTGTCACACTATGCCTTGCTTGATGCATCCCAAGCAGATATTGCCTTTGGCTCTGTAGTCCTATAGACAGCCTTAGACAGAGTTCCAAAGAACCTTCTTCCTTAAAGCGTGCTGCTAGGGAGTCACCTCAAGTGGAGCACCCATAGGGATACTACTTGAAGAAAAAGAGGTTACATACCTTGTTCGGTAACTGAAGTTCTCCGACGTGTGTCCCCCTGCGAGTGTTCCACTACCCACCCTCTTTCTCCTCTGCTTTGAATTCTCATTTTGGGGCTTTGCAATGCAGAAGGAACTGAGGGCATTTAATCTGTGTGGGCCTGTATATCCTCTGTACAGGACAGGAGGATGCGTAGGATGCATGCACGAGCCGAACGGGCAGTGCTACTGAAAATCTCTAATTGAAGGCACATGAAATGTGTGCACACCTCAAGTGTCATGCCCATAAGGGGGACACATCTCCAAGAATTCCAGTGACTACACAAGGTAGAAACCTGTCCTTTTGACAAAATTCCAGTTAGCTGAAAATGTTCCAACCAGCTCTACTTAGGTTCTTAAGTTTCTAATCACTTATTAAAATGATACTTAGGTTTCTAAGTCACGTAGGCACTTCTGAAAAGATGTAGGATAAAATTTTCAGATGTGGCAGAGCTGCTTTAGTCTGAGAAAAATCTCATCAATAGCATTGTTATTAGAACAGTGTGTGGCCAATATTGTAATTTGCTTAGAATGCTTTTAAAATGCTTAGAATGAAAGCTGCTAATGTCTCATTAATAAGCGATATAGAACTATTAGTGTTTCTCATAGACTTTAATTGCAGGAAGTTCAGATGATTTATTTTTAAAATGATCCAATAATTAGTGTTTTCATCTAATTCTGTAAAAATAGAATTTAAAGTAATTAATAAGTAGTTCAGAGTTATAAGCAATTGATGGTGTGGCGCTTATTTCCTTAGGGAAATATTACTATGTAGGGAATATTCATCGTAATTTGACAATTACTTTGAACACAGGAACAATCTGTTTGACTCCTTCAGATACGTTATTGCATGGTAGCAGACTGGCTAAATTTCCTTTTCTGTGTTACCTTCCCAAACATTTTCACAAGCCCACAAAATAGCTCAGATTTCCAAAAATTTCTTCATTTTGAGAAATGAATTTTTAATTTAAAATATGTATAAACACAATCTGTTTTAGAACCCTAAAGGAGCTGAAAAAGCATGTAACAATTTTTGTCAGACTCACTGCTTTTTCTTGTCGATTAACCCCTCTAAGCCTATATTAGCCTTTCTTCCCCACTTCCCGGGGTACTTTCTCCTACCTAAGAGTTTCTTCAAGGCTGATAACACCTGGCAGAGAGCACACAGCCTTCTTATTGTTTAAGTGATATATGTACACACTTTCACCAATTTGGTCAACATCTAATGTGTTTATCAAACCCATCCAAGAGAGAATTAAATTTAGTTTTAGAAATGAGAAAGATAACACTCTGCAATCAATACATCTCAACTGTTTTCCACTCTGAGGAACGTAACTTGCTCTGCTTTTACAATGGTTCATTACTATCCTTGAACACCAACAACTTGCCTGCTATACTGTAGTGGGTTGAGTCACTTTTCATTACTGTTTGGCACTTATTGTATAGCACTTTTCATCCAGGGATCTCAAGCTATTTGCAAATATAAGCATTGTCCCAGTTTTACAGATGAGTAAACTGAGACACAGGAGCTAAATTGTCTAAAGATGCATAGCACGCCAGTGGCAGAGTCACAGACAGAAACCAGAATCTCCAGACTTCCAATCTTGCATTCTCTCCTGTTGTTTTTTTTTTAGTTCAAAGTTTTCAGTTTTGTATCAAGGATATCTGAGCTTGAAAACACGTTTTGTTTTTTTTTACTCTTTCACAAATTGCTCTTTTCACTGTTATAAAGTGTGTGGTAGGTTATTTTAAAAAAAAGATTTTCTTTTATTATGCATTAGACATCACTGAGTCCCCCTAATGGATGGTCAGCAAGCTGTTGTAATTGGACTCGGTGTTTGGGTTGCACACATGCTTCCAAGCAATTTGGGTGCAGGTACCATCCAGTTATTGTTTCTGATTCTGTGTCTCTAAGGCATGCTGCTGGGTGCAGACCTCCTGTCTCACCCTCTTCCTTTGGATGTGAAACCCTGCAGTTGAACTGCTTTAGGCGCTGTACCCCTACTATGACCTTCCCAAGTTGCTTTTGCAGGTTCTTGCCTTCTTCCCTTCTTCCCAAGAGTTCCACCTCCATGCATACTCTGGTTTATAGTACAACTCGTCAGTGCCACGTGGCTGGTAAAGTAAGGAATGCTGTCTTTGCACAGCAGTTTCTAAAACCACATGAACTTTTACTCTCAAAGCATACAAATGTTACAGATCTTTAGGTAAACTACAAAAATGTATGCACTTTCTCCTGTGAATTTATGCTCACCCTTTATTGTGAGTCCTTAGGCCCAGGCTGAGTGTCAGGTGAGTAGGTACCTCTGCTTCTTGAAGTCTTTCTGTTGTCTGGTGGTGGTCAGCCAGAGAGAGACTCGACAGATCCTGTTCTTAAGTAACACTTCTGTCTTCTCAGGCATCTGACTTGACTGACTGACCAACTTCAGAACCCCAGGCAGATGGATGGCGGGGAAATTCTTGCCCCCCTGAGCTCCAAGTGGGAAAACTAATTTCTTTAAGCCTCAACACTTCTTATAGCAAAACCATTATTTTAGGGCGGATCTCTGTTTTCGAAGCCCATCACCATTGATGACTCTTCTGTCCTAGATGCCTCTTGCCAGGTACTTACATACTCAAAGTGTGAGTTACATTCGTTAAAATGATAGATACAATGTTATGTGAAAGTCACAATTTAATGCAGAGATAAATGAGTCCATCACAGTGTGTTCAAATTTGCCTAGGATTTCCCGTTTCCAGACCCATTTTCTGTCTTCACTTTCATCCCCAAGAATGGCTAGAAGTGAAGCATGCTGTCGAGTTGACCCTTCTGGCTGAGGACATGATGTGGTACGTTCTAGAGCTCTTCAGTGCCATGCTAGTATTGACCATTCACTCACTCACATGATACACGAGGCACTTTCCCCTTCCTGCTAGGGAATTTTTGCCCTGCAATGTTCCAGACCCTGCTGGATCATATTAAACCTGGAATTTTGATTCCTGCATACCAGTGCAATATGCTATTGGGTTCACAGCTCATTTTAAAAAAGATTATTTGTAGGCAAAAAGGGTGTTTGTATCTGATATCCAGATCAGCAAAGAGTGGCTATTTGAGAAGTGCTGATTATTGATTCCACCTCTTTAATTAGGGACTATAGCAGACAGCTGTTGTGTAAAAAATTGACTGACCTTCAATAAGAAAACAGTTAAGGGAAGTTAATTGTTTTCTAATGAAGTTGGGTGTTAGGAAATTAGTCAGTGAAAATTTATTTCCGGGCGGGGAGGAGAGTGGGGATTGATCTAAGTTACGCAACTTCAGCTACATGAATAACGTAGCTGAAGTCAATGTACCTTTAGATCTACTTACTGTGGTGTCTTCACTGTGTAAGTCGACAGCTGATGGTCCCCCATCGACTCTGCCTGTGCCTCTCGCTCTGGTGGAGTACTGGAGTCGACGGGAGAGTGCTTGGCGGTCGATTTAGCGTGTCAACCCTTGCTGGATCAATCGCTGCCCGTCGATCCAGCGGATAGTGTAGACAAGTCCGAACAGATTTGCTTCCCTCCCTCCCTCTGCTTTGAGTGGAAAGTCATAATATCAAAATATTTCTTCTAGGCTTTGCTGGAGATGGTGTTTGGTGCAAAGGTGGTTATAACAGGTGATGGGTTCATCCCCGGAGAAAGAAGTGTCATCATAATGAACCACCGGACACGAATGGACTGGATGTTCCTATGGAACTGCCTGCTGCGATACAGCTACCTCAGACTAGAAAAAATCTGTCTCAAATCCAGTCTCAAAGGCGTTCCAGGATTTGGTAGGTCATCTACAGTTTTAATGGATAAAAGAGAATTAGTAATAAATTACAATATTTCACTTCTCTAACACCACCCTAACCTTCCCTTCAACTTCTTCTTCAGTGTTAAGATCAGCATTTTCCCACTCTGTACAAATGCACTTGTCAGGCTCCTTGTTTCATTAACTAGCATGTGCTACCGAAAGGGGGTGTGTGTGTGTGGTGTGGTTTTTTTTTTAAAGCTTCCTGTGGACAAGTCAGAAATCAGCGTTCTTTCTAATAGCCATAGTTTTAAATTCAGGTAACAGAAATACACTGTACAGTATATGAACTAGCTTAGTTTTGTCCTTTTGTTTGTCATTGTTTCAGTGATGTAGGCCAGAAACTGGTTTGGGCTGAAGATACTGAACAGAGAAATTTATTTCAAATGAGCCAAAAAATTTTCATGCAAGTAGTTTCAGAATAAATATGCAAATTTATCTGAAATAAACATGTCTTTTTGCATTTTATTATTTTTTTTAGATTTGTTTGACATCTCACACAAAATTACTTTGTACAGGATATGTATCAGCTTTCTGAAGTCCAAAGGATAACCTAATTTGTGGTTCCCTTTTGTCAGTCCATTTACTTGCACAGATAATTTTTGGCAGTAGTACATATAATTCTGTTAATAGTGAGTGACTTGCTGAGCAGTAGAGAGAACTCTCATATTATCCCACAGCAAAATTAGTGCATCCTTACCCTACACCATTGTTATGATGGTCTTAAGAAAGTACATGATCTGACTTTAATATAACACTGTAGCAGGATAGAAGGTTCAAAGACTCTGCATAGGATTACAAGGCTCCCCTGCTGAGCCAGCCTAAATTCAGATGCTTGAACACTGAAAAAAATTATGCAAAATATTGTGACATACCCATGGGGTACAACCTGGAACTGTGGGACTACTGAGTCCCCTGAAACTGTTCATCCTGGGCTATCTCTCACAATGTTGTGCTAATGATAAGCAGCAAACCCCTCCAGTTGCTGTGATCAATCAGCCATCAACACGTGGAGGCACACATACGCCTAAATTGCATGAATGCTCTCTAAGCCACTCACAAATTATACACGGGGAGACTCCAGCCAATTTCCCCAGCCCCCACCCATCTTGCACCCCAGTGATGTGCCATCTTACACTGCTCAAGACCTCCTCTTGAACAGTACAAGCTCATTAATTAGTTTGTCACTTTTGTCAAAGGAAAGTGGACATGCACCAGCCGTTGTAATCTGAGCAGATTCCTCAGACACTCTAGACAAACTAGTACGGATAAAACATGAAAATAAGTTTATTTTAGTGATTATAAGTGTTAGGCATAAATGTTAAAGTTGGTTACATAAGAAATAAAATAGAAATGCAGTCTAGATTCTAAACTTTAACAGACCAAGCAAGATTTGAATCAAACAGCTTTTCTCACCCCACTGGATGTTCCGGGCAGTTTACAGTTCTTAAATCACAGGCTGAATTCCCTTCTCAGCCTTGGACCAATCTCCCCAGTTCGAGGTCTTTGTCTTCCAGGCGATCTTCCAGGTGTTGAGATGGGGAAGGAGAGAGACCAAGTGGTGATATAATTGACCCTCATTTACACTTCCTCTGCAGGTGCTAGAAAGATCCGTGTTGTGATGTGGGGGTTAGGTAGCTCCCATTGTATATGTGCCTTCTCTGAGGAGTCTCTAGGAGAGTAGACTCTTCTTGATGGGCCATCAACACGTCTGGCTGGTCCTGATGTAAATCTGTCTTGTCAGTGTTAGCTGCCCTTTTGTTGCCAATGAAAGGCTAGCTGTGGGCGTTTTCCACTTACTGCATGTTTCAGAAATAGACATATAGCAATATTTCATAACTTCACATACAAAATAGTACAATACAATTCAACAGGATATTAATGTTCAACGGATCAAGACTTCTTAAATGATACCTCACAAGGCATGCACTGTACAAAACATATCATAATCGTATCACAGTGATGAATATGGGGTTCCAAGGTGCTATTTTGAGATAGTGTCACAAATACTTACTGCTGACACATGCACACAAGTGGATTTTGTTAGTTCCAGTCCTGATGTAAGGGGGCAGAGAGAACTAATAGCTGACACAGAGGAGGTTCTGCAGGGAAACCTGAGGAACAGCCAAGTTTGAGAAGAGCTTAATTTAAAGTGTTCAATTTAAGTTTAAAGCCAAACTCTTGGAAAAGTGAAGTTTGGACAATTCAATGTGTGCCTGTGGGTGGAGTGGGTTGGTCTGTTCAAAGCAGGACAGGCACTGCACCTCTTTCAAAATAGTGGCCTCCTCTCTTTTGTTAACATGTGAGAACTCTCCCTCATTCCTACCCATTTTACACATAATTAATTACTTTGGCATATTTTGTAAGATATAAGGAAAGGAAATTCATACAGCAAAAACTGTTTAATGAGTTCAGATTACAGCAGGACGCACTCCACGCAACCAAAACCTTAAAAGCAGGGAAATAAGTTAAGTCTCTGACACCCTTTGCCACCTTCACATTGCCTACGGTGTGGAGGTCAGTAACACTCAGCGCTCGATAAGGCATTCACTTTCATCTCAGACAGATAACAGAGCAATACATTACCCCAGCTTAATCAAGCTCTTGTTCTTAAAGCAAAATCTTAACTCTTTCTTCTTAATCTGTTATACCAAGAAATTTCCTGACATGAGCTGCAGAAGAACTAATGTTCTTTGTGTACATTAATCTAGAGAAGAGCTACATGGAGTGTCTTCAAAGTAGGTTTGATGAATTATTAGATTATAAGCTAATGAATAGACCCCCAAAATAGAAGGGTTATACTTCTGGCCCTGTGTTTAAAGACAGACTAGTAAACTGAATGCATGGCTAAAAAGACAGTGCTAATAGTAGGGTATTAGTTTTGTGGCATAATGGAGTTCATTTTACTACAGTTTGGCAGGCTGGAGCTGTATAGAAGGGACACCATTGTTACTTGCTGTGAGATGCTTTAAACTTGCGGGCAAGAAAATGCTGTGCAGAATGGCAGAAAGGGAAGGAGTGAATGAAAGGTGAGATCCATGAATCCAGCAAAGAGATGCACATGGAGAATTTCTATATGAACTGACTGAAACACAGTGCAGCAGCAAAAGCTGTCGGGGGCTAAATACAGAAGGCTAGAGATCATTAGACGTCAGTTGGAGCAGTTTATGCCTCGTGTCAATCCTGTGCTTTGCTTTCCAGTACAGATTTTTAAATCCATGTCAGGACTGCAAATGTATATTCAGTAGATCATGTCAGGGGTGGCTCTAGGCACCAGCAAACAAGCAGGTGCTTGGGTCAGCCCATTTGCAGGGGCGGCATGGGAGCTGAGAACCAACAGAGGGCTATAGATCCAGCCCGGGAGCAGGGAAAGAAATACATTTCCCAGCATTCCCTCGGCCGCTATCAAAAGGAGAGGGATGGGGAGGGAGTATGGTAGCTGAAACCTCATGCTGTAGCTTGCAGTGAATGGAGAGCTCACTGCTAGAGTGGGGTGGCACTGTGAATGGGGAACAAGTGTGCCCAAGGAGTAGAAGGCTTTGGCCCAGATATCCCCTTCAGAAGACATCCCCAGACTGGATTAGGAATACTGGTGTGACCTCACCTTGCAGCCCCCAAAGAAGGAATTGGGTGGACTTAAATGGGCAGTGCCCCCTCTATCTGAAGCCTAGCAAGGGAGGTATGTGGATCCCAGTAGAATTTAAAATGGAAAAGTAAGGGAGGAGAGGCTCTTCTGGACCTGAGCAGCTTTAGATGCAGTACCAGGCACGTAGGAGGATTTCCACTTCTGAGCCATGGAAGCAGAAATTAGCTAAATTTGGAAAGGAAAAGTCAATTTCAGGAAGGGAATCTAGCACCTGCCTTCCAGGTTTGAACACCACAAAATTCAGGAGCGCTCAAGCTCAATTTGAGCAGCTGTTACTTCATTTCTCCCAAATCAAATGTACTGATCCACTGTAACTTGCTCTAGAAAAAGTAGGATAAAATTGAGCAAGAAATGCTTCCCAGTGGTTATTAGGGCTGGAATTGCTATTTTCAGCAGCCATTGCCTTTTTTATTATTGTTTGTTTAGAAGGAAGATGATGATATTGCATTGGCAAATTCCCCATAGAAACAAGGAGTGGAACAAAAGAATAATAAAGGCACCTCAACTTTTCCTCATTTATGGAGGACAGTCTTATAATATCATCCAGATATCCTCCAATCACACAAGCTGAAAATTGTTCCACTTTACTGCAGTTCTGTAACCATATGGGAACCAGTCCTGTCTGTGTTCTGTGCACATCCAAAATTCCTGCTGAATGACCCACCCTGGGAGGAAGTTACCAGTTGACCAGGCTTGGAAGTCGGAAGGAGTGGTCAGGTGTGTGGGGTGGGGCCAGCAGTGAGTGTGCGTGAAGGGAGCCAGAGCCCAGGGCTGGGGTGGCAGGTGGTGTGTGAGTGGGGGGGTGCGGTGGGGAGGAAGTGGGGAGCCCAGTGGTGGGGCAGCACAGGATGTGTTGGGGGGAGAGCCAAGGCTGGGTGCGGGGTACGGTTGGGGGTGGGAGAGCCCAGGGCTGTTGTGGCAGGGGGGTGCGGGTCGGGGGGAGGCCCAGAGCTGGGGAAACAGGGGGTGCAAGTGGGTGGGGAGAGCCCAGGGCTGGGGCAGCAAGGGAGTGCGGGGGGGAGCCCAGAGCTGGGGTGGGGGGCAGCCAAAATTTTTTTTGCTTGAGGCGGCAAAAAACCTAGAGCCGGCCCTGGATCTTGTGATAAATATTGGTAGGAAATTGTGCCAGGGAGTAGAATTATGAATTCAGCCAGGCAGTGTAAAAAATCTTGTATTTTACCCCATGGCCCTACCATGTAATGTGAAAGGCTTTTAATTGGTACTAATAGCTGAAGAAAAGTCTTCAGCAATTTTGAAGTTCTGTTTTAAAAAGCCTTTGCCCATTTTGTAAGCTTTTAGCATTTAACCAAATCTTTTAAAGGTGACAAGGAAAGAGAATTTAGAAATCCATGCGCCGCCTCCTCAGTGCCTTGCAGATGTCATTGCCACCATTTGTTAGTCATCAAAGTTTAATAGTTCTAGCCAGAAATTATTTAGAATTCTGAAATTAAAATAATTTCTTCTCTTCTAGCACCTTTCAGTTTAATCGTTTCAGATGAGTGCCTTTACATGAACTAATTGTACTTGATTAAAAATAAACAAATACAGAGCTTTTGATACATTTACTAAAGGCAATTGTTTTCATTCCTAGGCAGCTATATGGTGATCGGTACTTTTAAGTATTTCATTCAGAATTGTGTACAGCATGGGGTTATGTGTAACAGTTTCATCTGAATATCTCTAAGAACTTTGCAAGCATTAAGCCTCACAACATCCAGGTGCTAAGATAACATCCCAATTTCAGAGTGGGAAAATAAATTTGAGAGGTTAAGAAAATTACCCAAATCAGATAAATTAGGGGCATATCTAAGGCTTGAACCCAGGAGTGCTGATTCCTAGTCCCCATCTTTAGCTAATGCACTCTTCGTGCTTGGGATTTTATTTGTATTTGGAGACTTAATATACAGAGGAATGTATGTTTGGAGGTGAGCAGAGTTAAAGCATCTGAAACATGATTTAACAAGTGCATACTGTACATATAAGGACTTTCTATTTAAGAAATGTAGATACTTACTTCGCAGGTAGATAATGACTCATTAGGAGTTTTTGGGTCACTTTTTATAGTTTACAAATTATTAATTTACCATACTTTAATATATAAAAACCACCTTTGACTTGACTATATACTAGTTGTTTCTTTTTTAACGGATGATCTTTTTGTTCCTGGAGACTATATCTCTGGTTTAATAATGCATGCGATAAAGTTTCCAAAATGCTGTATTAAATTTCAATAATCTCAATTTCAGAAATATTACTGCAGCATTTCTCTACTACTTGCCAAAGGTATGGTGCCCAGGAATCACTATTCTCTTTGTTGTTCAGCTGTTACTGGAGTTTCTTATATCAGTGGTTCTCAACCAGGGGTCCGGGGCCACCTGGGGGGGCCGTGAGCAGGTTTCAAGGGGTCCGCCAAGCAGGGCCAGTGTTAGACTTGCTGGGGCCCAGAACAGAAAGCTGAGGCCCCACCACATGGGGCTGAAGTCCAGGGCTCTGAGCCCCAACACCTGAGGCTGAAGCCAAAGGTAGCTGCATGGGGCCCCAGGCAATTGCCCTGCTTGCTACCCCCAGTGCTGGTCCCGGCTTTTATATGCAGAAAACCAGTTGTTGTGGCACAGGTGGCCCATTGAGTTTTTATAGCATGTTGGGTGGGGGGTTCAGAAAGAAAAACGTTGAGAACCTCTGTCTTAGATGACATCATCAAAAACTATTCTGGCACATTTTGCAATAGCAGTTCTCTAGGAGGATTCCTAACAGCATTGACAGTTTCTTGCATATTAAAATCAAACAGAATTTCCCTAATCCACTCTCCTATAAATTTGCATATACGAACCTGTGTTCTCACCTCGCTTTTTATCAAAGATTTGATAGCAGATGCAGTGATAAAGTGGGGGGTCTCGTGTTACTCAGACTTGATTACTTTCTCAAAATATACTGCAGAATGCATACTAAAGTTCACTTACTACTTAATTAAGTGTTGTAAATAATTGGAAATAAACTATAATGTCAAACAAATGGACAAAGAATTATTTGAAATATCGTCTGTCTTTTTTTAATCACTTAACTTGCCAGTTCTCAAAACTCCTGATGTTCAGAATGCATCTCCCATTCACTAATATGAATCAGTGAGGTTCTGCTGGAAGCAGAATGTGTATATTAACCATCAGCACCTCATCTTGGTGTCAGTGATTTTCACAGGATTATAATAGTGGGTGAAGGGACTGCAATGATACCTGGATTTTAGGGGAACATTTGTTACAGAATCTCAAGCCTTAATCGAAAAAATAAATTAAAATTGGCTTTAATCTGAGCACGGTTATATGAATTGAAAAGTGGCTGAAGGAGCATAATCCAAGTATATGGGTATGTCTACACTACAGGATTATTCCGATTTTACATAAACCAGTTTTGTAAAACAGATTGTATAAAGTCGAGTGCACGCGGCCACACTAAGCACATTAATTCGGCAGTGTGCGTCCACGTACCGAGGCTAGTGTCGATTTCCGGAGCGTTGCACTGTGGGTAGCTATCCCATAGCTATCCCATAGTTCCTGCACTC
>NC_133771.1:162782968-162846374 GCF_003597395.2 Chelonoidis abingdonii
AACCGTAATCCGACATGGCAATACCAATTTCAGCGCTACTCCTCTCGTCGGGGAGGAGTACAGAAACCGATTTAAAAAGCCCTTTATATCGGTATAAAGGGCCTCGTTGTGTGGACGGGTGCAGGGTTAAATCGGTTTAACGCTACTAAAATCAGTTTAAATGCGTAGTGTAGACCAGGCCTGTGTCAGAGAGTGAAACGAGGTATCCAGTCGCAACTGCCTGGATTGGGCCTTGTTTCATTTAATGTCTTTGTTAATGAGGTGGAAAAGATTAAATAGCACATTGATTAAATTCACAGATGATAGGAAAGAAGATGGTGCTGCAAACATCATTGATGATGGATTTATCTCATGTTAAGTCCTTTCATGTTAATGGAAAAACACAAGTTGACATATCTTGAGAAAAATAATCTGAAATATGGATATTCCAGGGGAAGGCTATCGAAGATTTCATCATAACTGTGTTCACAGCATTGCAAGACTTGCCGTGTTCTAAAAGCCTGTCTGCTACACCCAAAGACAGAGAAGCACATAACAAGTGGGCAAGAAGAGGGAAGGGAAAGCTGGGTGAGGTAGACAGTATGTTGGATGGGAAGACGGAGAACAAAGCTGCTGAATTTAAGAGAAATGAGGAGTAGGGTCCACTATGGACAGTTATTTGCAAATCTTAATTGCTGTATTCAACACTCAGGTACCTACTATGTTGACTTCCAAAATTGTCTTCCGCACACAGTTCTCAAAGCATTTTACAAACATTAAGGACTCCACGTTTCCAAACACCCCAGTGGGATACATAAGAGTGTGTGTGTGTGCACACACCGTTTTACAGATGGGTAAACTCAGAGCTAAGACTAGATTTTTTTGTTTTCCAGGCTCCCTTTCTTTTACCACTTGACTATGCTTCCACTTCATTGACCAAACCTTTGGCTCAGTTACATCATAAGAGTAAGGGACCTATTAGCTTCCTGTTCCCAAGTATGGTGGTTCTGTAGTGGCCTGAACATCATGATGATTGGTCTTGCAGAATGGAAATGAAGGACTCAATGCCTGCTCTTTGGGGCCAAGGTGCAGAGTCACAGGGCATAGATTGCTTGTAAATAGTATCCCCATCTCCCACCCATTAGTCATCCCTTCTCCACAGAAACCCTTTCTTCCTCTTCCCTCCTAAAAGGTCTGTGGAAGTAAATATAGACCAAGGACTTCAGTAATATTTTAGGAGCAACTGACGGGGGTGATTCAGGGTGCAGGGTCATGGACTCTTCTCTGATTTTTTTTTTTTTTTTTTTTTACCCATTTTTGTGGATTCACTAAACAGACCAAGCCTCACTCATTTTTAATTCTCTATTGCAGAGGAATATGCCTGTAAGGAATACATTTTTTTAAGTAGAGTGGGAAAAACACTGGAGTTACTTCCTCTCTAGTTTAAAAAACCCAAAACTTATTCTGTGTGTGCATGTGTGTAAAATGCAACTATCAAGATAATATTGTCAAGGTAATTTTAAAAATATATATTGGAAACAAGGGGTGACAAAAGCATTTTACATTCGACTTTGGTGAAAAGGGCCAGGCAATGTGTAGCAAGATTGTGCTGGTGTTCAGAAACACAACTGTTATGAGATTGGATATGTACTGTACCACTAGGCAACTGGAAGTGATATGAACATTCCTGAGTCATGCATTTCCTCTCTCAACTAATTGCTGAGTGATAATTTATTAAAGGAATGGACCAAGTCAAATGACAACCGTTCAATTCATTATATACTTATTAACTATACATAAGAGACGAACATGGTAAAAACATTACCATAAGTGGATACTCTGTATTACAAAGATTCGTACAAGAAGAATTTCTTAATTAATGGTTTACATGCATTTACATGCAGTTAAATGTCTGAATTAAAGTGGCTTTCCAAATCTATTTTTAGCGTTCTTATACTATCAGAACTTGTACTAATCAGAAGTAAATACAGTGCAACTGTCTTCCCATCTCAAAAACCACGTGATAACATTTTTTCACTATAACATTCTTCTGTTTGGCAGAGCTTGTAGATGGGAAGTATAAAAGCTACTGAGTGTTGCTTTTAAATCGGGATTCACAGTTGTGCCACATTTTATAACTGTTGGTGAAATGAAATAAAATACATAAATAACTGTTAATGAACCACTGCGGTGATCAATATTTTGTGTGCACAGAAATGCCTTCCTCTGCAGCGTGGGGCACGGGTCACTTGCTGGAGGATTCTCTGCAGCTTGAGGTCTTCAAACCACAATTTGAGGACTTCAATAACTCAGACATAGGTTAGGGGTTTGTTATTGAAGTGGATGAGTGAGATTCTGTGGCCTGCATTGTGCAGGAGGTCAGACTAGATGATCATAATGGTCCCTTCTGACCTTAATGTCCCACCAACCTTTGTGCCTATGTGGTGGTGTTACATCAAAGGCACCGATTAGAATCAGGGCTCCATTGGGCTAGTCTTGAACAAACTTATAGTTACTGCCTTAAAGCATTTCTGATATGAAACAAGAATCAACAAGTGTGTGTGACAAATAATAGAAGGAAAAGAGAGAGAGAGGATGGCTGACAGTGATAAGAGCCCACAGTTATATACGTTAGTTCTCTGCACAGTTTGGTATGTCAGAATCATTTATTTATGGGGGAGACGTTTTTGAATTTAGTGTCAGCTATCCCAGCTGCCCCACAACTGAGTGCATGTTGGTTTACTGGGTTTCTTATCGACCTCATGGTTTTTGAGGGATTTGAAAGAAGAGAATGTAGTGGCTGTATGGATTTATTGTGTGAAGACTTTCAATGTGTAAGGGACAGCTTGGAAGAAAGTATGGAGACACGTGAGAGCGAATTGGACAGCCAGTTCAAGACTGGCATCATTGACAGAATGGAGGAGGAATGTGTGAAGTATGATTAGAAAAAAGGAAATATTTTGGATGAGGCAGAGTTATGAAGAGTCTTAAATGTGAGGTTAACTTGTATTTGATATGGTAGAAAACAGATTCCGGAGAAAGGTGTGCGAGGTGACAGTCCAGGAAAATGATCTTAGTGGCTGTGTTTAGTGCAGACTGGAGGAGGGGGCAATCTGGGGGTTGGAGAGGCCAGAGAGGTTGGCAGTAACCAAGGTGTGACATTGAGGACTTGAACCAGAATTCTAGCTGTAGGGACAGGATTCAGTTTTGCTTTAGAAAAGTATGGAGAAGAGAGATGCCAGGATTTGAGCACAACTTGGATCTCTGGCTTGCTGGACAGAGTCAAGTTGGATGGTACCCGGACTATGAGTTTGAGGATTAATGTTAACAGTGCCAGAGAATAGGCAGAATAGAGAGGATTTAGGAAGATATACGCTATTTTGTATAGCACATTTTAAAATGTAAGGTTGTGCATCATGTTATAGTAGTCGTTCCTATAGGAAAACTACAACCTTTAATTTCCTGCCATGTTTTCTTTTTAAACATCAGCAATAATTATTGCAATAGGGAAGGCTTTGGCATTTAAATTTTTTTTTAAAATCTGTTTTTGAGACACTCTTAAAAATGTTCAGTGAACTTTAAAAAGTGACTGGCTGTTTTTTACCAAACTTCTCCCTCTCTGTGCTCCTCCCATCTCCCCTCCTCCCCCACAAAAAATGTAATGTTTGAACTAAGAACAAACATAAGAAATTTCAACCTTTAGTGTGTTTTATCCCTATTCTCCTTCACCTCTTTGAAAATGTTTGTTTTGGGGGAAAGAGGGCTTGAAATTAAAATGTTTCCTCAGCTGTAACTATAGAATTGTTATTGTAATAATGTTGTGTGACTACTGGAGAGTTATGTATGCTAAAGTTGTTTTAGCTTCGCCCCAGGTCCCCAGAGCAAAAGTACACTTTGTATATGTAATGTATTTCTCCAATTCGATAGTAGCATTTCCTGTCACTTGCATATATATATGATCATGTGATGGACTACAGTATGTAGTCAAGCCACAATAAAACCAAGATAGGTGTGAAAAATAGACTGAGTATATGTGTGTTACTTACTCTAGCAAAAAACAAAGGTTAAATGTCTTTAATCAGAATTACCCTGGAATCGAAACCAGTTTCTGTCCTTTGAGTCATAAAAAGCTGATTGAAAAGGTCATTGTGGCCAGCTGCTGCATGTTTCTTTGATGCTAACCACATAGATTATATAACTCTTGCTCAAACTTGCTATGTTGGTGAATGCTTTTGAGTACATTTGTGAATTAACATTAGTTATCAGAAATGTCAGGTATTACAGGCATAGTGTTTGTTTTGGCAAAGAAATGGAATTGCATTGTTTGGTTTGGACTAACTTCCTTGTTTGTTTGTGTTCCATATTTTCCCAATTATCTTTCCCGTGAACTTACAAACCCAAGGGCAAGCTTTTGCTTTCCAGTAAAAATAAACATTGATTTCTTTCAGACTAGCAAAATTCCTGATGGCCAGGAGTCCCAGACAACCAAAAACATAGTCCAGACAAGAAAAATGTAATTACTGCCTATTAGACAATAAGTTGAGCTGAGCTTTACAAGTGGCTGAACAGCATATCTCACCTCACGCTGCAGATGAGAAGGTGCTTGCTACTTGTTTATTTTTAAACACCACGTATAAGCAGCAGTTATCAGTTTGCACGTTACTGAATTCCTCCCATAGGTCTGCCCATCTTATTTCACCCCAAACTACATTATGTATAAAGAACAAGAGTACTTGTGGCACCTTAGAGACTAACAAATTTATTTCAGCATAAGCTTTTGTGGGCTACAGCTCACTTCTTCGGATGCATAGAATGGAACACACAGACAGGAGATATTTATACATACAGAGAACATGAAAAGGTGGAAGTATGCATACCAACTGGAAGAGTCAATCAATTGAGATGAGCTATCATCAGGAGGAGAAAAAAAATTTTGAAGTGATAATTGAGATGACCCATAGAAGGTGCGAGGAGAACTTAACATAGGGAAATAGATTCAATTAGTGTAATGACCCAACCATTCCCAGACTCTGTTAAAACCTAAGATAATTGTATCCATTTTGCATATTAATTCGAGTTCTGCAGTCTCTCTTTGGAGTCTGTTTTTGAAGTTTTTTTGTTGCAAAATTGTCACCTTCAAGTCTGTCACTGAGTGGTTAGAGAGGTTGAAGTGTTCTCCCACTGGTTTTTGAACGTTATGATTCGTGATGTCAGATTTGTGTCTTTTTATTCTTTTGCGTAGAGATGTCCGGTTTGGCCAATATACATGGCAGAGGGGCATTGCTGGCACATGATGGCATATATCACGTTCCATTCTATGCATCCGATGAAGTGGGCTGCAGCCCACAAAAGCTCATGTTGAAATAAATTTGTTAGTCTCTAAAGTGCCACAAGTACTCCTGTTCTTTCTGCAGATACAGACTAAAACGGCTGCTACTCTGAAACCAACATTATGTATGTGTTCTCCCAATGGTGCAATATGGGCTTTCTTGCCTTCATGTGACAGAGACAGGAAAACCAAGATGACACATTTTCCCCTTGCTTTTTTTTTTTTACTGTAACCTTACTGTTAGTTTCATGTCTCTCCTGTAAAATGTACTTTTAAAGTCCAGGCAGAGGTCTAAAACCCTCCCAGATCTGCAGGATGTTTTGAGTTTCGGGCACAGCTAGTACCATCCACATAACTTCCAGGGCCTAAGCTGCTTGGAAGAAGTGGTGGGGAAGGTCTAGTGGCAAGTTTTCTCCTTTCTCTTTCCAGCAGTAGGTGGGACTAGAGATAAGTCTCTCCTGGTGAGCTGTTGTCAGCACACTACCAGCAGGTCTCCAAGTGGGTACTTCCTTTGCCTCTTGTTTCCCTCAGACTCTGTAGCTGTGAGAAATCTTGTTTTAAATAACTCTGACCAGACAAGCTAGTTTCAAGACTCTATATGGTACCAACCAATATAATAATTTCATGAACTGTAATTTTGTATCAGTGGCAGTTGCAGGACATTAAATGTATGAAGTGTATTGGCTGAAATAATTACACAAAAGTGAAAACCACCAGAAGCAAAATAGCAACATTTTTCTTTCATTAAGGTGCCTCTTTCCACCTTGTCCCACTTGCCTGTTACTTCCTCAAAGTTCTGCAAAGGGTATTCGTTTTACGTAAATTCCCAGTTTTGCTTCTGTTGGGTTTGTTCATGTGCTGTTGGTTTCTAGAACTTGGGAGAAATGTGAAACTCTCTCTGGACCTGTAACAAGCAAGACAGAACTTGCAACTTCTTACCCTGTAGTACTCCTCCTCCTCCTCTTTTGTTGTCACATTGTGTCAAAAAGTCGATGTTAGTCACTGTGTTGGCCAGTGACAAAAAAGTATAATAATGCAAGTAATTTTGGACAGCATTCTGAGGCACAAAACCAATTAGCTTTTCCCTCTACTGCATACTGAATGTCTAGATTTGGCATCAGCTTCTTTGCTGTATAATATCATATACCAGAGGCTTTAAAAAGAAAGTGTTCATTATTTTCCCCATTTGATCAAGTACATCCTTGTAGCTGCAGTACACTCTTGTATACAGATTATGGCGTTCAGATGACTGTTTAGAAGGACTGTTTAGAAACTAAGCTCTGAATAGTTCATTTAAAATATTTATGGCACATTCTTACACTATAATAAAGGCCAGTTCTAAGAAGAAATTGTAAATAAAGCTACAGCTTAATTTGAGCATGGTCATGTGATGGAGTTTATTAAAAGAAAATTTTGTTTTGATTTGTCCTTCTAATTATCCCAAAATGATCCTTCTAAACACTATATCCATATGACCAGGTCTCTGTTCTTAACTGCAATTGTTTTGACACAATTTGCACTGATTGTAATATGTTGTTCACATTGAATGTGGAAAGCTGACTGCTTCCTTTTGAAAGCAGTTTCTCCTCTATATCCTGAGCCACGTCACTGAAAGGATAGGATGGACATTTAGGCTCTGTCTACAGTTAAAATTTGTACTGGTATAGCAGTGTCGTGGTATGAAACGACCCAGGCCCCTAGCAGATATAGTTATGCCACCAAAAACCCCAACGTAGAAGCAGATATGCTGACATAAGAGTGCTTCTGTCAGCGTAGCTAACGTCGTTCAGGGAGGTGGAGTTCCTACACTGGCTGGGAAGCTCCTCCTATCAGCATTTATTGCTATGCTCGGAGGCTATGCCAACATAGCTGTGCCATCATAGACTCTGTCGTGTAGACTGAGGCCTGGTCTACGTGGAAAAAAAATTAGGTCATATTAACTACATTGCTCAGAGGTGTGAAAAATCCACCCCCCGAGTGGTGTAGTTAAGATTCTTCCATCAACCTATCTACTACCTCTTGGGGAGGTGGATTACCTATGACAATTGAAGAATCCCTCCCATCAGCATAGGCAGTGTCTGCACTGAAGCGCTACAGTGGCGCAGCAGCAGCACTGCTACTGTAGCTCTGTTCTGTAGATATTTACTACAGCCACAGAAGAGGTTCTTCTGTCACTATAATAAATCCACCCCTCCGTGAGGCTGTGACTAATTCTTCTGTCATCCTAGTGGTGTCTACACAAGGCCTTAGGTCAGTGTGATTACATCTCCCAGGCATGTGAATTTTTCATACCTCTGAGCGACTTAGCTAGGTCAGTCTAAGTGTTTTAGGTGTAGACTAACCCATAGTCTGTGTGGGTGACAAAGGGAGACTGTCAAATGTAGGAACCCACTTCAAAACTGTATAAAAGAGGATGAATGTATTTTTTGAATTTGTGCTTGAGAGGTGCTGGGGAACATCCAAATATTTGCACATACCAGCAAATACTATTCCTTTTACACTTGTAAACATTTAAGTGACTTGCCTAAGGTCAGAGGGTGGACCTTGGGCATGTAATCCAGGAGACTGATTCCTGGTTCAGTTGTCTTAACCATTAGACAACAGTACATTCAATATGAAACACATATCGTTGTGTAGTAAATCGTTCCAAAAAGAGGCACAAGTGGTTTGAAAGAGAATTGCATGTGACACCTAACTTGCAGATTATGTATGGTTATGTCAGTTCCATTTGTTTAATATATCTTCTTGATGTTAGTCATAAATCTTCACAACTGTATTGGGACTTGCATGTGCATAAGAAAAGCTATACATCAAATTATGCTATAAAATATTGCAAAGGGAGTACTGCTTTATATTATGACCTATTAGTGATGGAATAATTTATTGGAAGTTATATGCATTAGAAACCTTATAGCAAAAATTTCTTATAATGTCATAAATATTTTCAGTATGACATGTATTTACAAATATTTGAAATCCACTTGTACATACTTTTTATTTAATTGAAAAAAATGTTTTAAACAAAATATTATACACTGAAACTTTAAAACTTGAATTGTGCCATCATAACTGCTTACATTTATATAGTGCCTATTATTCTAAAGTACTTTACAAACTGAAAGTGACACGCACTTTGCTGACCACTGAATAGCAATCACCTCTGGTTTAAGAATGTTATAGCAACTTTGCATAACAACTTCAGACAGAAAGTGAAGAATACAATATCCTATTGAATTTGCAGTGGAAATATAGGTTGACAGAAATGGTTACCAGAATTAGTAATTGTTTAGACACCAAGACTAGTGTCACCATTGTGAATAGTGAATTGAGGTCTTTAATACCACATAGTGTCCCCTAACTCTGCTCTGGGGCTTGGTTTTAATAAAGGGAAGAGTTTTACCATATGAGTAATGAACACCCTTTCCAGCAGCACCAAAGTGCTTCTTGAAAGTCCACCCCGCCAAGTATGGCCCCTATTTAGCATGTGCAATATGATGCTGTTACAATACGAGATGGCTTTTCTTATGAAATTCCATATAGTTGCAGGCAAAATTTTTCTTCAGTAGTTGGGACATAAAAGTTTAACCTCATGGATGCAAGCAAATGAAAAACATACAATGAAATGTTACTAAATATTTATATATATATATGTATTGTTAAACTTACTCTAGGTTGGGCAATGCAGGTTGCTGCCTTTATTTTCATTCAGAGGAAGTGGGAAGATGACAAGAACCACTTTGAAAATATGTTGGATTATTTCTGTGACATTCGTGAACCACTGCAACTCCTCATCTTTCCTGAAGGAACTGATCTCACAGGTAAATTGTTGTCTTCTCTTGGATGTAATTAGGTAGGAATTTGTATGTATTAAGGAAATAGTTTCTTAGTTAGTAGTAAAAAAAAAAAAAAAAAAAGTACCAAGTGACTATGGATTCTTGTGAACAGTTGGTGTTAACAGATAATCTAGTATATCAGTGTGACAGGTTGGGTCACAGAAATCCTCTTGGAACTGCCACCTGATGTGCTGAGACTAACTGTAAGCCCGTTTTCCCTGGCAACTCAGGACTTCAGTACGCTGCTGGTTATGCAGACTCGCTAGCCTGCTACAAACACAGACCCAGGTCTGTACCATGTCCCCCAAAAGCTGCACACTTAACTGAAAACAGCTTAAGAAGTGCTCCTGTCTCCAACACCCAGATACCCAGTTCCCAATGGGATCCAAACTTCAAATAAATCCGTTTGACTCTGTATAAAGCTTACATGGGCTAAACTCAGATTGTTCACCCTCTGTAACACTGATAGAGAGAGATGCACAGCTGTTTGTTCCCCCAGGTATTAATACTTGCTCTGGGTTAATTAATAAGTAAAAAGTAGGATTTAAGTCGTTCCAAGTAAGAACAGACAGAAACGAAGTAAGTTACCAAGCAAAATAAAATAAAAACATGCAAGTCTAAGCCTAATACAGTAGGAAACTAAATGCAGGTAAATCTCACCCTCGGAGATGTTCCAGTAAGCTTCTTTTACAGACTAGACTTCCTCCTAGTCTGGGTCCAGCAATCGCTCACACCTCCGTAGGTACTGTACTTTGTTCCAGTGTCTTTCAGGCATCTCTTTGGGGTAGAGAGGCTATCTTCTGAGCCAGCTGAAGACAAAATGGAAGGGTTTCCCAGGGCTTTATATAGTCTTTCTTTTGTGGATGGAAACCCATTGTGTTCTCCTGTGCAGAATGTCACATGTCCATGCATGACTCAGTTCTTTACAGGCCAACGCCATTGTTTACATGTTAGTTTGAACATTCCCAGGAAAGCTCAGATGTAGATTGGCATCTCTCAAGGTCCATTGTCAGCTAAATACTCCCAATTACTTGATTAATCCCTTCACACTAAGTTGACCAAATCTGTTTTATGTGCTTCCTACAGCAAACACTTTAAATACAAGCATTGAGCCAACACTCATTGGCGGCGAGTTCTATGGGACCTTGGTGCCTCGGCACCAGCTCCAACACTGTGTGAGGCCAGGTCTCTCCCTCAGCCCCGCCTTCCGCCCCAGGCACCCTCACCCTGCGCATCCCCCGGGCCATTTAAAACAGCCCGGAGCCCCCACTAACCACGGGCAGCGCAGCGGTGCTGAGCAGCTTCCTGCCTGCTTGCTTCACGTGGCTGCTGGCCCCTCCCTGCAGCCCCTGGGCAGGGTGGGTCTGTGTCCCACCCCAAGCACCCCTGTGGCCAATAAGCTGCGGGGGCAGTGCCGGGGGATACAGCACATGGAGACTCTGGGCCCGCCCTGCCTAGGAGCCCCAGGTAAGTGCTGTCCCCCCCAGCCCCTCCCAGAGCCTACACCTCCTCCCATCCCCAAACTCCCTCCCAGAGCCTGCACCCCTTACCCCCTCTTGCATCCCCAACCCCTGCTGCAGCCGGGAGCCTGCACCCAGCACCCAAACTTCATCCCAGAGCCTGCACCCCAGACCTCCTCGCCCCACCCAAACTCCCTCCCAGAGCCTTAGGCAGGTGGCTCTGGGGGGCAGAGTTGGCGGGGGGAGGCAGGTTTTGGGCACCACCAAAATTTCTACAAACCTGCCGCCCCTGCCAACGCTCATAACTTTAGAAATAAAAATGATACATGCATACAAATAGGATGAATACATTTATTAGAACATAATCTTTTCAAAGATATGTTACATGGCATATCTAGCATAAAACATGTTCCAGTTATGTCATAATTACACTCATAAACATCACTATATTTCAGATTGGAACTATATATGACTTCACTCAGGGTTTAACCAATATTTCCTACTTCAGATGAGTTTTTGGTCAACTTCTATTAAAACTTTCAGTGCCATTTGGATGTATGATGCTTTGAATAGGAGAGGCTGTTTTTTAAAGTCTGACAAGATTGGACAGCCATGGGTAAGTCACTTGGCCTATCTGTTCTTGAGTTTTCTCCACTGGTGGGCGTAACAATGCTTACCTCCTTTTCTAAAATGCTTTCAGACCTATGGAGAAAAAGTGTTAGATAAGTGCTTATTACATTACTTTTCTCTGCTTGGTGTTACAGGAAAAAATTGTCTCAAGAGTATTGGATATAGTTGTTCCTAGAGTGATACAAATATTTTATAGCTATCTTTTTTTGTAAAAGACAAACTTTTGATTTATCGAAATCAAGTGTTAACATGTCTACTGAACTAATTTATATTGAATTAGAAGACAGTAGTATTTGTTGAATCTTCTGTGAAAATAACCACCTTTTGAATATAATTAATTTAGGAAGTCTTATAGTAAATTGCGAATCAATATTGAATTGAAATGTTGATTATATTATAGCTCTTTTTATACAAAAATTTTCCTTAACACTTTCCCATTCTTTAAGTATGTCTTAGGACATGGCTATACTTCCAGATGTAGAGCGCTTTGAGTTAAACCAGCCTTCGTACAGCACAGTAGGAAAAGTGCTGCAATCTGTCCACATTGACAGCTGCAAGCGTACTGGCGTGGCCACATTAGCAGCTCTGGGAGTGGCCACAGAGAGCAGTGCATTGTGGTAGCTATCCCAGCATGCAAGGGGCTGCAATATGCTTTTCAAATGAGGGAGGTGGGGTGGAGTGTGACAGGGAGTGTGTTGTGTGTATGTAGGGGGGAGAGTGGGTTTTTAGGGGGCTGAGAGCATGTCAGCATGCTGTCTTGTAAGTTCAGACAGCAACAGATCCGCCCCCCACCCCCCTGGCCTCTCTTTCTCTCACACAGCATTCCACAGTAATGGCTGATTTTTCTCCAGGCAGATAAGCATGCCAGCTGTCAGAAACGGAGCTTTCAAAGGGCGTATCGGCATGCCTGCAGTGATTCCAAAACAATGACAGGAGTGGCCACTTGACTTGAGGGGATTATGGGACATTTCTGGAGGCTGATCAGAGCGTAGTAATGCAACATCTCGTTCACACTGATGCCCGGGTGTTTGAGCAAATGCGCACCAAGTGTTAATCTTCTTGCCGAGGTGGAGTACCAGGAGCGCTCTAGCCCTGGAGTCAGAACACTATACATGCCTTGCCAGTGTTGATGGGTAGTGAGCTAGGATGCCCGGGGCTGCTTTAATGCGCTCTGACTCACATATGTAGCCAAGCCCTGAGGCTGTGTCTACACTAGAGAGCTTACAGTGGCACAGCTGTACCAATGCAGCTGCACCGCTGTAAGCTCTCTAGTGTAGCCGCTCTTTCCCGGTGGGAGAGCGCTTCTCCCTTCAACATAATTAATCCACCCCTAACCCACAGCAGTAGCGCTTTGTGGGCAGAAGCTTTCCTGCCCACATAGCACTGTGCACAGTAACACTTATGCTGGTGTAATTTGTCACTCAGGTGGTGGAACATTCATAAGTGATAGTGTAGACGTAACCATAGTAGTTGCTTTTGGTAGCAGAGAGTCATGAGGATTTAGCTAAACTGGTCTTTCACCAATGAGTATGTACTTTAAGAGCTTTGCTCTAAATTCTACTCCAGCCACATACTCTGATTGGATTTTATTTTGAAGCCCGATCTGAAAATATTTGTTTGATTTATCAGTATCTAAAGTGTGTTGCTAATTTTTCTCCCATTTCCCCCATATCCCCAGTGAGTTTATCGATGTGGCTGGCAGATGGGCATTTATAGTGCCTGAAGGTACCGTAATCAGATTTTAGGCGGTTCTAGAAATTGTCTTAATCTGATCCATGCTCCCAAAGGATAATGAATTGACTGACTATCCTTGGACAACTTCTCCTGACATCCTCTTGTTTAAATTAATAAATTTGCATGTAGAGCAAGGAAGGAAAGTAGAAAAAAATCCATCAATTCATCAACACCCTGCTGTAGGTTTTTTCTTCCATGGAAGGATTAGCTTTCCAAACCATAAGTTCCTGGAGAGAATTCTCCTGCTTTAGCTTAGATACATGAGTTGAAATTCTGGTCCTATTGAAGTTAATAGCAATACTCCCTTTGACTTCATTAGGGTCAGGATTTCATTCCTGGCCTTCAGAGCTGTTGTTGCCTCCTCTACAGTCATGAAAGACTTTTTTCCCTACTATGCTTCCAGGCCACTTCACTTCTAATCCTTGTCAGTTCTTTGTATGAAAAATAGATTTTAAAGAATGAGGAAAGAGTTTCCTCTTTGTTTTTCTGTTTTGTGGTTAATAAGGAATTGGTTGAACACTGAGACAACAACAGCTTCTTCACATCCATGCTGTTAACGTTGACCAAGGGCATGGCTGCCTTGAAGGATTAAGTAAGTCTCTGAGAGACCATACATTAAACCAGTTAAGGAAAAGAAAATGGCAGTGCATATGCCCTCTGCAATAATAATACAAAGACCATAGCCTGAACTTAGACAAATGGCACAAAGACCACCAAGTAAGAAATTCATGGTGGTCAGACGTTTCACCTACTTACTATCAGAGTTCCTATGCATATTGTTTGCACTGGAAAGAATAGAAACTCAAGAAGAATTAAGCTATTTCTGTAGTAGCAGTTTTCCTTTGCTAATGTGCACATATACTTCATCTCTCTGGTTCTGATCCTGCAGTGTGTTCCATGTGGGCAACTACCTGCACCACCCAGTGTCCCATTGTAACCTCACCTTCCCTTTCTAGGGTAAGTTATTGAAGAGGTACTGAAATTCTATCTTCAGCATCTGCTTATTCTCCATTTTTTTAAACATTCATTTTTTATCTTATTAGTTGAAAGACTGCAAGGCAATAGACCAACATCCATACTGAGACCATTAAAACTATCAACCTCCATCAAAATCATTGACTTTATGGCATGTTTGACTTGTGTCAATGCAGGGAAGGGATAGCTCAGTGGTTTGAGCATTGGCCTGCTAAACCCAGGATTGTGAGTTCAATCCTTGAGAGGGCCGTTTAGGGATCTGGGGCAAAAATCTATCTGGGGAGTTGGTCCTGCCCTGAGAAGGGGGTTGGACTAAATGATCTCTTGAGGTCCCTTCCAACCCTGATAGTCTATGATTCTCTTGGAGAGGTCCCAGTGGGTTGGTGGGCAAATGTTCTTCTTCCCATAGGGATGTTACTTAAATCTCATGGGAGTAAATCTATCAGTTTTTTCTTGCTGGCACATTTCTGTCAGCTTTGGCCATTTCAGAGTAGTTGGATTGCTCATTCTGGGCCAGTGAGTGTGGATGGATGTGCTCCATATCTTGGGGAAATGTTGAAGTCTCTTTATCTAAATGTTGTGAAGAGCAACCAGACCCTTTAATGGTCTGAACCTTGATGGATCAGCTTGTGGACTCCATGCTTATGCTCATGAGCAGTTGTGAACACAAATCTCTTTGATTTCAGTGGCACTACTCCTGTGAGTTAACTGCTCTCTAGTGCAGGCTGGCAGTCTGGCCCTATGTGTTTAGTACTAACAATTGTTTTTAAAATGGTTTAATATTTATTCTACAAATCTGCAGTTTTCTGTGTGTATCTTGTTTCTTACTGAATTACTAGTACCCTCAGTCTTCACTTAGTACACTTAGCTCCACCAATCAGAACATCCCTATGCCACAATTTTTCTAGAACAATCTTGCTTTTCTATCAGAACTGAGGGCTTGTCTACATGAGACGTTATATGGGTATAATTACACTGATATAGTCTGATCTCTATAACTATACGGGTATAATGCCTGTGTGGGCACTCTTATTCTGGTGTAAGAATGGCTTTTTTTCCAGTTTAGATTCACAAACTAAACTGGAAGAGGCACTCTTGTACCAGAATAAGAGTGTCTATATGGGCAGTTATACTGGGTTAGCTATAGCATTTCAAATCCACACCGAGCCTTATACTGGTTTAACTTCTCCATGTAATTGTTCCAATTACAAGTTAGACTCATTCCATAGAATCGTGTCTCGTTTTGTACAAAGCAGTCATTTAAAAATGCTAAACCTGATGTCTCGCATTCTAAACTAAAAGTGATTGCTACCTTGTACAATATAAAAAAAACATTCTGGAGTGCTTGCTATTAAAGTAAATATCTGTCCCTGTCTACCAGTGATTATCTTTTTATGTGAACCATTAAAGTACACTTTTTAAGATAATGTAGAAGACTTGACAACACACCTTTGCTATTAATTCTGAGCAAGAAAAAATATGCATAGTTATCAGTGCGATATAACATTTAAATGAAACATTATGTGAGTGTATGGAAAAATCACTTTCAGGAAGTTGTTATACTATTAACATGTCACCACTCATTGAAACCCCATATTTCATCTTTTAGATGATATAAAACAGAGTTTCTGTACTCTTGTGGTCACTACAGAGTCTATGGCACACTTTGCAAGAATAGTGGCATTGGCACATGTGTCCTGGCCAAATTACAAGTTTGGTGGCTACCTCTGATAGTGGGGAATATAATTAGAGAAAACTGGATACAGTACTCTTCATGTACTTCACTGTATGATTGCTGTGCATTGTTAAACTGCTACCATTTTCTATCCAAAGGTTATCTGCATGACAATGGTAGCTGAAGTGACTTCTCCTTATGGAAAATTGTATAATACTTTAAGATCTTTTGGGCAGGTCTTACATAAATATAAGACATGGCTGCATTTTAACTGGCTGAGGTAATGCCTCATGCATAAAGTTTGTAAGGCACTTTAGAATGAAATATGCTATATAAAAAGATGAATAATAGTAATTATTTTCTTTTTCATAAAGAATTTATTGCAAACTATATGTATAGGGGCTGGGGAGAAAACTTTTTTTTGGAGGGGGTCATCATTTCACTTTGAAATATTTTGGAGTTTGGCAAAATGCATCAGACTATTTCCTCTTTCTCCTGCCCCACCCCCACCTCCATGGTTCAAAATTCTGTTGCAAACACACGGCAGAAAAGAACCCCCAACAAATAACAGAATAACAAGTAGTTACTCTTTCTGAATTCCAGAGCTCTACAAGAATTCAAAGGAATCTTATGTCCTGTGCTTCAGAAGCTGTGGCATAAACCACCTTTTTACATGTTCTCTTGCTGTAATTGAACTCTTTGCCCCCTGTCCCTCAGCCCCTAAGAATTTTTAATGAGTCCATTTTATAAATCAGTCTAGTGAGGCATGATGTAGCCCAGATCTCTGCAGGAGTGTTATGATATGAAATAGAAGCTGTACTCTCTTAGGAGTAACTGCAGTGCCACGTTTGTTCCCTCTCTTGATGGTTTTCCACTGAGCAGTGTGTGTGTTCAAGGGCACTGGTAATGCACAACCTGATGTGTAATAACTTGAAAATGGCATTAATGTCTTTAACAGTTGTCAGATAGTAAAATAAGAATAGTTTCACAACATGTCCTTAAGTAGAATGTTAACAGTGCATAAATACGAGTGAGATGGACACCATGCAACCTCCCAAAATAGATGGATAAATGAAGCTGCTTAATTCAAAGGAAAACATAACTGAGAGTGGTCAGTTATTCAGTTTTGTTGTGTGGGATCAATGATAGCTGGAGAGCATATGAAGTCTTGAGAGTAGTGGCATGGGTTTTCAGCTAAGGCCAGATAGGAGAAAAAAAGTGGTGGTGCTGTCCTTAATTCTACCGGCTAGTGAAATGCCACTCAGAGTTGGTTGGTCAGATCTTCATGATATGGCTGTCCTTCCATCTTGATTGCTCTGATCAGTAGCACAATAGTTGCATTTAAATGGTCATAACTGACCTTCAGCTTGAACACCTAATTCAGATGAATGGGGCAGTTCACAACTCTTATGTTCCACTTAAGTAAAGCACATAAAAACATGCATAATTTTAAGCATGTGAGTAGTTCTGTTGACTTGAATAGGGCTTCTCAAGTGTTTAAGGTGAAGCCTGTGCTTAAGTGCATTGCTGGATAGGGGTTGTGGAACTATTGTTTTAGGTAATCTGCAGATTCTGCATACGCTACCTCATGGGTTACACACGGTTCATGTTTTGAAGGCTTTTTCTGTGACTTAAAAAAACGTATATCATGGATTACAAAATTAAGCTATCAGGGAAAAGTACCAGCATGCTAAAATGCTCTGAGTTTGTACATTGTTCATTGTTTGGTTTTCAGTAGTGAAACCATCTTAATGGCTCATAAAAGCCCATATCTCCCAAAGTGAACTGAGCCCTGAGTGATTACTGTGAAATTCTTCCTCTAGCCTCTTTAAAAGTCCATGAATTTCTTGTCACACCCTATATAATGCTATCCAGAGTAACACATCAAAATTCAGTGAAATATGTGGATTTCATTAGGATAGTCAAGCTTTGAGTGCAGGGCTTTACAAAATCCCACAATCACCTTTCGAGGTAATTATCCCTGTCTTACAGATGATAAATTGAGGCACATAGTGGGTAAACGACTTTCCAAAAGTGGCAGAACTGGGAATAGGACTCTGGTCAGAATACCCTTATTCCGCTATTTATTATTTAACATTTATACTGTAGTAGCACCTAAAAGCCTCAACCAGGCTGAGCCCCTCTTGCCAGGCATTGTACAAACATAGAGAAACTGATCATTCCTACCCCTGTGATTTTATAATCTAAAATACAAGATATAACAGATAAATGAGACAAACTAGGGTATAAGAGTAAGGGCAGAGGAGATACTTTTTTTAGTCTAATAGGATGTATGAAATTTGTAGAAAAAGTAATCTCAATTCACCCCCTGGTTATTTACTGTAAGCATTAGAGAGGAGGCATTCTAACCAGTAGAGACACTCCCTCCCTTTATAGTTACCTATTTAGACAGCCTAGGTCAAATGTATTTCTGCCTATATGAGTCACACTTTTAATACAATAAATGTTTTAAAATACACTTGGATAAAAATAACAGTGTATGCATTGAAAGACATCACAGAAGCAAACAAACTCTGACAGGAGACACCCGCAAGCCTCAAATAATGTCAGTGTATGTTTCTATCGGACAGTGAACGTACCCATGTAGAATTTGAGTACACAAACTCAAATGCAATGTGCATCTTTGTTTTTAGGGCATGTTTCTGTAGGATTTTCTTTACAGAGAAACTGAAACAATCAGCTATAACTATGTGGCTCAAGGCCACACCCCTGAGCAATGTTGTTATACCAACCTAACCCCTGGTGTACAGAGAGATGTGTCGATGGGAGGGCCTCTCCTGTTGATGTAGCTCCCACTTCTCGGGGAAGTGGAGTATCTATGCCAGTGGCACTCAACCTTTCCAGACTACTGTACCCCTTTCAGGAGTCTGATTTGTCTTGCATACTCCCTCACTTAAAAACTACTTGCTTACAAAATGAAACATAAAAATACAAAAGTGTCACAGCACACTATTGTTTACTTTCTGATTTGACAATATAATTATAAAATAAATCAATTGGAATACAAATATTATACTTACATTTCAGTGTACAGTATATTGAGCAGTATAAACAAGTCATTGGCTAGCTGAAATTTTAGATTATACTGACTTCGCCAGTGCTTTTTATGTAGCCTGTTGTAAAACTAGGTAAATATCTAAATGAGTTGATGTAACACCTGGAAGATTTCTATGTACCCCCAGGGATACATATACAGATTTCTGTGTACCCCCTGGGTTGAGAACCACTGATCTATGCAAATAGGAGAAGCCCGCCCATCGCCATAGGTAACATCTTCACTAAGAGCTACAGCAGGTCAGTTGCACTGGTGCTGCTGCAGTGCTGCAAGTGAAGACAAGCCCCCAGTCAGCTTTTGAGTCCAACTGCTGCATACTGTATGTTTAATTATGTTGTCAAACATTTACTAACTTCAGTGACAGTTGTAGGCAGGAGGCTCAGAAATACTCTGTTACTATGTGAACTTGAAGATTTTATAATTAATTCATGTAATCTATTTTGGTATAGCTCATAGCTTCCAGAACAGAATTTTCACGTAGAAACCAATACTGCGTATACTTTTTCAATGCTCCGTCATCTGAAATTCTTATACAACGCTTTGAGACTGCGGTTCTTAATACCCATTAAATTGAGTCTTATGGATACTCCCTATTACATTTTAGCTTGGAAAAGAGGTCATTAAAATTCCATGGAATGTTTAGTCTGTTTTACTTGTGAACGGTGAAAGGCTGAAAAGAATGGGAACCATTTTGGCTATCTGATAGGTGAAGGGTAGCAGACAACCTCAGTTAAATTGTACATTTTAGCATCTGAAATGTTTACATACCAGATATTAATTAAGTTCCAGTTTTGCTTTACTTTTGAAACTGCAGCTCATTGATTTCCATAAAAATAGATCATTCTGCTTACTGCTTCTCTCCTTCGTCTTAAATATTTACTGTATAACTTGGGCTTCCTGTATTATCTAAACTACAATGCCTCAATAGAAAGGAAATATCATTAATAAGAACTACCAAGTTAATGTCACTTGCACTCCCTTCGTCTTGAGGGTTGCCTTACATCTCACTTTGGCTGCAGCAATGCTTGGGATGCACCTTCTTGTTCATGACATTTTGACATTATTCTGAATGGAGGTAAGATTCCACACACTTTTTTTGTTTTTTTCCCCTCGTCTGCCTCTAGGGCAGTTTGTTGGAAATGAACCAAGCAGAAGTCTGAGTCATATTCTCTTGATAAAACAAGCTTTATTATTAATAGAGGGGAAATCAAATTAATACAGAGAACTTTTCATAACATACCTCATCTGAATTCTTTGCAGAGCTCAGTGAGTTACGTGCACCTGGCTTAGTTGCTGTGAAAAAAGAAAAAGCCTTACATTTCTAGAGACTACTGTCCACTCTTTCCCCTTTCATCAGGCAGCCTGAGCCCCTCGCTCTTTGTGTCTTAAGCCTTGTCTAAATGTGCAAATTGACAGATTTGGGTTAAACCAATGCAGTTTGCATGTGTAGACAAGGCCCTATGCCCCTCTGCCAAAACCTGTTTGTCAAATCTCTACGCGGTGGTTTAATTTGATCTTGGAGGTGTTCTTTCCTAACCCTTACCCACCTTAATAAGGCAAGGTGATTGAATTTTGATGTGTGTGTCCATTTTTCCTCAGCTTAGGTGTTAGGTCATGTTATCTCAGTCTATCTCAGTGGTTCCCAAACTTTAACAACCTGTGAACCCCTTTCACGAAAATGTCAAGTCTCGTGAACCCCCTCCTAAAAATGAATATTTCCAGGGATTTTCTCCTTTACCTGAGTAAAAATTATAAAAGCAGTGATCTTGGAAATACAGTTTGTTTTTATGACATGCTTATTACACACTGTTTATTATTATTATTATTATTATTTATCATTACAGTATTTTTTATTACATTATGAAAACAGCAACACTCTTCCAAGATCTCACTTTCGTAGCATCTATCACTTTGAATAAGTCTGTTATAAGACTAGGTTTCTATGTTTCATCAAGGAGTATCATATGTGAAACCGCAGGGAGGTATTTAAGAAGTCAACTCAGAGAGTTCCTCCTACACAAGAATTCATGCCTTGAGCAGTCCAGGCAAACAACACACGCTACAACAAAGCTTAAACTTGTTTTTCATAATAATTTTAAAAACAGCACTAGCTGCTTATTTCATTTTAAAAACAGCAAAAAATATCCACCTCCCTTTCCATTTCTTATAAGGAATCTTGAAGTTTAAATCTCCTCAGTGTGATAGATAGGCTTGCTTTGATCTGCTTAGTTCTTGGAAGTCCAGGGGCTCTGGGCTGCTGGCCCCATGCTGCCCGGGGTCTCTAGGAACTGCTCTGTCCGCCATTATGGATTTTTTTCCTGAAAACCCCCTGTAACATTTGTGAACCCCCAGGAGTTCACAAACCCCAGTTTGGGAACCACTGGTCTATCTGTACACATATCGAATGTTAGTCTCTCATCTAAGTAGAATGTATTTGCCTCATAAGTGTCTCTTACCAATGTTTCCACTTGCTATGAAATACAGATTGACAGGTACAAAATTCTATGTCTGGTGTGATAGATATGGCAATTTCCTGCAATATCCTAAACAAACCTTTTTGAAATAACTTTCATGTATCTTAGGAGTTTGTTATTATTAAAAATGAAAATGTTCATGTATTATTGTGGGATTGTATGTTACATCTCTGAGAGAGACATGACTAATGTAAACCCTGAGAAGTATTATGAGCTTCAGGGACTCTTTTATTCAGGGTTCTTGTTTTGTTTGTAATATGTTTTCCCTGAAATACTTTCATCTGAGGAATAAATGTGCTTGTTTAGAAGGAGCTGTGTGGTAACTTAACTGTGGGCAATTATGCTGTTTATAGCTTCTGGAGAGAAGGCAAAGCAGGCCTGTTTATGCATCTGATTTGCTGGGTTACTCACAGTATAGGCAGGAAACTTCTGCAACCTGGAAAATCTTCAGTCAGGAGGGAGACATGGGTCTCTGCCCAGCAGAGGGTGACAGCTGAGGAGCCAAGAGCCTAGAATGGGTGCCTTTGCTAGACAATAGTGGGGAAATACAGCTGCAGTTGCCCTGAACTATGGTGGCAGCGTATGTGGCTCTGGAACAGTGTGAATTATATAAGTGCCAACAGCTTTGAAAGCAAGTATCCTAGAAGGAAAGACCACAGAGAAAAGTCTTGATAGTCTTTTTGGGGAAGGAATAGCAGAAAAAAAGAGAGGGCAAATGAATTATGAATCACTGAAGAAATATCGGCTGGTTGAGCTATGCAAAGAAAGGCAGCTCAAAACTGAGGAGCAGACAAAACCATAGCTAGTCAACTTGCTATAGTCTAAGAACCAGAGGAGGAATGATGATCCAGGTTCATGGGGAACGGGAGCCTGCTGGCAGAGGGTCCACAAGCAGGGAAGCCCTTGGAGCCAGCTACTGGCGGGAAGCAGGGAAGAGGTGGAGAGAAGAAAATAAACTACATCACTGCAACAGGGAATTGTGGATCAACAGTTAGCGCAGGAGAGGCTATAGCTGGAGAGGGACAGTGTGAGTCTGGAAACTCAGCTGCTTGCAGAGCTAGAGCAACAGTGTCAGCTCAAGTGAGAAGAGGAGAGCAGGAAAGCCAGAGCCAGCACAAGGAGAGGGAGAAAAGAAGGATCATCAGTATCAGCTTGAGATGCAAAAACTGCACTAGCAGGACTATAGTCTGATAGATGAAGCCAGTTTCTACGAACCTTTCCTGTGGGTGGCATAGAATCCATATTATTTCCTTGCTTTAGGAAAGGGGTTCCCATGGACGTGTTTCTGAAGGCTTTTGAACTGCAGTGTGAATTGAATAAGATGGGGCAGGAGGAATGGTACAGTATTGAACTCCACTACTATTAGAGACAAAAAGCCTTGTCCATTTTCACAGTTACAGACAAAGAGGACTATAAAGATTGAGCTCAAATTAAGGTTTTAGGTAAGGGGTTTCAGCTCAAAGTAGGGGTTAGGTAAGGAAATGAGGAACTGGTTTGGGGAGAGGGGGTGTCACCAAACTCAGTGAGGCCTATGAATTAACAGGTATTGAACAGTTCTATAAACTCTGCATCCTGGCGCTCCATTCTCCTCTCCCCGCTCCCTGAAATCATGATTAATAGACAAGAATCCTAGAGACATGACCGAATCTGGGAAATGAGCTAACCAATATGCAAGGGGTCTGAGAGGAAAATCAAGGGAGCTGAGGACAAAACTGACTCTCCCAGAAGGGAGAGGGAGAACTTGCCAGAAGGGAAAATGGACTAAACCAGACCTGGGGAGGAGGCAAACCCTAACGGGCCCAAAAAAGAAACCTGCGGAGTTGATATATTTTTATTGCCGCAAGTCTGACTTGCTGGGTAACACACAGTGTAGTAGACCGGGAGTTGGGCAGCCTGGAAAAACCCATCAGGAGGCAGAGACTCATGGGTCTCCACCCAAGAGTGATGATGGCTGAGGAGCCAGGAGCCTAGAGTGGGTGTTCTTGCTGGCCCATGGAAGGGGAATACAGGTGACAGCAGGTACTACCATATGTTCTCTCATTGTGCTGTCAGAGGTAACTTTTTTTTTCTTCTTCAGTCTTTGACTGACTTACAAATCAATTTGTGTGCGCTTTATTTAGTAATTTAAGGCACAGTTTGGCAGTCTGTTCTCCCTGTTCAGCCCTCCAGAATATGCTAGGTGTCCTCTCAGTATGGATGGGACATGAGGCCTGTTCCAAGTTCACATCTTAATTACCTAGAGGAGCACCAAGATGAACAAAGGAGTAGGGGAGATGGGATGACGGCAACATCAGTAACATGACCTATTTATTCAGTGATGACTGTTGCACAGATCCTGGGTGGGAGAGAGGAAATTGAATGTCACAACTTTAACGTTAGTACCTGCTTTTGATCATTCCACTACAAATTAACTCCTAAAAATAGCTTTGGGCTATTTTCTTTTCGGTTTCATTTAAAATGAGTTCTTTGATTTTTTTTATTGTTGTTATTATTATTTATTTTAATATATAATTCCACAATAGAAGATTGTGGTGATGATGGGGAGTCCTGAGAGGTGGCATGGTGAAACTAATACTGAAGTAACTGCAGTCCTTTGAGATTAACTTTTTTATTGCTAAAGTTCCCAATTGATATTCAAAACATTTTAAATAACGTTAGTATAATGTCTAAAGTCTACTCCATCCTAATCAGTGCTTCTCTCCCAAAGACACATGAAAGTGAAGTTCATATTGAAAGCCATGGAAAAAATTGTGGTCTGCTGCCTTTAAGCCCATCAGTTCAGCTTTCAAAAGCATCTTAAGTGACTTAACTCATTTAAGGTATACTGGAAAACTATACCCATCACCAGTATGTGTCTGTACCGCCTATTTTTTTTGCACATCAACAGGTATTATAAACACACCAGTAGGTCTTGTCCTGTAAATGTCAATATATAGAAACACTTTGCAAAAACTCTACTGGCAAGGTTGATATTGCATGTGGGAGAGGAGGATCAGGTTGTCCAGCATTGCTATAGTATGCAGCAGTAGGGTATTAAGTTTGTATTTCTTCCTTTACATGTGCTATTATGCATCAGTAAAAACAGTTATCCAAAATTAATTGTTCACAGTTTACCTTGTTAGTACTTAGAATTGTTTTGAAGCCAAACTATATGATGCTGAATGGCCATCAACAAAAAAATGGATGGCAAAGCCTTTTGAATTTCTTTCCAGAGGAAAATATGGTAAACGCTAGGAGAGACTGTCATACAAATCTTATTTTTGTAAAACAGATTTTTTTTCTTTAAAATATTCCTGATTTTTTTAATCATGAAAGTTGTCTTTTGGCTTAGCGACCCTGAAGATGCAGTGACACCTTTCTCTTCCTGCATTTCCCTGCCTCATCTGTTACACACTTCCCAACTTCTGCAACAAGTAAAGCAGGGGTCCTAGAGACAGCAGTCTCCTTTAATACACAAACATTACTCATTCCCAGAGCAAAGAGAATGAGGCAGAAGTCCAGTGGGAAAAGCAGTATGTGACCATGTAATTTAAGACTGTATCATTTGCACAGGCAACTGTAATTCTGGCATTTCCTAACTTTTGAGTGCTTGACTTGCAACCGTAATAATGTTATTTTAACGTAGCTCTTTTGGGATGTTATATGTAGATATTGTCTGCTCATCATCCTTTTCATTGATCTTTTTATAGTCTTCTAGTTTTCAAAATGCCAGGAACACAAATAATCAAACACCAGCTAGAACCCTCACAGCTAGAACCCTCAGCAACAAGTTCTGTGTCTGCTTGCAGCTCTCTGTTGTCATATGCACTCTGAATCCACTAAGCCAGGACCACTCTTGGGCATCTCCTCACATCTGCCTGCAATTCCCCCTCTTATTTAGCAATATGAGAAGGATAGGATGGCTGCAACTTCCCCAACACCCGTTCATGATTCCCCTCCCACTTGGTGCAGAGACCTCCCTAGATGAAAATGGGATCTAATTGGCTTCAAGTGCTCTAATTAATCTATAGCAAACTTTCTTCCCCTTACAGGGAATAAGGCTCCCTTCTAACCCTCTCCTGCTGCCCTCTGGCCATGCTGTATCACATATTTTAATGTTCCTCAGATTTCCTAGGTTTGGAAGCTTTTCTTTTAATTCTAATGTTTTTGTTAATGTATCTTTATGCATTGACAAATTGGAAGAAAATATGTTTGGACTCTTTTGGTTGCATTAATTACTTGTTCCCTGGAAATACTCCATAATATGCCATAGTGGTTGCTGCTATTGTCTCCAAATTAGGTGGTCAGTAAGCCTCTGCTCCACTCTTAATTTTTTAAGGGCAACATCCATGAAAGATTGCATTCTGTGTAGTATGTAGTTCATTTTTGCTTGTTAAGTTGAAAAATTATTTCGCACATCGCTAGTGCATAGTATGTTTGTTATCAAAGGGAGGTTCTCTCTGTAAAGTAACAACCTACCAGTGAGCAATAGAGAGAGCATGTGGTTTAGAATAAAAAGAGGCAGACTTGGCACAAATGAGCAGAGTGGCTTACTAACACAATGATTGGGACTAATCTCTATACTCATGCCTTTGGTTTTTGTTCGACAAATGAATTAGGTGACAAAGCATGACAAAAATTAAAAGGAAAAGGAATGATCTGTACTTGATCAATTTTGCTAGGTTATTAGGCGACAACGGGCTTTCCGTTAGCATTCTCAACTTTATTCTCTGTTAGCAATGGTTGATTCTAATAACTCAGTTTTCTACGTGCATTGGGTTTTGTATTGATCAGACACAGATCTTGTTCCACACCTCTGTTGCTGGACTGTCCCCTTTTGAACACCAAAGATGTTGTTTAATAAATACAGTTAATCAAATTGTTTTTCTTCATGTTGGTATGGGGAGATCCTAGATGTCTTTTGGCTTAGCGACCCTGAAGATCCAGTGACACCAATGGAATGCAGCAATCAAGGCCACTTTGGATGCATTAATTTGAGTAGACAGTTTGAAGAATTCTCCCATGCATGCTATAAAACAAATGGATTAATGTCCACTCACCTACAGAGGTTTTCTTTTTAGTGTCTGGTTTTGGTTTGCTGAGTGGGATGTGTAGTAATTATTCCTGAAGACTTGTGCAGTTACCTTGCATATAGGAAGACTCTTGCTGCTGGACAGTGAAAATCTTTACTTCACCAGGTTTTCACCAGAACTGGTTTCAAGTGGCTTTTGAATACTGTGCTTACAATAGCAAGCCCGTCTTACTGCAGAGGGGAATCAGTTTAAAATCTAATGTACTGTATATAAATGCAACTCAAATTTATGATTAGGCTAGTGACTAAAGCCTGTCAAGTTAAAAATGCATAAGCTGGCTGACAAAAGTATTGATCTAGTGCAGTTGACTAATAGCTGTTTGTCTACATTTAGAAAACGTAGCTTTTTATTTTCCAGCTGGGAATAAGGTACTTATAACAATTCTGTTTGACGCAAAACATTGTTCTTAAAGGTTTTCAGTTCATAATATCAAAGCTTACGCTATTACAAACTGCAGTACCTTTTGAGTTAAAATGTCATTTCCAGTTTCCGGTACTTATGTAACTTGTACATTGCAATAATCATTTTATGATGTCTTTCAATATATAGCTTTGGTAAATGTGAAAGGCAGGTTAATTAAGAGTACGCCAAAGAATAAAAATCATATAAGGAAAAAACCCTCACAAGTTGCTGTATCTCATGGTATTATGAATCTAATCAAAAGCACCGTAAGGTCTGCTGCCTTCAGAACAGTGCTACAGTGATGTACTCTGTGTGCTGCTGTTGTATTTGGGGCTGTTATAATATTATGAAACTTTATAACCCCTACTAATATTCATGTTGTTAATGTTCGTTTTTGGTTTTTTTTAATCTTTAGCCAATACCGAAGCCCGCAGTAATGAATTTGCTGAGAAGAATGGACTTCGGAAATACAAATATGTCTTGCATCCACGAACTACTGGTTTCACTTTTGTAGTAGAACGTCTAAGGGAAGGTAACATTTCTTTAGATATGTATTTACTTTTCTCTTCTGCAACTTCAAATAACTAATCTCAAGAAAGCCAGATAATTGACTTTAATAAACTAACTACTCCAAAACACTATTAGAAATGAGAAGACAATGTTCTTTTTTTTTTGCCATGATTGCGGTGTTTGCAGTATGGTGAAGAGATTAAAGCAGTCTTGGGTTTATCAGATATTAATATAATTTAGAACATCCACAATGAGACAAGAAACAACTCCTTTGCTCCAAAGTTTTTTTAATACTATAGGTTGGTTAATGATTCAGTGCAGGAAAATAACTTTGGAAATCCCTAAGGCTAGCCTTAATGTCTGTACCTATACTTAATCTTGGGGGAGGATTAATATTTATTTGCATTATAGTAGCACCTTGGGGCCCCAGTCAGTGATCACGGCTCCACTGAGCTAGACACCGGACAAACATATAGCAAGACTGTCTCTTCTCCAAAGAGCTTATTATCGAACTATAAAATGGAACACCAAGTGATTACAATAATCAAGGGGAGTATAAAAAAACAGACTACTATGAACATCATAAGCAGTGGGTCACAGCACACCGTTGAAATTTTAGTAGGCATCTTAGGTTTTCGAATACATTGCATGTGCTTTGTCTAATTTGTGGTAGTATGTAGTTCACTGTTACATACACAGAATAAAGGTTTAATTTGGGGGGAAGGATAGCTCAGTGGTTTGAGCATTGGCCTGCTAAACCCAGGGTTGTGAGTTCAGTACTTGAGGGGGCCACTTAAGAATTTGGGGCAAAATCAGTACTTGGTCCTGCTAGTGAAGGCAAGGGGCTGGACTCAATGATCTTTCAAGGGCCCTTCCAGTTCTAGAAGATAGGATGTCTCCATTAATTTAAAAAAATTGCTTAAAACTTCTCACAATTAAGTCTTTTTTTGCTGTATTAATGCTACTATCTTTGGAATCTTTTTCAATTAAAGCAAGATTTTCAACTTGTAATCTAGTCAATTAAAAAAAGGTTTAAAATAATTTCAGGTTCTATATTTGTTCTGGAGTCACCTCCCCAATCCTTGTGGTTTTAAGTAATTTTCTTGTATTAAAAATGTTTTTCTCTCATGTTGCTGTGTAAAAAACATGTACAAACAGGGCAACTGATTATAAAGGGAAAACACTAAAAGTGATTTTATACAAAGTTCTGTCAGATGTACAAAGTTGGAGAAAAAATCTGAAAAAACTAGTTTTTCTTCCAATGTTTCAAATACTGTAATTTTAAGTGTTACTTGTTTCTGTAGGAGGCATATTTTCAGACAAATGAAATGTTAAATTGAAATATCCCTCTAAACTCACTATTAACATTAAAGTATCTATGTATCTGTAGGTACATCTACACAGCCACACTGCTTATTTTAGCTCAGAGCTAGCATGTGTAGTGTGGCTGTGACAGCACTGGTGATAGCTATGGGTAGCCAACCAGGTGCAATCCCATGTGAGAATGCTAGGTGCATACTTGGATGGCTGGCCCAAGCTGCTGCCCTTCCTGCTGTGGCACACTGCTATTTTTAGCATATTGGCTAGATCAGAGCTAGTGTATGTATGTCTATCCAAGATGAGAATTATACCTCTGAGCTGCAGTGTAGCTGGACCGTGGAGGAGTAAAAGGGGGGAGAGACACTCAACCATTAGGTAGTCTAGCTTAATACTTCCCATTATAAAAACCTTTATTTTCAGTTGTATAGAGTTGTGAAGAAAATTAAGACCCCTATTGTTAAGGTGCTATCCGTCTCTTCCCTGTTTCCACACGATTGTAATGGTTAGCAGTTACAATAACCCCAGAAATAGACTTGCATCTTCATTATTGCTTGTGATTGCAGACTGAAGGATGGCATGTGATTTTAAGTTGGGGAGGTAGTGATGGAAACTTAAACATCATGTTTGTTTTTGAAAATATTCTTGCGCCTGTGTGACAACCTTAATGCCCCATGGTTTTCCTGTGAATAAATTTTGGCTCATGGCAGTTTTCCATTCCTCAGGCTGAAATGCCTTCACTTCAAGCCTAAGTACATTATTTAGTTCCAAAATAGGTCAGTGAAGAGGGGGAGAAATGCCATGAGGTTTAATTGCCTTTTTAACTTTGAAAAAAATAAATTTAATTTGGCAAGAACCCTGATTAATATGCATTGCAAGCCACATTATGAATGAATTACCTGTTACGTTATAAAAATAGCTGTTTGTGACCCATAAAAGTACTTGAAGAAGAAGCTAAAATAATAACCTTCAAGAAAAAGTTACTCACATCTCTTTGCATGAGTTTTGGGTTTAATGTGAGGTTTTCCTGAGTTTTATAACAGGAGGCAGCTTACTGACGCTAATTATTAGCACTTTCTATGCGTCCCCTAAATCATATATATGCACTTCTTCCAGCATGGACTTAACTTTCAAACTCTCCTAGTTTCCCCATCTCTCTCGTATGTTGCCACAACTTACATCTGCTTTGCCTTATGTGCAACTGCTGCTAGTGTGGTTTCTGACCCCTTGCTGGGATTATGGGAACTAGGCAAATCCGACCTAACCTTCCCTAGCTGCACCAAAAATAGGCTGACAAGTAGGATTATTCTGGCAGGGCAGCTTCCCCTCTGAGCCTGAATGCATCACATTTGTTGCATATCCCAGCTCTTTTATAGCTACTGGAAGTGACCCCGAGCTCAGTCTCAGACCCAAGCCCTCATACAACCTGACGATTGCAACTAATTTTTGTCCTGATCAAATTCCAATAGGAGGGAGACATCTTGTCATCCCAGTTCTAACAGGTTACATTACTGTTTTTCTCAAGCAGCATTAATTCCATTCCTGTAAGCTTAAGTGTACTCTAGAGTAAATATAGACAATTAGAGTGCATTAGATGCATAATTAGTGATATCTGATAAAGTGGTGACTGCAATTCCTGCTGCTTTTGAAGCATGAGGAGGACTTAAATTTAATTCTGAATTGATTCTTGGAGAAGTGTTTTCAGTTTTCTGCTTCTACTCTACAGTGACTGTAAGCAGAATGATATAGTACAGCTTTAGTCGTTATTTTTCTCTGCATCTTAAAAGAAAATGCAGTTGCAAACTTAGGAAACTGAAGGAATGCTGAGAATATATGTCCTATACCTAGGTGCTGGAACTCGGGATGCTCCTGCACCCCCTAGCTTGAAGTGGTTTCCATTATACACAGGGTTTACAGTTTGGTTCAATGGCTCTCAGCACCCCCACTGTACAAATTGTTCCAGCACCTCTGGTTCTGTATGCTGTTAGTTTTAACTTTTACATGGTATAGTGACTGTCAGATGAAGGCATGGGGGATGAATGAGGTGGCAGCAGAAAGCTGTATGAGAAGTAAATAGTTGGAAAAGAGAAGTGTGGAGTACAGCTAGAATATATGTACTTTTCATATTCAAATAAAGATACTTCTCACCTTCAAATAAAGAAAAATCATCTGTATCCTGATAGTAATAACTGTGTTCTTGGTGATGTCTGAGTCTCAGCAATAGCTAATGCAGCTTTGTTGTAGCTTGCACTAATCTTTGTTGATGAATAGCACTAAGCTATCATTTTAACTTTTCTTCCCAACAGGCCATATCTGGGAATTGATTTTGCAAGATAGAGAGAGCTCTGGACCCCATCTATCAAAGCACTTAAGCATATAGTTAAACTTAAGCATGTAAATCGTCCCATTGACTGTTCATGTCATTAAAGCACATGCTTGAGCATTTCACTAAATGGGGACCAGAGTGCTTGGTACTGTGAAGAATCCTTGTTGAGCGGACTAACCTCTGAAATACTGTCTGATATACTCAAAACACAGTGGCTTTCATTTGGTTTGCCATAAGCAGAAAGCTGTATCAAAAAGAAAAGGAACATGTGATTTTTTTTTTTGTTTGTTTCTAAGTTAACACATTCAATAAGCTGGACCAATGGGCTTTCCTCTGTTGTTTTGAATTTTCTAGGCAAAATGACTAATCATCGCTTCCAAGATTTTTTTTTTCATTGTAAATGGGTCAAGTATGTTGATGCAGCAGCCTTATTATTTTACTTCAAGGGACACTGCCAGGTTTGGTATTTCTAAGAAGTCTGTCTCATGAGCTCTGAATTGGGTTAAACATGGGATTTTAAAATTACAGATTTCCATTTTAGTAATTCAAGATGTTCCTAACAGAGGAAAAATATATTTTTTAAACACAAACGATACTATTTTTCATCTTGTATGTACTGTTCGCTTTTTGTGATTCACTTGACTTGCATAGTGAAAAAGAGTCAGATTTACTTTTCACTTTAGGATTCTTGCACAAACAGTGCTGGAGTATTTGTCTTATTTAAATCCAGCTAAAACTCTTTACACTGTATTATTTTTAATAAAATAATAAAATGAAGATATTTCTATTTGTTTTTGTAAAATATTTTTAATCAAAACTAAATTTTGAGCCCAAAATACATCGCAGACAAAATGTTGAGGTGGGAATTTCAAAATCCTAAGCGTTGGTCTATATCTGCTCCTGTTGAAAGCAATGAGAGTTTTACCATTGATTGCAATAAGAGCAGAATTAGGCTAATGCTAAGTGTTTTTGAAAATCCCACCTCAGAGCACGTTTTGTGCTTGTGAGTGAGAGTCAGAAAAGAAGCTCCTAATAGGAATCATAATTAAGTCTGAGTGGTAGCCGTGTTAGTCTGTATCAGCAAAAAGAAAAACCCACTTCATCGGATGCATGCAGTGGAAAATACAGTAGGAAGATGTGTGTATATATACACACACAGAGAACATGAAAAAATGGATGTTGCCATACCAGCTATCATGAGAGTAATCAGTTTAGATGGGCTATTGTCAGCAGGAGAAAAAAAAACTTTTGTAGTGATAATCAGGATGGCCCATTTCCAGCAATTGACAAGAAGGTGTAACTGATTTTTCATTGTAAGCCACAGTTTTGGATACCTTCTAAATTGATCCCAAAATTCCTTCCTGCTAAGAAGTTTTGAATGGGTGGTCTATCTGAAGAATATTTTGGTAGAACTTGGATTGAGTCAGACAAATTTATCTCTCAGATATGGGATTCTGAAAATGAGATGTGCAGAAATTCATTCTCTTTTTTATTTTAAGTCCTTTATTAACTTACTGACTGATATTGGTTTTGTTTTATTATTGCGCTTTCCAAAATCTAGTATGTGGGATCACTTCTGAAAAGGTCAAAGTTTACTTTTGATTACAGGTTATTGGGTACTGCTGGGTTTTTTTTTATAAAGCTTATCTAAAGCCAAATCACATTGAAATCTCAGTTAGTTAAAATGCTCAATTTCAAGGAGATTGAAAGTCCATAATAGTTGATTCTGACTTCTATGTTGTCTAGTTTCATTGAATTACATGTAGTATTTTTATAATTATTAGTCTGTCAAATGGGTGTTCACAAATGTTTTCTTAAAACCGCCAAATGGTTTTGAAATACTTTCTGAAAACTCAGGAAATTCCCAGATACAGTTTAAGATATAGTTAAGGTTGTAAATAAATATTATGTGAAAATATCATTAGAACATAATTATTAAACATTTGAATAGATAGTTTATAATTATTTTTACAAACAACTTTGACAGTGCTCTTCTTCTGTTTGTCCCTCACACCCAACACTTGTTCCTCAACCACATTTCAACACCACAGAGCCTCAGTTATCATACATTAAATACAGTAAAATATAAAGATTCATAGCTGATGGGATTACCTCAGGATTTCCTCTTCAAATTTTAACTCTGGTTCATACTAAAACTAACATGAACATGCTGCAGATAAGATCTTCCAACAGCCCAAAAAACAAGAGATCTAATTTAACATGTGCCTTCCTCCACTTCACTTGCACGTTGACAGCAAGAAACATCAACATCTCACCTATCTCTCTACAATCAGTCCAAAAGCAAAAGTATTTTTTTGTCTGAAAATGAAATGAAAGTCGGTATCTTCTGGTATCTTTGCCTGAGCAGTAATTGAATTGCCTTTCAGTGATAGCACTGAATACCCACATATATAGAAAAGTATTCTTTTCTTGGCAATATATTTGGATATTTATATGCAGACGGTGATACCTGTCTGCGTACAGTGTTAGACTGCAATGGAGCAGTTTGTTGGCAATTTTGTAGATTCCTACAGTACTTCAGAGATGCTTTCTGGAAACTATTTCGCAAACTCCACCAGCGTAAGCATATTTATACACTTAATATTGGCACCAAATATTAGTGCACAATATTCTGTACTTGTGTAGTATCTTTCGGTATGTCCACAAAGCAATTAAAAACCCATGGCTGGCCCATGCCAGCTGCCTTGGGCTTGCATGGCTCGGGATAAGGGGCTGATTAATTGCAGTGTAAATGTTTAGGCTCAGGCTACAGCCCAAGCTCTGACACCCTCCCACCCCACAGGTTCCTAGAGCCTGGGCTGCAGCCTGAGACTAAATGTCTACAGCGCAATTAAACAGACCGTTAGCTTGAGACCGAGTCAGCTGGCACAGGCCAGCCATGGGGTTTTAGTTGCATTGTAGACATACCCTTTGAGCCAAGACCTAAAAACACTTCATACACTTCTACCTTGATATAACACCACCTGATATAACACGAATTTGGATATAATGCGCAGTATGGTGGATCAAAGCAGGTTCAATATAACACGGTTTCACCTATAATGCGGTACAAAATTTTGACTCCCAAGGACAGCATTATATCGAGGTAGAGGTATATAGACTTATCCATAAATAAATCTTACAACATTATCCAGGACAGGTAATTGTTGTTAATAATCCTAGTTCATACAACTCTTTTACTGTTTACCTCTTCTGGTGAGATCTAGAGTGCTCAACCAACTTGACAGTATATGCATAGAGGTGGAACCTGATTGGCACTGCCTTCATATTTTTGTGCCATGCCACAGTTATGGTCAGCAGAGTCACTCAAGCGGGAACCCCTTTGTAAAAGAAGGAACTGCAGAAGGGCGTTCTGAATCTCAGCTTTGAAATTCACCAACAGGACCTTCATGTCCTGTAACAGCCAAAATATTCTGATCTTTAGAATATGGTGCCGAGCCTGTTTTCTTATTCAGGCTTTTGAAGAGAGCTGAGCATAAGGGATGTTGTTGTGGGTGTGATGGTGTATTAATGGGGAATATTAACTGGATAGCGCTAGATAGCCGTCTTGTGATTATGAAAAAGCTTCTCATCTTTGTTTCAATATTATGTAAAAGGCACCTAGAACCTAGGATGCATGCTATTTAAAACAAAATCTGAGTGCATTTTTCTCTTAGTATGTTAGTTTTAAAAGGAAAACTGTTACACTTTTGGATTTCATAGCCATAATAGAGAGATTTCTGTATATATCAGATGAAAATGCTGAGAATGTATACAACATTAAATATCTTCCTATTTTTGGTAAATATCCAAGGTTTATTTCCTCTCCAAGTAAATATTGGATGAAGCACAGAAAACTTCATAGCAAAGGAGAAGTCAATGTTTGCATATTGAACAACATCTTGTGAGGTGCTGAAATCCAATAATTACAGCAGGCAGTTTGCAGGATTATGCTCATTTTTACTTCTGGGGAAATTAAGGCACAGAAGGTGTGACCAGATTAATGCTCCCATCAAGTCAAAGCTGGGAATTATGGAGAGAAAATGGCATTGTTTAGTGAAAACTAGGTCATTTTTTATAATAAACAGAGTACTGACTCCTGAGGTGATAATCTGACCCCATTGAAGTCAATAGCAAAACTCCCATTTACTTCAATGAGGCTAGGATTTTAGGACATTCAGTGTCCCATGCTAACCACTAGATATGTGTATGTACAGGAGACTTGCTCAGTATGGGCTCTGGCCCACTCGTGGGAACCAGTCAGTTTTTGTGGGAACTGAAATGAATCTGTTTTGAAAATAAGAACATGCAAATGGATGCATGGGAATTTTTTAGGTCCCCTGTCTGCTCGATCCAGCTTCAAGTAGAATTTTTCATGCATCCAGCAGGGTTGCAGGACTGAGCAAAGTTTCCCCTGCAGTGACTCCCAGCGACTGGTCCTGAAGCCGTGAAACTCTCCTCCTCCTCTTCTATATACGACACTCCCTGTGATGGTACCCATCCAGCGTTGTACTACTAAGGACAACAGTGGGGGCAGATGCTGAAAAGTTTGAGAACTATTAGTGTACCCCATACAAATATTGCTCTTAACAAATACTCTTTTATAATTTTCAAGTAGAAAGAATGGTGTTAGAGCTGTAGTGTATGTCATCATAATTGGATTGATGCATATTTAAGTGCTGGAACAGGAGCTGTAAATGGTATTGCCTTAGATCAGATTTGTTTACCTGCCGCGTCCACAGGTTCGGCTGATGATGGCTCCCGCTGGCCACAGTTCGCCGCTCTAGGCCAATGTGGGCTGCGGGAAGCGGTGTGGGCTGAGGGATGTGCTGGCTGCTGCCTCCATTGGCCTGGAGCGATGAACCGCGGCCAGTGGAAGCTGCCATTGGCCGAGTCTGCAGACGCAGCAGGTAAACAAACCAGCCCGGCCCACCAGGGTGCATACCCTGCATGCCACGTGCCAAAGGTTGCCACTCTCTGTCTTAGATAGAGAAATAATCTGCTTGCAAATTGGAATGTGCATGCCTTGTTATGTCTTCTGTTATTAGTAGGAGACTAATAAGAGATTAGTTCATAAAAAAAAAACCAAGGACCTTGTTTTAAAAAATCGTTTTATCACTAAGCATGTCCATGAAATTCAATGACGTGGAAAATACAAAGCAGACTTTTGTGCTTTATTACAAACACTGAAAATTGTCTGAATAATCTCAAGTACGGGAGGATTTAGCTTTCCAGATTTGTCTGTTAATTGTGGATGATAGTTTTCATGTCTTTCTAACAACTATGTTGAATGTTACTGACTGCATATTTTGCATTTGGTGCTACTAGTTGTAAATTGGATTGCCTTGGCCTTTAACACAAGAAGTACATGACAGTACAAAAATGAAGTCATGAAGCTGTAGTGTCGGTGGTTCCATCTCTAAAGATAAGAATAGCCACACGGAGTTGGAATAGTGATCCATCTAGCCCAGTTTTTTGTCCTGACATTAGTCAGTACCTACTGTTTCAGAGGAAACTATCTCAGAGTGACACTGCCCTTTAAGAGGGACCAAGGCGAGTGCACCTGTGCTGCATCCTTTGATCAGATTAGGTTTTAAAAGAGGGCCCCTGGGCCTGGTGGAGAAGAGGAGACTCAGTGAGAGAGTTCCAGGGAGTCAAAGCTAGGAAGCTGCAGGAGGCAAGAGCAGCAGTGCAGCAAGGTCTCCTGGGAGAGGTGGCAGTGAGAACGTGAGAGGTACTGTTCTGAGGAAAAGCCCTGACTGCCGGTTCAGAGAACAGGATGCAGTAGCAGGACTGCCAGACTCCTGGGGAGGGGAGACAGTGAGAGCTTGATAGGCAAAGGAGAAACGTTCCAGGAGCTATTTTTTTGTTTGGATGCTAAAACTGACTAAAAGAACGTGTGGGTGTGACAGTAGATCCTTTACAAGATGGGGAGAAGCCCTGTTTCGTTACTCTGCTGTAGGCAGTTAAGGGATAACCTATCCACTGGAAAATCTCTCTCCAACCCACAATCTTTAGAAGTTGATGTATGCCCTGAAGCATGAGCTTATATCTTTCAAAATTCTTGGTTTGTTTTTGTTTAGTTTTACTGTTATAACTCTGGGTATACTTGTGATCTATATATGTCTAAACCTTTTAGGAATCCAGAAAATCTCTTAGTCTCAATTATATATTGTGTGGAAAAGGTGTTTCTTTTTAGCAGTTTTGAATTTGACACCTCTTTAAATTTCCTGGAATATGCCCTTGTTGTATTATGAGAGGGTAATTAGAAGTTTCTAAACTACCTCTTCTTTACTGTCCATTAATTTGTATAGTTTTATCCTGTTCACTCCTGTCTGCTTCCTTTCTAAGGCAAACAGTCCCAGTCTTTTCACACATGCTTCATAAGAGTTTCCCCATCTCCCTGATCATTCTCTTCGCTGGTCTCTGAAGTGCTTTTATTTCTACTGAATTATTTTTGTGAGCTGAACACAGTACTCCATTTGAGGGTGTAATATTGATTGATATGACTTAATGTTATCAGTTATGTTTGCAGAGTATGACAGAAGCCCTTTTCACATTTCTCCTTGTTGCACACACATTTTAGATACTCATTAGAAACTTTGTAGAATCAATCAAAACAAGTCTCCTGAAGCAACGCTCTTGGAATTCCTTTATATATGAATCCCGGCTTGTGACTAGCTGAAACGCTTTGTGGCAAATCAGTTTATGTTTACCTCTTCTCAGGTTATTAATAATGACCGTGGTCTCCATTTAAAAATAAAATCAGCATTTGCTAGCAGTTACCACATTGCGGTATTTGAGACTATGTATTCAGATCAAACACTATATATGGTAACTGTGTTGTAATGTTGTTTTTTCAGTTGCTTCATCTGAAGGTCTGGAACAACATTACTAGTCAAGTCACATGTAAAAGTGGGCTGCTTGGCTGGCTACAGCTGAGGTCAGGAAAATTGATTAATCTCTTACAAAGTGAAAAGATTTTTCCTCTGTATCTCCAACTTCATCTCCTCTTCAAAACATTAACAAAAGATATTATGGCAGTATATGCTGTTAGGAGAGTTGGCCTGATCAATTGAATGGGAATGAATGTAACAACTTATACATTCTTGTTTAACTTTGGTCAGCATTTATCTCTTGTGTTAATTCAACTTGACATTCACCTGAGTATAGCTCATCTGATTCAAAGATTGATTCCGTCTGTACGTTTTTCAATACTAACCATCACAACAGTATAGCAAGAAGTGCAGTAGTATCTTTAAAATAAACAAATACATACCTTGGCTTTCAGCACTCCATTTGTTTAATAAGTTGCAGAACGTCAGTCTTTTTTGTGAGTTTTTTCACGCAACACATTGTTGGCTGACTCTATCCTAATGAAGTTCACTAGCATTTACTCAAATTAGTCTTAAGGAGACTTTTTGACAAACAAAGTAGCTACTTGCTGCCAGGAAAGACAATAGCTGAATCTTTTGCAGAGTTCAGTTTTATCCATTATTCTCCTTAGCAGGCAGCTGCTGTTCTACCATGTTGCAGATAAGTGGTGCTGGGTGCAATGACTGACTGAATTATTGCTGGAGTTGAGATCATTTCAGCTAAATGGAATAAGAATCATAGAATCATAGACTATTAGGGTTGGAAGGGACCTCAGGACGTCATCTAGTCCAACCCCCTGCTCAAAGCAGGACCAATTCCCAACTAAATCATCCCAGCCAGGGCTTTGTCAAGCCTGACCTTAAAAACCTCTAAGGAAGGAGATTCCACCACCTGCCTTAGGTAACCCATTCCCAGTTTCTTCACCACCCTCCTAGTAAAAGTTTTTTCCTAATATCCAACCTAAACCTCCCCCTGCAACTTGAAGACCATTACTCCTTGTCTGTCACTGCTGCCACTGAGAAAAGTCTAAGATCCGTCCTCTTTGAACCCCCTTCAGTACTTGAAAGGCGCTATCAATCCCGCTCCTCAATTCTTCTCTTCTTGCAGACTAAAAATCCCAGTTCCCTCACGCTCTCCTTCATAAGTCATGTGCTCCGCCTCCTACATCATTTTTGTTTATCCTCTGCTGGACTCTTCAGTTTTTCCACATCCTTCTTGTATGTGAGGCCCAACTGACACAGTAGCTCCAGATGAGGCCTCCCCAATGTGAATAGAGGGAAATGGTTATGTTCCTTCAATCTGCTGGCAATGCCCTACTTATACAGCCCAAATGCATTAGCCTTTCTTGGCAACAAGGGGCACACTATTGACTCATATCCAGGCTTCTTGTCGCACTGTAACCCCTAGATTCTTTTCGGCAGAAACTGCTGCTAGTATTCAGTCCCCCTATTGTAGCAGTGCATGGGATTCTTCCGTCCTAAGTGCAGGACTCTGCGCTGTTTGAACTCATCAATTTCTTTTGGCCGCCAATCCTCTATTTGTCTAGGTCCTCTGTATCTCTCCCTACTCTCCAGCATATCTACCACTTCTCCCAGTTTAGTGTACTCTGCAAACTTGCTGAGAGTGCAGGCAAACACCATCCTCGCAGATCATTAATGAAGATATTGAAGCAAAACCACCCTTGGGGCACTCTGATTGATACTGGCTGCCAGATAGACATGGAGCTATTATCACTGCCATGAGCCCGACAATCTAGACAGCATTTCTCTCCATCTTATAGCCATTCCCATCTAGGCCCATACTACTTTAACTTGCCGGCAGAATACTGTGGGAAACCATATCAAAAAGCTTTGCCTTAAAGTCAGGAATAACACATTCACTCTTTCTTCTCGTCCATATACGCTAAGTTTTTCTCCTCAAGAAGGCAATTAGGTTAGTGACACAGACTTGCCCTTGGTGAATCCATGCTGACGTTCTGATCACTTCCCTCTTCTCTAAGTTGCTTCAGGATTGATTTCCTGAGGACTGCTCCATGATTTTTTTCACAGAAACCTGAGTGAGCTGGACTGTAGTTCCCGGAATCCTCCTCTTCCCTTTTTTAAAAGATGGGCACTAACATTAGCCTTTTTCAGTCATCCAGAACAACCCCCCTCCTCCACTTTCCTTGACTTCTTCTTGTTGCTGACTTACCTTAAAAAACCCTTCTTGTTACTCTAACATCTCTTGCTAGCTGGAATCTAAAACTGTGATTTGGCAGTCCTGATTTCACTCCTGCATTGTCTGAACATATTTTTGTAACTCCCCCGCTACTCCCCGTTATTTGTCCAATCTTCCACTTCTTGTAAGCTTCTTTTTTGCATTTTAAGTCAAGCAAGGATTTCACTGTTAACAAGCTGTGTCGCCGATGCCATACTTTACTATTCTGGTTCAAACACGAGTCAGGATGGTTTGTTCCTAGGCAACACTCAATAGATTCTTTAAAATACACCAGCTCTCCTGACTCCCTTTCCCCCTCATGTATTTCTGGGGGATTCCGCCCACTAAGTTCACTGAGGGAGTCAAAGTCTGCTTTTCTGAAGTCCAGGGTCTGTATATTGCTGCTCTCCTTTCTTCCTTTTGTCAAGATCCTGAACTCAACCATCTCATGGTCACTGCCTCCCAGGTTCCCATCCACTTTTGCTTCCCCTACTAATTCTTCCTGGTTTGTGAACAGCAGGTCAAGAAGAACTCTGCCCCTAGTTGGACAGTGCTGTGGTAGAGAGGATATATTTCCCCTGGCATCACCAGAAGATCTGCCAAGACTTCCCTTGTTTTGAACTTCGCTCATTTTTAAGACAGAACAATTGATACAACAGCAGCTCTCAAGTAGACAGGAGGCTCAATGCACTTTCCCAATACTAAAGACCATTGTAATTTTCAGCTGGAATAAGGTGCTTACAGATCAATAGTGGCTTGTAGAAGCTAATCATGCTCATTCTAAATGATGAGAACCGCTATGTTCTCAAAGTGTTCCACAGACCTTTGATGCTCTGGAGACCAGGCTATTCCTAGATGCTGTCTGTTGTCATTTTCAGCTGCTAAATTGCATTCAGACAACTAGAAGTATATTGCATGCTTCTGCTGATATCACTTTTTAATGTAAATAATTGTTGCAAAGAAGTTGTGTAACCGTGAATGTGGAGGAAATGGGATAATGTTTCATTTAAAATGAGGTCCACACTATGAAAAAGTTTGAGCCCTTGGGCTATGAATACTTTCCCCAAAATCTATATCCAAATGAGTGTACTAAAATGAATTTCTTAAGCATCTTCTCTACAGCAACTTTTGTCTTAAATATGATTGTGTTAGTGGTTTGTTTTTTCTATCCTTCCTTTACTCCCAATGCACACAGAAATTAGCCCAGTGCTATACTTTTCGGAGCTGACTCACCTCCTTGAGTTTGACAATCCATTTGCAGAGCTTTCCTGCAGAGATGTTGAAAGCAATGGCTCATTCATGTTGCCTGGACGTTGCTATGGGTACTGGAATTGAAAAGCCAAAAACATAGAGGGTAGGGGATCTTGGGAAAAGGTTACAGCAAAATATAAACTTTTTAAAAATAGTTTTTTATCAAAACACAAACTTCTACATAAATTCAAGTCTTTACCTAGTTCACCACCTCAGATTGTATCTGAAATATTGTCATCCTTCTGACTTCATTTTACCAACCTTTTTCTGAACTGTTGATAACTTCTTAGGGTGCTGGAGCAGAAAAAGAAAAATAAGGCCTTTGCTCAGAGTATTCTCAACAAACACTAAGTCTGAGGGCAGTTTTCCATACTGTACATTGCATCAGCAGGCACGCTATGGTGCTTATATGAAGCACTGTGCGAAAGGAATAGCTTATATTTATACATCACCTTTACTTCTGAAGACAAGTGTTTTATGAACTGTGATGGCATATAGTTTAAGTATGATTCTTCAGAAAACATTCATCTTAATTTCTGTTTTTTAAACAATAGTTTCCAATTATGAATCAGAGGACTGGATTTTATATATTTTACAAGTAAAGGAGCCACACAATATTCTTTGTCTCCCCGAGTTTACATTATTAAAAGCAAATGGTTACAATTTAAAATACAAATTTCTATTTCCAATTAAAAGGTTTTGATCTGTACCGAAACATTAGTATTTTTGTTGTTGACCTTGTAGCACAATATGTAAAGTGGTTTCTCTGAGTTATTAAATTGTTTTAGGACTTTGTCCAAAGAACGTTTTTTTTGATTCAGCCCAATAGTCAATTAGTAATTATACCACCCGTAATGCAAACAGCTCGTTTGTGTGGTTTTTTGTTTTTATTTGTTGGCATTTTAGTTTTTTGTTGTTGGGTTGGAGTTTTTTGTAGTAGCTTAGAGTGTAAAAATAACAGCCAAATAGATTAACTCTTTATTTAAAGGGAGGTCTCTGAACATAGTTATAATGGTAACTAAAAATATAGGAAATCCTACCAAAAAGTGTGATTATATTGTCACCAACTCCTGTCTCAGATGCCTTGATATTTTATTTGGTTAGTGCTAGCCCATATGAGGCACCTTGATACTTCCAGAAATATCTAGGACTGTACTTCTTAAATATGATGCTGTCAGCGTACAGGTATTTATGCACAATAATAGCACTCTGTACAGCTGTGCAGAGGGCAGTGATCTATGAAAGAGTTCATTAAATCAGGCCTTCAGAGAAATTTATAGATTATATTAATATGTTACATATAGAACCTAGTTACATATAGGAAAGCGGCACAGGAGCCAGCAAACAGAGCTGCTAACAGGGGAGTTTCAGTGGGAGTTCTGTTGGAGGAGCAGGTTTTTGTAGTTTGTGGATTGTATTGTGGAGTTTGTGTGTGAGTGAGTGTGTGTGAAGGCTGCTAGGGGCCGTGTGCTGGGAGAGAGGCTGAGCCCTGAGTTGGGGAGGACACCGAACCAAGTGGCCACCCGGCCTGCCTTCAGACGGCCCGCCCGAATCATGCCGCCACCTCCAGAGGAACCGGAAGGAGGAACACCAACCGCTACGACCCAGCAGCAGCCTCCCAAGATACAGAAACTCTACAGAACAAACCGCCCCAAGGCTATGCGAGAGAGGTCCTCGATGGTCCCCCGTCCTACTGCACGATCCCGCCCGAGCGCCTCTACAGCTACTTCCTTGGAGTGTTTGGCGGCATGCCCAGGACGAACACGCCGCGCCCGGAGTGCCTCGGCCCCCTGCCCCACGTCACCGATACAGACAACCTAGAGGCTGACTTCACTCCTAAAGAGGTGGCAGCCAGGCTGTCCAGAACAAAGAACACCGCGCCCTGGAAAGGACGGCATCCCCTACAGCCTGCTCAGGAAGCGAGACCCCGGCTGCCTCGTGCTCTCCGGCATCTTCAACCTGTGCCGGCGCTTTGGCAGGTCTCCCACCTCCTGGAAGAAGGCCATGACCGTCCTGATCCACAAAAAGGGCGAGCGAGACGACCCCAGCAACTGGAGACCCATCTCCTCTGCTCCACGATGTACAAACTATACGCCGGCTGCCTGGCAGCCAGGATCACGGAGTGGGCAACGACCGGGGGAGCCATCAGCCCGGCCCAGAAGGGCTTCATGCCGTCAGAGGGGTGCTACGAGCACAACTTCCTGCTCCAGACCATCCTCCAGATGACCAAGAGGGCGCGGAAGCAGTGCGCGATAGCGTGGCTCGACCTGTCCAATGCCTTCGGGTCCATCCCCCACCACCACATCTTCAACACTCTACGGGAGTTCGGGATGCCCGAGTCCTTCCTTTGCCTGATCCGGGAACTCTACGAACACTGCAGCACCACCATCCGTTCGGTCGAAGGGGAAACCGCCGAGATCCCGATCCACAGCGGTGTGTAAAGCAGGGCTGCCCCCTCAGCCCAATCATCTTCAACCTCGCCATGGAGCCGCTCCTGCGGCGATCTCCAACGGCGCTGACGGCTTCGACCTGCACGGCGAGAGGGTGAGCGTCTTGGCCTATGCGGATGACCTGGTCCTGATAGCGGACGACCCCGAGAGGCTCCAGGGCATGCTCAACACCATCGGGAGAGCCGCTGACTGGACGGGTCTCCGCTTCAATGCCAAAAAGTGCGCGTCCCTCCACGTCGACGGGAGCAAAAGAGACTCGGTGCTGGCGACGGAGCTCCAGATCCAGGGCGAGCCCGTCGTCCCCCTGGCCGAAGGGCAGGCGTACCAACACCTCGGCACGCCGACGGGCGTCCGCGTCCGGCAGACCCCCGAGGACACCATCCGGGAGATCCTGCAGGACGCTGCCAAGATCGACGCATCGCTGCTGGCCCCATGGCAAAAGATCAACGCCCTCAACACTTTCCTGATCCCCCGCATCGCCTTCGTCCTGAGAGGTTCCGCCGTGGCAAAGGTGCCCCTCAACAAGGCGGACAACACCATCCGGCAGCTGGTCAAAAAGTGGCTGTCCCTGCCCCAGAGAGCCAGCAACGAGCTCATATACATTGCTCACAGGCACGGGGCGCCAACGTCTCCCCTGTTAGCAGCTCTGTTTGCTGGCGTTGTGCCGCTGCCTGAAAGTGCTGGCTACTTATATAGGAACCTTACTCAGTCCCCTGTTTAGCAGCTCGCTGTTTGCCTTGCGGTCGTGTGCCGCTGCTTGAGTGCCTGGCTACTTAATATAGAGCCGTGCTACTCAGGGTGAAGCCCCGCCCCAGACCACAATTTTGAGGACTTCAATAACTCAGTCATGGGTTAGGGGTTGTTATAAAAGTGGATGGGTAGGGTTCTGTGGCCTGCTTTGTGCAGGAGGTCAGACTAGATGATCATATTGGTCCCTTCTGACCTACGAGTCTGAGTCTATAAAAAGAGTATGCTTGTTTCGCCTAATAACAGGTTTGACCTTGTCTGCATTTAGTCTTTTTCTTCATTTTCCAAAGCAAAAGTAGACAACACAATGGTTAAAATGCTAAGTACCAGTCTACAATAATGCTCTTATTGTTGTTTGTACTTGGAGAGCTGTAATGGTGGGAAATTTGAAAGAAAAGTCTAGCATAGGCACAGCCTTTTAAGACTTCCTTTTCTTTAGGAGCTTACAGGGAATTTTAGTTTTTCTTTCAGTTTCCCTTTGTTCCATCATCATCCCAGTCATCTCTTTTTTGGAAAAGCTGAGCAAATTAGGCTGATCTGCTAGGATCAACTCTGTGAGATTATTTTAAATGTGAACTTTTGGCTCCATCCCAGTGAGAGAACAAGATGATGAGTTGATTTCTTTCCCCTGTCCTTTGAGACGTTACCCTCTGACTCACTGCTGTCTGAGAAGAGTGGAACATTCAGAATAATGGCTGTTCTGCCAAAAGACTATTAATCTGGGCCATTATAAGATAGCCAGAACCATTTTCTTTGGTTATGTGGTAGTTTTTTCTGTGGGGGTGTATTGATCCCTCTTGAGTCAATGACGCTGCATTTTTCACTAATGAGTTTATTTTTCTCCCCCTCCGTGAGTTGGTCAAAAGGCCACACAGTATTATTCTGGGATAGTCCACAAATGACTGGAGCCTGGCAGTCCTAGAAGCTAAAATTAGGGTGCTGTAGGAAGGAATTAAAATTCTAATCAAACCTATCCATAGGGGCAACAGAGATGGCTAGGAGGAGTAGAGCATAAATGCAAAAAACTAAGGGGAGCTTTTCAAATGCACCTGATGGATTTTGGAGCACATGTGCCATTAAAAGTCATTCCAAAGAAATTAAAGTCAATGAGAGATGCTCCTGAAAATTTTTCCCAAAAGGAGTCTGCATTCACATGTTCTCCAGGTTCATGCATGTTGTTCCTTTCACTTGAGATCTCCTCCATGACCCAGCCCCTATCATAGTTCAATCGTCACCTTTCTGAAAATGCATCTCTTCCAAAAGTCCTATAAACTCCAGTGCTTCCTGAATGGAAGTGTTAATGAATTAGGAAACTGAAAATTAAAATGCAAGCACCAACCAGGGAACTAAGTGAGGCACATACTCAACTGTCATTTGGATGCAGGGATAGTTCAGTGGTTTGAGCATTGGCTTCCTGAACTCAGGGTTGTGAGTTCAATCCTTGAGGGGGCCATTTAGAGATCTGGGAGGTGGAAAAACTGTCAGGGGCAGTACTTGGTCCTGCTAGTGAAGACAGGGGACTGGACTCAATGACCTTTCAAGGTTTCTTCCAGTTCTATGAGGTAGGTATATCTCCATATATTTTATTTTTTTATTCTCATTACTTCATACCTTGTTATACTTCATTTAGATAACAAACTATCCAAGGCATAGGTCTTGTTTTCATATGTCTGTAATGCACCTAGCATACTGTTGACATGATTAAAATAATATGATCTGTATTGTGTAGTGGCAGGAGGTAGCCAATAGTCCAGATCAGAGTGCCGGTTTCAGCGAAAGAGGTGGAATTCACAGGTCATTAATATGACTTAGTGGTAGAATCTGCAGCACTGCAAATATTTAATAAACCTTTTAATAATAAATTCCAAGTCATACTGAGAAGCAGTGGAGATCCATCAGGATTTATGATACCTGTGGTGTTAATGAATGCAGCTGGTTTCCCCCACACTCCTTAAAATATATAAATATTTCCATTTCATAATAGCAATAGGGGAGTGTACTTCCCAGGAGTTATTCTACTTGTGTGGCTAAATTCACTTTGCATTCAGCCTGGAACCTCTCAATACCACCAGACGTGTACAGTAATCACCCAGCAATGCATTCATGTCATGTCTTTTCATTTAGGTAGTAATGGACAGAACAAAATTCATTAAAATCTAACAGTTAAATGCTAAAAGAATGTAATAAACCTATGGCTCATTTGCCAGTTTTCTCTTTGGGGTAGAATATGCTGTAAAGAAGGCTGTGCATTTATAGAAGAATGTTTGAGTCTGACTTAAATTGGATGTTTCCTTTAGAAAGTCTGGATTGGAAAGCTCAGTAAGAGGGACCTCAAACGAAAAAACATACTGTTGCAATTATAGGAAACAAGTATTGAACCAGTGCAGGTAGATGGAGTAATTCAAGGCATCAGTACCAATACAGGAAACTATCATGGGCTCTTGCTAGAAGCCCATGGTTACTTGTAGCTGGTATAAAATAGACCAGATCACAGTTCCTAAAGAAGTTCCAGGCTCGAGTATGTGATGCTTCATCTTCATCCAAAAGGTCGGTAGTCTCCAGGGGCATCACTTCTTTCAAAGGTAAAATGGGGGGTGGGAAGTGAACATTCAGACTGCATAGTTAAGCACTCAGAAGTCAGAAATTAAGTTAAGATGGAACTCATCCCCCTTATGCTGCATGCATTTTAATAATCTTTAATGAAATGATCATAATAATTCTTTTTTAAAAAATACTGTGCCTGACATACATAGAACAGCACGCAGTACACACATCATATCTTGTAGTATTGAGTTGGTGGGGAAAGGTTGTGTGTTTGTTGTATTTGATCATGTAGTGAAGATTGGTATGGGGGGCGGAGTTAAGGTTGTACTTTCCAGTTTAATTCTGGTATTTCTTTTCTTTGGAGTGATTAATTATGCATCCTTAATGTTCCTTTAAAATAAGTTTTTGTATTTAATTTCCTAAAGTGTTAAAAAGAAAGTGAAAAGTAAACTTAGCTGGAGGTGCTTTTATCTTCAAGGCTTTGAAGCACTGCTACCTTCCAGAAAAACAAGTAGACCAAGCAGATTCCATCAGCTGGAACTAACTCCGTGGAGTTATACTGAAATATTTTAGATAAGGTTGAATTTGAAAAACAAACTGATTTCCCACCTTTGATCACGTGTGATTAAGAGGTTTTAAGTAGAGCTGGTTGGGAATTCAGTTTGGTTTGAAAATGTCAGTTCATTTGAACCTTTAATGAGCCACAGGCAGCATTCCAACAGAATCCTGCCTGGTTTCCCACTAGCCCTGCTGCTTGGGGAACCAAGGCTTCCAGGGTTCATGGCAACCCCATCATGCAGGCTATCCTAGGGTCAGAGACTTTGCAGCTTCCCTGCCATTTGGAGCCAGGAACCTGAACATTTTGGGATGTGTTTCCAGGGCAGCCCTGCCATGTGGAGTGCCCCAGGCCACAGACCCCCCAGGGCTTTCAGACTGCAAAGTTAGCTGGCTTCCTGGGCTGCACCAACCCTTATCAGTGTGGCAGCCCAGGAAACCAGCCTGGGGGCTCCAATCCAGGACAGTCTGCAAGCAGGGCTACCCCAGAGGCACAGATGCAGGAAGCCCTAACAATTTGATTGAAATTTGCATGAGTCTTGTCAGTTTCATGCTGGCCACCACTGATAAGAGGTGTGAAACTGACATGGATCATGTCAATTTCACACAGCAGCTGCTGGAGTTGATTCAGAAAAACTGCGTCCATGTTTCTGAAACAAAAATATTTCAAAATTTCTGGTTCATGGGAAATTTTGAAAAAATCGATTGTGGTCTGAATGGGAACCAGATTTTGAAACGATGACATTTCTTATGAACTGGAATTCCAAGTTTTGGCCAGCTCTAGTTTTAGGTACATCTGATTTTCACTGCAGAAATGCTGCTTCATCTGATTGTTTTCTGTAGTCCTGCTTCTGGATATATACTGCCTCAAGATACTCTGCTACTCAAAGACTGTACTAATATTTCTTCAGTATTGTAATATGAGAGTAGTACTAGGTACCACAGAACTGCAGTACAGGAGACGAAATAGTGTGCTCTGACACACAAAAACACAGGCACCTAAATCTTTGTTGCTGTCAAATCCAGATGTTATACCACAGTATTCCAACACAAAAATCTATTTTAAAATATGTGAGTAAACAGATAATATACTGTAGGAAATAATCCCATGCTAGTCTGAATGTCTGGACAAGGTAAGCTTATTAATAAAACTTGAAATAGAAGAGATTTATCTGTTAAAACACTTTACCTTTGAAGTGACTTTGGTTCCTCACTGACTTTCTTCACTATGTTGTGCTGCTACTTTATGGGGTAGACAGTCTCATCCTGCCTCCTTCTGCATGGAATTTGCTATGCTAGTAACCAAATGCCACTGTCAACATTGAGAACCATCATGTTAAATGGAACACCAGCTTACTTTAAGCCTGAAATAGGATGCTTTTGCTAGGATTTTCATTTGAAAAAATTCTAAGTAGCCAATTATAAACAAATAAAACGTGAACAATATGTTGGTCAGACTTTTTTTCACAAGATCAACAAAAGCTGTTGAAAAGCACATGTATATTTTATTTTGTCTGTCATTCATTGTAGTTAAAATGGAAAATTTGATAGAGCCAAATGATAGCACTAAGTGGATTGGCATTTGCGCTTAGTTTTCCAGTGGTTTGGCTGTATTAATAATGCAACAGAAGGACAGGATATCCTCCAATAAGTCAGTTTGAAATAAAGGTTTTCATTAGCATTACAGTGAGCTATGCTGAGTACTAAACTCACTCATTAGAAAAAAAAAATTGAGGTGTTTAATTATAACTTCTGGATGGTTTGAGAGGGTATCTAAATGTGACTGTTATTACAGGAAATGTTTTTATATATAGTGGAAGGATAAAAAAATCTTTCTCATGTTGTTGTAATTCATGAGATGTTATTTTTAGCTCTGTTTATTTCAAAAATATGTTCAAACCCAGATAAATGCACTAGGGAGGCTAGTTAAATAGAAGTGAAGCATACTTTAAATAATTCCTATCTCTAATTCTTAAGATCTGATATTATTTTTTAAATTACAAGCCTTAAAGGGCTGACACTGATGTGAAATGAATTATTCTCTACTTTCCATGTTACTATGTCTTGGTCAAAAAGGCATAGCAACAACTGTTTGGTGTCTTATACTTCTGTGTGCAAACCTGGACAAAGATAGCAAATGTTATGATGTATCCACCAAGGTAAAATAAGAGTGCAGCTGTGTGGTTTGAAAGCACTAATGTTTATCAGCAGAACTTGAGAGCTACAGTAGATTCTCTGGACACATCATGCTGAAGATGAAAGAATTAATGGGTAAAATGAGGAACTGGATGAGTTTTTTAAAACAAAAAAATTCTCCCAGACATCAGAACATTTGAGATGAGAGAAATCCATATTTACTGATAGCAGTCAAGCCAAACCAAACTTCAGAACAGAGTGCTCTGTTCTGCTAAAACAGAGATGCCCATCTGGCAGCCTGTAGCAATTTTGAGATTTTTCACCTCCTGCAGTGAACCCCATCACGAGCCATAAGTTTAAAGGTTAGCTTGGTGTCCAGCTGCCTCTGTGCTAGGCAACAGTGCCTCCCAATTGAATTGCTGTGCATTCTGATGTACAAGAACTTGGAAGAGTCCAGATTTTCTCTTGGGGGACCAGTGGGATCTTTTGAGGCTGCCTCTAGACTCAATTACTATTCCTGCCTGCCTACTGCCCACCACACACTCCCAGACTTCTGCCTATGGAATGGACTTGATTTTAACTATGTGTATGCCTATGACCTCTCCACACCCCAAGACAATGGAGCTGGTTATGTTTTTCTCATTCCTTATCCTCCACTTCCTACACCATTCTTGTTTTGTTTTGTTTTTTTACTTAGGGCCAAGAAAAAGCATTTAAGACAGCCAAAAATCCAAGGAAAATAGCAAAGTAAACAAAATTCCAGAACTCTTGCCTATTGGAGATTTTCTCCTCCTCCTCCTTGATCATCTTGGGAGTAAGTCTGACAGTGGTGTTGCTTTTTGACTCTGAGGACCCAGAGAGTCTAATAAAAAAGGTGCAGTATACCCAGGATGACAGCAAATCAGCCAGTAAATCCCCCCAAAAGTTCCTGTAAATGAAGAAATAGAAGTGTACTTGGATGGTTATAGCTGTTGAGACAGATCCTGGAAGGAGAAAAGCTATTCAAAAGAGTTTGGTCATACCTCAGTGAGGGATTTGAAGATAGGCTGCAAGAGATGATCTTAATACAGGCATTATTGGGCGAAATTATATGGCATGTTATGCAGGAGATCAGATTATGATCATAACTGTTCCTTCTGAGCTTGAAATCTATGAATGAAATCCTACCCCACTGAAGTCAGTGGGAGTGATGGCATTGACTTCAGTTGCAGTAGGATTTTATCCTATGAATATAGGGAAACCCTGATGGAGTGAGGGGGTTGGTAGATGAATGCGGAGCAGGATATATGAGTTTTTATAATGCCATTTGTAGCTGTCTTTTAAAATACTTGTGTATAACAAAACAGACATTGGTGAGGGGTTGTTTTTAATGTGGTATGGTTTTCACTTACCTGAACCCTATGAGTATTGGCCTGCCTTATGTAGCTGTCATGTTAGTGAGGTATGCTGGGACGTTGGACAATGTGGGAGTCAGATAGCATGACTTTGATGATGATAAGAGAAAATTAACATTAAGTTGTTTGTACTGAATCCTCCCATTAGCTTTGATAGAGTAATCATTCTGCAGATATTTATTTCTGTAGTGAATAAAATGTACCCACTTAATTTGCTCGTCTTCTATAGATATGTGACTTAAGGAAAAGAGTATCAAAATAGAAAAGGGGAAAAACTGCAACTCATCTATTGAATGGAAAACTTGATGTTAAGATCATCTTATGTTTCACTGTTTGAAACCCAGTAAGAGTTCCAGGAGCTAATTACCTAGCAATGGTTGGTGACATGGAAATATATTAAATATACATAGATGACTAACCGTGAATACTTGATGCATGCAAAAGAACAGTCTAGTTAATTTTTATGCAAGTTAGGTAAGTTTTAAGGTGGCAGTATAATAAACAGACAAAGCAATAAAATTGCTTTGCATTAAAATAATAGCACGAAGCAGCAAAGGCAAAGAAATCCAAGTTGAAGTAGACCCTTTCTTCATAACTTCCCCTGTTGTGTGTAGGTATTTTAACATTTGGTGCATGCACTAAAATTGCCCTCTTCCCAGAGGCATCTGTTATCTAGAAGCAACTAAACAAGTTAACTCTTTGGAAGTTTGGTCTAATTCTGTGGTTGATGATCTATTCAGATTATTGCAGTGATCCAACAAATAATTTCTTTCCTTGAGATATTAATTACTTAATGGAAGCCTTGTAAACGGTACCCAGATACCACTGATTGGCACCATTATAAATGCTTGCATTGTAATTAAAATATATATGTGGTAACTAGTTAATTTCTAAGGGTTTGTGGGAACAGCTAGGGGGACCAGGGAGCAGAGAGGTTTTCCAACTTCTAGGAATAGAGTGGGTTGAGAATTAGTTTTGCCTTGACATCATGAATATCTGGCTGTGAAATGGCAGGGGAGGTTGTTTAAACTGAAGGTCAAGCTGAGGATATGGAGGAACCACGGTGGATCACTGAGCAGATCCAGAACAATTTAAACAAGGAGGAGGCAGCAAGCTGCCATCTTGGGTGCTGGAGATGCATTCTGGTGCTTAGAAGTGGGGAAGGAAAGGGAAAGGATGCGGAGAGGTGATCCGAGGGACTTGAGGCTCTATATGAAATGGGGAAAGTTCTGAAAGAAAGTTTCGTTCCTTTTTAACCCTTCTCTATAGAACACTGAGTGGATGAGAATACTTAGGAATGTTGATTCTTATAATTTTATTCAAATTCAAGTGTAATTTGTGTTTTTAATGTGTGTGTTTGCAATGACGAGGCTTTCTTCTGACAACTAACAGAAGTTACTAGATCACAGGCCCTGGTTCTCATGGGAAACTTTAATCACCCTGATATCTGCTGGGAAAGCAATACAGAGGTGCAGAGACAATGCAGGAAGGTTTTGGAAAGTGTAGGGGACAATTTTCTGGTGCACGTGCTGGACAAACCAACTAGAGGCAGAGCTCTTCTTGGCCTGCTGCTCACAAACAGAGAAGAATTAGTAGGGGAAGCAAAAGTGGATAGGAACCTGGGAAGCAGTGACCATGAAATGGTCGAGTTCAAGATCCTGAAACAAGGAAGAAAGGAGAGCAGCAGAATACGGACTCTGGACTTCAGAAAAGCAGACTGACTCCCTCAGGGAATTGATGGGCAGGATCCCCTAGGAGAATAACATGAGGGGCAAAGAAGTCCAGGAGAGCTGGCTGTATTTTAAAGAATCCTTATTGAGGTTGCAGAAACAAACCATCCCGATGTGTTGAAAGAATAGTAAATATGGCAGGCAACCAGCTTGGCTTAACAGTGAAATCCTTGCTGATCTTAAATGCAAAAAAGAAGCTTACAAGAAGTGGAAGATTGGACAAATGACCAGGGAGGAGTATAAAAATATTACTCAGACATGCAGGAGTGAAATCAGGAAGGCCAATCACAGTTGTAGATTCCAGCTAACAAGAGATGTTAAAAGTAACAAGAAGGGTTTCTTCAGGTATGTTAGCAACAAGAAGAAAGTCAAGGAAAGCGTGGGTCCCTTGCTGAATGAGGGAGGCAACCTAGTGACAGAGGATGTGGAAAAAGCTAATGTACTGAATGGTTTTTTTTTTCCCTTCTGTCTTCATGAAAAAGGTCAGCTCCCAGACTACTGCACTGGGCAGCACAGCATGGGGAGGAGGTGACCAGCCATCTGTGGAGAAAGAAGTGGTTCAGGACTATTTAGAAAAACTGGACGAGCACAAGTCAATGGGGCCAGATGCACTGCATCCGAGAGTGCTAAAGGAGTTGACGGATGTGATTGCAGAGCCATTGGCCATTATCTTTGAAAACTCATGGCGATCGGGGGAGGTTCCGGATGACTGGAAAAAGGCTAATGTAGTGCCCATCTTTAAAAAAAGGAAGAAGAAGGATCCGGGGAACTACAGGCCAGTCAGCCTCACCTCAGTCCCTAGAAAAATCATGGAGCAGGTCCTCAAGGAATCAATCCTGAAGCACTTAGAGGAGAGGAAAGTGATCAGGAACAGTCAGCATGGATTCACCAAGGGCAAGTCATGCCTGACTAACCTAATTGCCTTCTATGAGGAGATAACTGGGTATGTGGATGAGGGGAAAGCAGTGGATGTGTTAGCAAAGCTTTTGATACGGCCTCCCACAGTATTTTTGCCGGCAAGTTAAAGAAGTATGGGCTGGATGAATGGACTATAGGGCGGATAGAAAGCTGGCTAGATCGTCGGGCTCAGTGGGTAGTGATCAATGGCTCCACGTCTAGTTGGCAGCTGGTATCAAGCGGAATGCCCCAAGCGTCGGTCCTGGGGCCAGTTTTGTTCAATATCTTCATTAATGATCTGGAGGATGGCGTGAACTGTACTCTCAGCAAGTTTGCAGAGGACACTAAACTGGGAGGAGTGGTAGATATCCTGGAGAGTAGGGAGAGGATACAGATGGACCTAGACAAAGTAGAGGATTGGTCCAAAAGAAACCTGATGAGGTTCAACAAGTGCAGAGTCCTGCACTTAGGACGGAAGAATCCAATGCACTGCTACAGACTAGGGGGACTGAATGGTGAGGCAGCAGTTCTGAAGAAAAGGACCTAAGGGTTACTGTGGATGAGATGCTGGATATGATTCCTGCTTTTGAATTACATATGCTTTGTTGAGCACGTTTTTCTTCTACTGCATAAGGTGCAAAGGAAGAATGCCCCTTCCATAATGAACTTGCATGTGCAAAGGTCTTAGCACTTGTCTACTCTTATAACACTTCTGTGGCGCTTAGTAAAGATGCTACCTACACAAACGGGAGAGTTTGTTCTGTTGGCATAGATACTCCACCTCTGCAAGAGGCGGTAGCTATGTCAACAGGAGAAGCCCTCCCAAATATAGCTCTATCTACACCAGGGGTTAGATCAGTATAACTGCGTTGCTCAGGGGTGTGCCAACATAGTTACTGACCTAAATTTATAGTGTAGACCAGAGCTTAGACTAATAAAAGCTTTAACACTCATAACTATGGCAAAATATAATGTCGTCTTCTTAATTTGTCCAGATCTTGTATGTGAAGTTTAAGCCCAGAATGAATTGATGACGTAATTATATAAACACCTGAGAACAGTTTGACATGAAAATAATACCCTGAACTTAACTATATGGTTGCTATTTGGTGCTGCTCTAATAAATAACAAGAAAGGTACGAGCTGGTCAGTGACTCCACCAAGTTGGAGTCATACCACAAGGAGTTGATTTGGGCTTCAAGGCTAAAGGCTAGTGAAGGATGACTATGGTGAAAGGTAGAGAACCCTGCCTCACCTTGCATCTTCCTTCCGCAGCCTTTCACCAGCAAGTCCAAGAAGCTGTTTTCGTCACACCCCTCCCTTGGTGGCATGTAGCATTGCAGAGAGGCCAGCAATGAAGAGGATGGGTGCTGCCATTTGCAAATTGTAGCACACAGGCACAAAAGTGCTCTTTGAGCTTTATTTTTAGATCAAATCACCAAATCTAGACTGGTGGACAATTTTACTCCTGCATCACCATACTGTATGTTGGCATTACACTGTACAAACAGAATCTAACCATCTAAGGCCAGTTTGTCTTGCAATATGAAATGTCTTTTCATAAAAAGAATGTGAGGAATTTTATTGCTAATAATGTGTTATCCCTTTATGGGTAAAGCTGTTTTGTTCTCTTCCAAGATGAATGCAGCTTTCACTGGTTCCAGGAAGGGATTGCTGCCGTGCTACTTGCATAGACTTTCAGGGCAGGGACAGATTGCTGTAGCTCAGCTAAAGTCCATGGAGCTTTGCTGATTTATACCAGTCAAAGTGGCCCTCGGATTTGCATTCCCTTGCTTTTAGAAAGAACATTAGGAAACAAAACAAACATTCTAATTTTACTTTCCAGCTCAGCTTTAGGAAAACTAATATAAATCAAGAAGCAATGTTTAGAGATTCATTGTTTGCTTCTGAACAAGTCCCACGATTTGGGAGGGAGGATTACTTTTTCATTGAAGAACTTTGTGTGGCTGAATCACATAGCCAGACAAAGGCATAGGTACACAGTGGGATTTTCAAAGGTGCCTAAATTGGTTAGGCACCTAACTCCCATTTAGGTTTCCCTTTTAATAATCCCACTATCTGCATCTTTAGATGCCTAAATATCTTTGTAAATCTGGCTCATGGAAAGTGAAACTATTTTTTATGCTTCCTATTTTTTTCATCTATCTTCACTACATCCCTGAAATTGTTGGCATTCACTTATGGCTCCAGTCTGTTGAAAGAGGTTGCTGAGACTCTAAAGCTTTATGTGCATTAGTCAGAGGAAAACATGAGTGCATTGCAAATCAGAATTAAATACTACATTCCAAACTTTGCTATTTCTAAATTGCTAGTACCATTGTAAATATATGGCCTGGGGAGAGTTGAATATATTCACCATTCCTTTCTTTTGCCAGGGCAGATTTTCTTTCTGACACTTACTTAAGTTAACAAAAACAATATGTAAATCTTACTCCTGAAGTAGATAAATAAAGTAAAATGTAGTAATTTGTGGCAATGTTTAATTTTTATTTTTAGTCGCTGCTTGAGATTGTCCAGTACTGATAATGTATAAAAAGGCATATTCTTGCTTGTATGTAGTTTTTTAAAAAAAATTAATTTGTAAGTAATACTATCCATTGTTTTTGGGGGGTTATTTGATTTCTTTTTGTATGGAAGCTGCCAGGAGTAATCAAATGTTCTGTTCTCTGGAACTGTTAATCCAGGCATCAAAGCCACTTAAACTGACATTAATAAGCAGGTAACAAACCATAAATTATACTGTTCAATAGGCACTGTTCTGATCACAACACAGGAACACTTTTGATAAAATCATCTACTTGGTTTGTGCACACCTCACAAACCTCACATGGTCATTCTCAAGAAAAAAGGAATACAGTCAGAGCAGAGGAAATACCTGTTTTTCTTGCTCTAACTGAACCATTCAGTGTATTCAGTAATTACAATTGAAATTCTTGCAAAGATCATCATAATATATAATATCAAATTATATAATAGTTCAGCTGGTGAACATTTTAACAGATCTGTACAAATAAAATTGCTGTGCTTGTAATAAACTCTGTGGAAGCTATGGACACCTTTTATTTTACCTATCTGGCTGCATGGCCCAAGCAAGCAGGTGTCTCTTCCAGTCAAAAATTGAGTGATTCATGTATCTAACCAATTCAAAATCATCATCAGAGGATCTTTGCAATCTTCTGAAAGTAAACTTTTATTTTTACCTACCTACTGATTTTTTTTTTTATAATTCTTATTCTGCTAGAGATTCAAGAAATCGTATTGTTTTATGCTGACCAATATAGTTTCTTTGTAGAGATGTGATGAATTTGGGCTCTTGAACAAATGCGATACATTTTGTTATAGTGGAATATAAAGGGAACGAATGGGTTTTTGAGAGTGTGTGTGTGTGAGAGAGAGAGAAAGAACTTGTAAAAGAGCAATAAACTTTCTCCTCCTTTTCCAGTTTCAAAAAGCTAGCCACAATTTTCTGTTCTCCACTGAAACTTGTCATTCAAAGCCTCAGCCAGCGAGCTGTTTCCTTAAACCAGTTTAAGTCAATTCAGCCATTTCAGTCGTTGATACAAGTATAAGAAATATGTCTAATACAGTTTCCCATATATAAAATTGTATGGAGAGAACAATGAAAAACTTCTTCCTCTGCTTAAACGCCTTCCTTTCTCTGGTCAGGAAGGCACTTAAATACTTGCTAACTTTAAACATGTGCTCAGCTGCCTTCGTGAATCAGGGCCTCTCTCTCTGTCTCTTCACCTTCCTTTCCAACTTGCTCACTTCTCTGAAGACAAAATTGACAGAATCCAACAGGTTCTCTTCAGCCTGTACTACTTTTTCTTTTCTATTGACTTCCCCTCCACTTTTGAGTTTAAATTGTCTCTCTAAACTATGTGTAAGACCCTGTGCAAGTTGTGGTAACTTCTCTCTTCCTCCTCCCACCCTCATCGCATTTAAATGTCCTTAATGTTTTGGGATTGCCCAGCAGGGCTGGCTTTAGGCCTATTCCACCAATTCCCCCGAATCGGGCCCTGCGCCTAAGACGGCCCCACACCCAGTGAGAATCTCTTCCCTGGCTAGAGGCACCTTTTTTATTTTTACTCACCCAGCGGCGCTCTGGGTCTTCGGCGGCACTTAGGCAGCAGGTCCTTCAGTGCCATCGAAGACCTGGAGCAAGTGAAGGACCCACCGCCAAAATGCCACCAAAGACTCAGAGCGCCAGCCGGTGAGTACAAGCCCCACATGGGTTTTTTTTTTTTTGACGTCATCCCTGCCAGGGCCCCATCAAAACTGCTCTAATTGGGCCCCACACTTCCTAAAGCCGGCCCTGTTGCCCAGGCTTTGATTCCCAGTGCTGCCCAATTTACAGACTCAGATGTAGCTTCAGCATCTGGGTTTTTTTTTTAAGTCTGAAATTTTTTGTGTTCAGCTCATCCAGCTGTAACACACTGGGTTCTTCAGGGAAGACTGTAGCTTTGAGGCTCTGGAACAAAGACCGTGAAAAGTTTACCTGCTTTATGTAACTCACTTTGGCTCATCACCATTGTATTAGGAAGACTCCTGATTCCTATAAAGCTGTTTGTGTATTCTTGGTGTCTTTCTTTTGTCCAGCAGAGGTTTTCACATATTAAACTGCCCCAGCAACCTCTCCTATTATATTAAGGAGTCTTGCGGGTGAGCAATGTAGTTGAGACCAAAAAGTCATTACCTGTCCCAGCTTGACCACTTAAACATTCTGATATGGGGAAAAAACGTTGTTTTAAAACAGTTAATGGCATATTACAGTCCCCCCCTTCTCCTTACCCTTTCCGAAACATCTTACAGTCCTCTTAAAATTAACCAACTTAAATACATATCTGCCCACATAGGTGACAAGTAGTTTTATTCATTTCAAATTAAACCGTATAAGAGGCCTAGCTCAAGGTCTAGGCATCGTGCTATCAGTTTAAAATACAGACCAGACTCACAAAAACAAAATAGCAGCACACTGCCACTGCCACCCTCATAAAGCAAGTCAGGAAGAAAAACATTGCAGAAGAAAATTCCCCGCTGTTCATATCCCCTCTCCCCCAAATGCCTGTTCAAAATGATGGATTTTGCAGCCTGCCTAGGAGGTCAACAGACTGGGGCTCTTTCAGACCAGGGATTGGGGAAATGAACTTTGAAGCTGAGTCCCCTTCATAGGGAATATCCTGCCAGCAGCTCTCCTAGGGTATGTCTACATTGCAATTAAAAACCCGCAGCTGGCCCATGCAGCTGGCTCGGGTTGCAGGACTTTTTAACTGCAGTGTAGACTTCTGGGGTCAGGCTGCAGCCCAAACTCTGGGACCCTCCCATCTCACAGGGTCTTAGAGCCTGGGCTTCTGCCTGAGCCCAGAAGTCTACCCTGCAGTTAAACAGCCTGCAGCCCGATTCCTACAAGCCCAAGTCAGTTGGCACAGGCCAGCTGCAGGTGTCTAATCGCAGTGTAGATATACCCTCTCCTAACAAAGGAGATCTTGCTCAGATGCTCCCACTGATCTTAACTGTGCAGTATGCATCATAGAGACTGTGTCTCAGGTAGACTGGTCCCAAGCCACTTCTGGTTTTATAGATCCCCACTGACATCTTAAAATCCACCCAAAAGCAAAAAAACAACCAGTACAGATCCTGGAGCACTGGTGCCACAGATATATTATGAGGTACTTAAGAATATGGTGGGTTTCATGTTCACTAACTTCAGTTTCCATGGTAGAGCCTATTGCAGCAGTCTAATCTAGAGATAACGAGGTATTGATCACAGTAGCAGAGTCTGCATCTGTGGGCAAAGATTCCAATGTCTTGGCTGAACACTGATGGAAGAGGCACATTCTGGTCACTACTGCTATTTGATCATCCAGAAGCATGGAGGAATAAAAGCATTTATTAATTGAGAATCCCATATAACAGCTGCTAAATACCCAGCAGAGGCTACCAAACATACGAAGAGCCTGAACTCTTGCTGGAAAGATCATGAGAAAGGAAGGTGTTTGAGAGAATGGCTAAGATCTGAATTGGTTCTTAATTTCTCGAAACTGGTTCATCTATCACCAGTTACAGCCCCAGAACTGAGAATTCTGCTTTTTTGTCTCAAAAGATTTTGATTCTTGTCTTCCTCTTTTTTTTTCTTTCTGCCTTAAAAGGGATGTTAGTATTCATGTATTGTCTGTTTTTATTCAATCATACTTCTGAGTTTAGCAGTAGAGGGCTCCCAATGTAGATATATCGAAGGATATCGCTCCAAGACAGAGGTTACCAAAAAGGGTGTGATTTTGCGGGGGTAAATTTAGCACATGCACATCTTATTAAATTTATGACTCATAAAATATTCAACTTAATATTTCACAGAATGGCCAGCTGACCCTCGTTTTGCTTGCGCTGATGGATGCCCTGAGCCTTTGCCAAATACTTTTGAAATTACGTCCTCCGGAAAATGTGTTATAGTCTATTAAAAACTGGAAAATGGCCCTTTCTCCTTTCTTGCCCCTATCCCCAGCCATGTCCTTACTGACTTTTGACTCCTGATCATTAGGCAAAAGTATTCCACTTCCTACCCTCCCCAATGGGACTTGATATTTACATTTAGTAAAATGTTGGGTTTTATTAAAAGTTTGTCATTGAGTGTCGCTTTAATAGTGGCTTAGCATAAAATTATTTAGGACTGTAAACTGCTTAATAGCCTATTATTAAAAACACATGGACTATAAATTTGTCAGGATGTGTTTGTTTGCAATATATGATCCTGCAGGATTCTTAACTATTTGTTTCCTGTTTATGGACTGAAGTATGCCTTAAGTGGGAGGAGACCAGTTGGAGGCTGAGTAATATCCCCATTCTCTGCTGGAATCTGAATCATATCATATATTAAACTTTGCTTCTTCAGCTTCTGTGTATCAACATAGTCTGGTTTGACAATTTAATATAGATCCATTTAGTGAAGGTTAAAGATTTGATTAGGGAACAGCGGGTTGAATAGGGGCAGGGATCCTGGGTGGGGCAGTCAGGAAGGAGTGGGGGTTGGGTGGGGCAGCAGGGGGCAGCCAGGGGCAGGGGTTCCAGGAGCAGTCAGGGGACAGGGAGAAGGGGTGGTTGGATGGGGCAGGGGTCCCGGGGGAGCCGTCAGGAATGAGAGGAGGGGTTGGATGGGGCAGCAGGAGTCTAGGGGCAGTCAGGGGACAGGGAGCAGGGGTGTGTGAATGAGGCAGGAGTCCCAGAGAGGCTGTCAGGGAACAGGGGAGGTTGGATGGGGCAGATAGGAACTGGGGGCTGGGCCACAACCCCCTCCCCTAACTGGCCCTCCATACAATTTATGAAACCCAATGTGGCCCTCAGGCCAAAAAGTTTCCCCACCCCGGTCTAAAGGAGCTGAAATTTATATCCTTGGGTGTAGTGTAGACGCAATCTAAGTGGAGATAATATGTTGATCAAGATAGTGGTGATTGTCCATGTACATGCATGACAGAGTTTCAAATTGCTCTTTTTCAAAAGTGGATATTTGGCACATGCTATTGCTTTTTCCCTTAAGTGCTAGTTGAGAGCGCAGTTTTCCTTTTCAGGTATTCAAGTCATTTAATTTGATTTTATGTAAATAAAAGTTTACAGGTAAATTATGAGGATTTTGAAAGTATTCATCGAGCATTGAGACCTCAGTCTAGCAACCATGTCTGTGATTGGGGCTCTGCATAGATGTAGAGGGCCATCCATGTGCTTACTGACTCCAGGATCAGGGCATAGACAAGACGAATCAGGTTTGGGTTTTATATAATAAACTTACTTTTAGTTTCATAGAAATGTAGGGGTGGAAGGGACCTCAAGAAGTCATCAAGTCCAGCTCCCTGGGCTGAAACATGACCTAGTAAACCTAGACCATCCTTAACAGAAGTTTGTCCATCCTGTTCTTAAAAACCTCCAATGATGGGGATCCCAACTTCCCTTGGAAGCCTATTCCAGGGCTTAACTATCCTTATAGTTAGAAAGCTTCTCCTAGTATCTAACCTAAATTTCCCTTGCTGCAGATTTCTTGTCCTACTTGCAGTAGAGAACAATTGATTACAGTCCTCTTTATAACACCCCTTAACACCCAGTCTTCCCTCAGTCTTCTTTTCTCAAGACTAACCATGGCCAGTTTTTTTAAACCTTCCCTCATAGGTCAGCTTTTCTAAACCTTTTATCATTTTTATTCTCCTCTGGACACTCTCCAGTTTCTCCACATCTTTCCCAAAGCATGGCACCAAGAAGTGGACACAGTACTCCAGCTGAGGCCTCAACAATGCCAAGTAGTGCGTGACACTTACCTCCTCTGTCTAACAACGCGCCTCTTAGCCCACCCCAGAATATTAGCCGTTTTTACAACTGCATCACATTGTTTACTCCTTATGTGGTACACTAAGTCACAGATCATTTTAGAGATTAATGATCGTAGTGAAACACTAGAATGACTGATACCATAATTTCTGACATGTAGACTATATGCTAAGTGGTCCTGTAACATAACATCACAATTCGCAAGACTGCCTTTGAAAAAATAATCAGACCATAAACAGAAGCTAGTTTAACATTCCTAGCTTTCCCTGCCAACTGAAGGGCCAGAAATGAAAAGCCTGAAAAATTGCCCCACACAGAGATCTTTAAATCAAATAAAATGCAAAAATCAAACTGTGTTTGACGCAGTTTCTTCTTGGAGGGGACAACATAGCTCTGCCTTGTTTCAACTTCTTCCATGAAGCCCTTGTCTTTATTTCTTGTGCACCTAAAACGCTGTTTGACTTCAGGAGGAGTTTGCTTGTATAAAGCATGCAGAACCGGACTCTGAAAGATTACAGATGGTGGTGCTTAGTCCATTTTACTTTCTCCCTTGGGGCTCTCAAGTGCAGGAGATGGCAGAATTTGAATCTGTCACCCCTCTTGTTCAATATACATGTAAGGATATTGGATTGCAAAGCATTATGGGCTGCAGTATCACTACTAATTGGATACCTCCCAGCCCTGTTAGACGATTAAGCCATTGCGGAGAAACTAAATGAATTCTTTGCTTCAGTCTTCATGGCTGAGAATGTTAGGGAGATTCCCAAACCTGAGCCAGCTTTTGTAGGTGACAAATCTGAGGAAATGTCACAGATTGAATCACCACTTGGGGGAGGGATAGTTCAGTGGTTTGAGCATTGGCCTGCTAAACCCAGGGTTGTGAGTTCAATCCTTGAGGGGGCCACTTAAGGACCTGGTGCAAAAATTCAGTACTTGGTCCTGCTAGTGAAGGCAGAGGGCTGGACTCGATGACCTTTTTAAGGTCCCTTCCAGTTCTAGGAGACAGGATAGGTTTTGGAATTATTTGATAAACTTAACAGGAACAAGTCACCAGGACCAGATGGCATTCACACAAGAGTTCTGAAAGAACTCAAATGTGAAGTTGCAGAACTATTAACTAGGGTTTGTAACCTGTCCTTTAAATCGGACTCTGTACCCAATGACTGGAAGATAGCTAATGTAACACCAATATTTAAAAAGGGCTCTAGAGGTGATCCCGGCAATTACAGACCTGTAAGTCTAACGTCGGTACTGGGCAAATTAGTTGAAACAATGTAAAGAATAAAATTGTCAGACACATAGAAGAACGTAAAAGTTGGGTAAAAGTCAACATGGTTTCTGTAAAGGGAAATTGTGTCTTACTAATCTATTAGAGTTCTTTGAAGGAGTCAACAAATGTGCACAAGGGGGATCCAGTGGACATACTGTACTTAGATTTCGAGAGAGCCTTTGACAAGGTCCTTCACCAAAGGCTCTTACGTAAATTAAGCTGTCATGGGATAAGAGG
>NC_133771.1:162850552-162890600 GCF_003597395.2 Chelonoidis abingdonii
GGGGGGGGGGGGGGATGGAGGAAAGAGTTGGGAAGGGGGCTGATAGGAGATGGTTGTGAGTCCAAGTGGTGTGAGCTAGTGTTAAGCATGAGAAGGGGAGTCAGGAGTCCTCTTCTCTCTCCACTAGCCACATCTGCTGCCAGAGATCTGTAGTGAAGTACCTAAATCCATGATAAAGGGGACCATCTGTGGACAGCAGCATCGTACTCAGCAATAGTGAGAGATGTTTTGGGCTTTGGGGCACTTTTGTGGGGTGAAAGTAACCACCAGCATTTTATTCTAAGAATGTAAATTTTTAAAACTGTATTTTCTGAAGTGGACAAGACCGGTCTAAATAGTATATGGGTTTTTATTTACATCACACTTGAACAGACGTGAGATCCAGGACAAAGTAAGTTCCCCAGTAGCCTCAGCCCTCTAATATGGGGACACTAGATAGGAGGACTTAACATTCAAGCTAGTCTCATGGGCCAGATTGAAATCCAGAGCTCAGACGGACTTATTTGCCTGTGAAAACAATCAATAGTTTTACTAATACTGTAGCTGGCATCAGAAGGTCTAACTCCCAGCTGTTCCTCCTGACAGCTTATTCCAGGTAGTCACTTTCCTTGCTCCCTTGAATTTCTATCTCAGGGCCCAATGTAATTGTCACAAATTTCTTCCAGACTTCCTTTTTCAGCCTAGCTAGTGAGATCTCTAGGTAGAGTTGGAGAATCCCAGAAACCCAGTTGACATGTAGGAAAATCTCCTTTTATGGCATGGTATCAGACAATGGAAGTTACTTCTGGCATTGTACTAATGTTGCTGTGTTACCAAGCTTGACATCCTTTAAATCTAATTATTGAATCCTAAAGTCCAGCTATGTGCTATTTCCTCTGTCTCTGACGAAAGGGAATACAGACTTAGGTGCTAGCATTTCTCCAGTCTCCAGAGGTGCAGGATGCAGCAGTTGTTGGAAGCTTGGAAGGCTGGTGTCCATGGAAGACCTGCAAGCAGTCTGCTATAAGTGATAAACATCAGCAGCTCTAGCATACAGAGAAAGTCAGAGCTCACACAGGAAGCAATAGTTTTCTGTGAAATCCACTTTTTAAAGCAGCAAACAGCTGGTAAGCTATCCTCAGTTCTCTGTATACCAGCTCTGTGAATGTACAACTCCCTATTCTGTAAAAGGGAAAATGGAAAAGACTCACCATGTAGAATAGACTTTGCTGGCAATATCACCATTGTCATTCATCTGACTACAGAATGGAGACTAGAAAGGGGCTGGCATAGATGGGTGACTCAACTAATTTCCTTTACTTCTCTTATCATGCTCCATTCTATAGTTCTGATTAGCTGTGATAGCAGCAGCTGATTGCATGCCAGGACACCTCATGAAGTGAGAAATGATGACTGGGGGATGGGGACTGCATCATCATAAACCTGAAAAAGTGGGGATGGAGTTTAAATTGAGAGGTGGGAGGAAATAGCCTGTAATGATTAAGCCTGTTTTGTGAGACTGAAGAATATGCTACAGGGTGAAATGGTGTACAATTTCTTCACTAGATTTCACCCATATTCTTAAAGGTCTCCACCAGCATCATTACTCTGATGTCAAAGTTAGAGTCTAATGCTTAGGAACAAATGCATTTATTCATCTCTATGAAGATTGAAAAGTAAGAAAATGTTTAAAGACCTTTAAGAACAATGTGCTATATATGGTATGTTGAGGTTCTGTTGAAGCTGAGCACTTCAGAGTATCTGGTGGCTGTGCATTTCCATCAGTCTGACCCTAGTGTCTGACACACTTTCTGTGCCAAAAAAAGTCTCATATGGGTTATACAGAAGCTAACTTGAATTTATGATTTTCCACTTTAGCTCTCTGTTGATATCATGTATTGATACATGAATGAGCACATCTTGCAGTTAAGCCCCATATTGGGACTGCTGGAAACCAGAAGAAGAGCTGCTGCTTTATCACTTTCCATAGCATACGACTGTTTACATGTTGAAAAATGTGGTGGAGGAAATAAGACTGACGTCCCTTTTTTAACTTAAATATTTTAGAAAGGCTACTTACCAGCCTAGACATGTTTGCACACAGCAGTATCTTCTCATTTAAATTCAATCATAGTCACAAAACAAGCCTAGCTTAGACTAGCTGAGGATATAAACTTCATTTTCATCTCATTAGGCCACCTGGAAGCAGCAATCAGCGAGTAGTCCTGACGTCAATGGTCTCTCTACTTCATTAAAATGTTAATTTCATGGCTTTAATTCCCTTTGTAAAACGTGCCGCTGCAGGACACTATATGCAGATTTATTCTGAACCAGACAAATCTGCATGCCATCTTCATTTTTATTGCCCTAAGTTTCCTTGATTGCTATATTGCTATTTTTAGCCATTCCTGTTTTTACAAACTGCTGTAAAAGGATATTTGTCAGACCAACAAAATTGTAAATAGTTTTTAAACAGTGAGCCTTTTGAGAATTTATCAAGATTCATGAAATCGGAATGTCATACATCTAATGGTATTTGTGTCCCCCTCACACACAGACACACACACTTTAAAAAAAAAAAGTGCTCAAAGAATTGAGATATGTAATGTTACTGGCTAACCAGTTCAGACAACAATGGAGCATTAAGAAAAAACGTACTGTAAATCAAAGATCAACATAAGTCAACTTTTATGTCTGCATTCTTGGTATAGAACCGATTGATGTCTGAACAGAATGGTGTCTTCAGACTCTCCATCAATTTTCAAATCTCTCCTGACAACATACATCTTTCTCTCTGGCCACACTTAATTTCTTCCTCTGTTGCTTAACTCTGTAAAACATTTTTATTTTTATAGCATATTTCAAATGTATAACTCATTGAGCTAGCTCAGATGCTTCTGACAGAAGCAAGCTTCCCATGCTGGAGAGGAAAAGTAGCCACAATTTCTTCTGTCCTTCTCCCCATATCCCTCAGTATTACGGAACACTTTTATATATTTTCAAAATGGCATACAAACAAATTTCTTTCAGTATATCAGTGACGTACAGTAACTCCTCACTTAAAGTCGTCCTGGTTAACATTGTTTCGTTGCTGATCAATTAGGGAACATGGTCATTTAAAGTTGTGTAATGCTCCCTTCTAACGTCATTTGGCAGCCGCCTGCTTTGTGTACCGCTTGCAGGAAGAGCAGCCCATTGCAACTAGCTGTTGGGGGCTTGGAACCAGGGTCCACTGGCACCCCCCATCAGCTCCCCGTTCCCCTAAGTTCCCTGTGCAGAAGCTGCCTGCATTTCAGCTGTGTCCCTCTCCCCACTGCCATGTACTGCTCTTCTGCCCTCTGCCTTGGAACTGGTTCCTGAGACTCCTGCTTGCTGGGGAGGGGAGGGGAGGAAGGGGGCTAATGTCAGGGTATCCCCCACCCCCGCTCCTGCACTCTGCTTTCCCCATCTTCCATAGAGCAGGGGGAATAGACCAGGACTCAGGACAGATGTAGCTTGCAGCAGCTGCCTCTAAGCAAGCTGATCTAATTAACAAGGCAGTGTACTTAAGGGAAATGCGCATATCTCCCTCCATTCCTGCTGCCTTGTGTAAAAAGAGAGTTAGCCCTTGAGGGCTCAGCCGATTGCTAGTTCATCATTTAGCAGTAAAGGAAATATCCCACCCTCTGACTCCTCCACCTCAACCAAGCTTCACAATCATCATCGCTGTGTACCAGTATTAAATTGTTTGTTTAAAACTTATACTCTGTATGTACGTATGTATATGTGTATCTGTATATGTGTGTATGTATATGTATATAATATAGTCTTTTGTCCGGTGGAAAACATTTCCCTGGAACCTAACCCCCTCATTTACATTAATTCTTATGGGGAAATTGGATTTGTTTAACATCATTTCGCTTAAAGTTGCATTTTTCAGGAACATAACTACAATGTTAAGTGAGGAGTTACTGTATCTAGATAAATAGTATACTTTTATTAAAAATTGTAACATTGAGACTAAAAGATTATGTGCTTGTCCAAGACCACTCAGTGTCTGCATAGCAGGTTGGTGCACGGCCCCCTTTGCTCCTGCCTCTGCTGCTTTCAAAAACCACTCAGAGACCTTGGGGTTCAGCAATCACTGGTGCAGTTTATTTACAGTGTGCACTCCCACCACCTTCTCACCATATACAGCCTTAAGGACTTCTCTGCTTCTGCACCAGGAGGGACTGCTCTCCTTGTACTCTCTGGCTTCCCCTCTTCCTTCCTTCCTCTGGGCCTGTATGTAGCCCCAGGCTAATTAGGCAGGTAGATGTTTCCCATTCTCCAATCAGATGCAGGTTTCTCTAGCCAGTTCTAATTTACTTCCCTTAATTAGAGCTGGTGTGACAGAGGGCTGGCTTAGGAGTTCCTGCCCAGCACCCTGTCACAGTCTGATACTGGATTATAGGAGGGTTCTTGTCCTGGTCTCTCTTCAGTCACCAGATCATTCTAGTTCTTTTTTACGTAGCTGGCACAGGGGTATCTCCATTGGGGAGTGCCATATGTTCACTGCTTTAAGAAGCTGCCAAAATAGCCTTTAAGAGACAATACAGTGGAGAGTACAGGAACTACAGTAAAATTATTGAACAGACCATTGCATGAGCCCCTCCAGACTTTTGTTAGTAATTAGACTAGTGTGTCTCAAGTCATCATCTCAACCAATCAGATAGTTCAATGTAAAGTGATTACAAGATGAAGCTAACAAGCACAACTCTGTAATAACATTACAGCAGCTTAGTCTGATCTTGCTGGCTTGACTACTAGTGCTAATGTAAATAGTGAGCGGACGACTTTTCGCAACATGGTATTTCAAGTTGTTCTCACCACTTTGGGTACAGCAAAACGATGTCAGTGAGATTGGTTTGACTAGAATGATCCAGAAATTCAACAGCTACTCACTAAAAACCGTGAGATGCATTGTCCAATCCTTGTATCCCATGTCCCTGTGAGCGCAGTTATGACATATGACATCCAATCTAAGCTTAAAGACATGCAGGATCAATGGTGAAATGCCAAGACAGATGAAATGTAGCGCTATACTGACCATCATGAGACCAAAGATTTCTATGCGGCTTTAAAAAGCATATATGGTATTGCACATACCACTACTGTGCCTTTGAAGAGTGTGGATGACCTAACACTGATCACTGACAAAGGAGAAATCCTTCAGAGGTGGTGACAGCATTTCAGTGAACTTTTGAATGCACAGACAAGGCACAAATCAGATGACCAGTCAATGTGTAATGAGAACATAGACACAGCCCCATCCCTTGACTAAGTCAGCACTGCAATGAGGGTCATGAATTGCAAGGCCCCCGGATCCGATGACATTCATGCAGAAGTATTCAAGTATTAGCAAATGATGTTACTACAGATAAGGAGCTGACAAGTCAGATTAATAAAGCTAGTTAATCATTTGGCAGATTATCTGGCAAAGTCTGGTAGCAACATGGTATTAAGATTCAAACTAAGCTAAATATCTATAAAGTGGTTGTGCTGTCCAACTTGTATATATGCAACGGCATCACATTAAGCTTCTAGATAAGTTCCATTTACAACTTATTTTGTATCAAGTGGCAGGATAAAGTTAACAGTAATGAGGTTCTGGAACCTAGTCATGCCACGGGGATTGAAGCCATGCTTAGCCGGGCTAGTCGTGTACTGAGGATGGATGACACCAGAATTCCCAAGCAGTTGCTATATGGTGAACTGAAAGTGGGACAACACATGAGGTAGCCAGAAGACAAGCTTGAAGAACACATGAAGCCTAACTTGAAACAGTCCAACTTTGACAGCTGAGAATTATCGGCAACCAACAGCTCATGCTGGCGAGCAGTAGTCAACAATGGGGTGACATAGTTCGAGATTACCTGCCATATGGATCTTCAGTCACAGAGGCTGAGTTGTAAACAGAGGTAGACTCAGCAGGCACAGATTATAATCCCTTCCTCAGTTCCCTAGACATTTCATGCAGAAAGAACTGCCATTCGCACATCGGTCTTTTAGCCACAACCGTACTCACAGGACGTAAAACCATCATCAGCATCGTCTTAGGTCACAACAACAAAAACTAGACAACTTTGCAATTGTTATCAAAGCACTGGCTGCTTCCCAGGTCAAGGAAGGAGATGAAATAATTGAGCAAAAAAAGTCTGTCTAGAGTGTCAGTAAATAAAAGATAAAACTTTTTCTTTTGAAAGTCAGTGCAAACCCATGGACTCTTGCCAGCCTTATTCCATTTTGGGGTTACTAACCACAAGGTCATTTCATCATGAACACTGTCATAATTCAATGTACTAGTCACTTTAAAATGCAAAAATGTGCCAAGGTTTTAGTCTTCTGATGGAATTATTCATTCATTACCACACTCGGTAAAAGTAATGCTGTGAAGACCTCTCAAGTTCATAGCGCTGGTATGCTAGAAAAATATTCCATTATCTAGTCTCTTTATATGAGACATCTGCTATTGCAGCAGCGCATATTCACCCCACTAAAGCTAGGTGCTGATTAGATGGAATTTGACATGGAATATATTTTAGAAACTGATCAAGAATTTCTGTCATTTTAGTATGGAGTCCACTTAAACACACAATACTACAATATTTGAACAGAAGTTATTAGTGTGCTAAATGGATTTTGCTGTCAGCCTTGACATTTGAAAGGCCATTATTAAGATCATATACCGTAGCTAAAGTTGCTGTAACCACTTATCTGTTTTTAACTCTAGAGTGATACTATTATGAGAGAAGGAAAATATTAGAAAGTCCCTCTTATATCTATTGCCTTTGCCCCACTTGCAGGTTTCAGATCACTCCAATATTACTTCAGTGAAAAAATAAAATCAAAACAATTACAGCTAATGTCAATGACTTTAATGGGAGAGCAAATAAAAGTATTCTCTCAACCCTGTGTCCCTTATCTTAGCGCCCCCCAAAACAGAGGGGACACATATTGACGGGATTGTGGAGTTACTTTGCATTGCCATTGCTCATGCAGAAAGTATCCTGAGGACTTCCCTCTCCAGCACTGTTAATTGGACATTTTCCCTCCCAGAACTAGATTTATTTTTTCACTTAGAAAAGTAGATCAAAGCAACCAAAGTTTCCACTGTTCCAATGTATCTGTTGCTAACCTGCTAAAGAACAGCGAAGGCTGCCTAGGCTAAGAGGGGAGGACTTGCATTGTCCGTGACTGGTGGAGTCAGAGAGCTGATCCAAGGCAGGCAACAGACAGGGCTTCCTCACACTAAGGGCAGGTGGTACCATGGTGCCTCACAATCCTCATTACTCCAGGGGAAGCATCACATCCAACCACTGGATATGTTTTGTTTTGTTTTGTAAAGCTAAAAATATCTACACAGTGGAAAACAATCCTACATCGACAGGATAGACTAGATAAACTAAACAGGACATTTCCTTCTCGAATGCCTATGAACTAAATCGAATCAAAGTCCAAATTGATTTCACCTACAGTTAAAGCCCTACTTTAATTGCAGGATGATTGTCAAATAATTGTGGCTGAGTTGAGGACAAGACTTGGAAAATAACGGAAATGTAATAAGGGACTTTTATTGACTGCAGTAATTTGGAAAAGCCAGAGAAGACCTGTTTTTTAAGAAAAATTTGCTGGAATAATATAAACTCTCAAGTATTATGTGATACTTGCTAATTTTTTTTGATAATCAGACATTTTGTTGTAACTATATTACAGTCATTAATGTGTGGGGCTGACAGCAGGATCCCCACTACTGTCAGCTCAGATAAGTAGGATTCTACTGTACTAATGGGGAAAAAGTGTGTCTTGCAAACCTCAAAATGTATGGAAAATTGTGGACTAAGCAAAGTAAGCTAATTAAAATCAAAGTTGTGATGGAAGCCTAATATTGCAAATTAAATAAGGCCTTACTCTTATAGTAATTTAGGGGTTTTATATATGTGTATGCTAAATATATTTGCTATTGTGTGAAAAATCTATGATACATGTGTTGCTATTAACTACCTTTAGAGCTGTGGGGTCCCAAGCCAGGTTGGCTACAAATGCCCTATCTGGACTCAGAGAGGTGGGAGTTCATAGCTGGTGTTTTCATTAAACACAGTGAAGTTTTTTTGAATTCTATTCAAAGATGACTCTAGAACAGTAGTACCCAAAATTTGCCCAAGTGAATCTAGCTTGCCTAGAGCCTGAGGTCGTCATCTAATTTTCATTAAAATGGGTCAGATAGCACCACCCACATCTTTAACATGGAGGGGACAGTCCAAAGATAGTAAGACCCAACATGGAATAATTCTATTTGATCTGAACAACCTGACCCACTTGATTCAAGAGGGAGCACTGCGTACTGGGACAAATAGTCTCTCTAAACCTTGCCACTTCTCTTTTGAAAATGAGGTGTGGTAGTAGAAACTTAAGGTGGATTGGGGATTTTTATTTGATTTCCCAATGCTGGTGCTTTTCAGAGTTTATGGAACTAAAAGCAGGACACACTACAATAAACTCCTTAATCTGAACTCATGACCCTGAGTAGCATATTCCCATGTTGTGATCAAACTGGTAGGGACTGTTGTGCTGATAGTTAAAGACTGTGGCCAGGAACTGAACTTTGCATTCAGTTAAAAATAGAAACAGCAGAAGTTAAAAACATAAAATAAAATAAATAAATAAATAAAACCTGCCAACCACCCCCACCAATAAACCATTGTCGGATTTGGATTTATATTTAAGGTAGCTCTAGCCCCAAAATTAAGACTTGGTTTTGAAAATTGGTTTATATTCTCTGAAAAGTGATTCTGTAAAATAGCATTGTGGTGCTCTAGGTCAATGACTCCTTATCAAATACGCTCTGTATACATATAAAACTGTCTCTTCCCACTCCTCCTTTACCCTCCAAACTACTAGTCCTGCAGACTCAGCCAGTGATCAGAGAGTTAAGATGGGTTCTTTCCTTCTTGTGCATCATCACCAGTAATTAAAATGCTACATTCCAAATTGTGCCCTCAATTACAGCTTAGGAAACTCTTTGTCTTCAGTGAGTTTGCGGAAATTGAGTCCACCTTTAGCTCTTCAATTGTAACTTAGTTAACAACTGTGTGCATAAACCAGAATAGAAACCAGCTCACCCTGCATAGATATTTAGGCTCTCTTGTGCCAAGAGGAATGAAAAGTAAAAAATATTTGTCACTGAGGACAACAGTTAAAATTTTAAATATATGTAGGAATCCAAATATGTATGTTGAATAAGTTTCATTTTTGCATAGCCCCATTTCAGAATAGGAGCTCATTTCAGTGTTTGTGTCTGTAATATGTATGTCTCTAGTTCTTCTATGCCCAGTGCAGCTCAGAATTTATTTAGATTTATAGAAGTGCTAAAAAGGGTGTCCATTACACCCCCACACACACATCCTTTCTGATCCTGGGGTGTTGGACAAGCCCTGAAATATAACTTAAAGCACACTCAAGGCTGCTACATGTTGTCTGCTGTCCATAGCACCCAAGGGTCTGATAGAATAGCATTGAGGGGCTAATGCCATACCTGTATCTCTAGCTATCTCCTTCCACTGGAGGATAAGATTGCTAGGAGCTGCTGTGCCACAGGTGGATTCCACCGTGCTGAGGGAATCCTAAGGCAGCTGTATCCTCTAGGTTTATAGCTGGTTTGCATCTGTGGACAAGCACACAGCAGCTAGAGCGCGGGGACCCTACTTTTTAGTGAGGAAAATGAATGTATAGCCACTGCCTCTTTTAAGGTTTAAAAAATATACCTGTAGAATTAGCAGTGCCCTGTTTAACAGAAATAGTTGGGGGGGGGGGAACCTTTAGCACCAGACAGTATTAATCTTAGAAGCTCCAATCTGTCAGACTATTTTTTCTTTTTCTTTTTTACTGTTGCATTTTGTTTTACTTTCCCTAATGAGCCTAGTGAAAAGCAATTGTACTAAATAAATCATGTGCCTACAAAGCAATATATCACAATTAGGATTCCATTATAGTTTAATTAGCCATTCCATTATTAAATTGATGTCTTTGGCTTCCTTCAGGTCTCGGGCTAATCTTGAAACAAATTCTTCTTTGTGGACAAATATTAGTCAGTCATAATTAAAGAGTATTCATCAGAGCTGAGGCTTTTCATTAAATGCTTTTCTGATTGAGATGGCTCCCCAAGTATCAGGCTGATTGAATGAACTTAATAAGATTTGTACATTCATGTATCGTGGTATGGTAGAAATTGTTTTAGCACCAGAGGATTAAGGACAAGATCATCTCTCTGTCCATTCTGTCATGGACCTAAATATCCTTTATCTGCAATGTTCTATAAAGTGTACTCTAATATGTCACGCTATATTGTCAGGCAAGTGTACCATATACCTAGTCAATCATCAGAAAGAAAGATGTATATGGAGTAGTAATGATGGCTGCATTGGGAAACGGGGCCAGGAGGGGGGGGTAGTGTTTGATATTAGCATATCTTTATAGATCAGTGTTAAGGGATTTTAGAAGCTCTGTTCTGTTGACTAGTTCAGCACCAGAAGTTTGCGAGTTAATTGAAGCCCAAGTGCTTCATCTGCCTAAAACTGATTTAATTCAGGGAGATACGTAGATAAGCCTGTTTGTGTGTAAATGCAGCTCAGCTGGGAACTCAAGCTAGTAAACAGAGGTGCTTATTTAGAGGCACTTCTAGTGGAAGAGTATGGAATATGTTCAGAACAAAATGCTTGCACTGCTTTTAAAAGAAGGCAATACAAAAAGATAACATGTTTTTAATCTACATACATTCAGAGAGCAAGAGAGAGAGATGTTATAATCCTATAATTGAACAGATACCAAAATTCTGCTCTGTGTTTTCGTAATTGTGGGTGCTGTTCTGCATTCTTCTCACTGCATACACTACAATGAAAGCAAGGCCACTGTGGTCAAGAATGGGAATTAGACAACATTCGTGAGGCATGAAATACAACAGATTAGCTCAGGACATTGGTGGAGATAGTCAGTGTAAACATTTAAGGTGGCTGTTAGCATCTTTTCACATCTACTTCTTTTTCAGCAGTTCACACGTTCGTTTGGTATTTTGATTCAGTATTAGTCATATTTTTAACATTGGACCTCTCTCCATCTGAAAGTGTTTTTTGTTGCTTCTTATGTATGCCAAATGCAATGCCACTGTAGATATCCTCTAGCCAAGTGATACTCAGACTGAGGCTCCCGAGCTGCAAGTGGCTCCCTAATGTGTCTCCTGAGGCTCTTTGCAGTACCTGCTATCAAAACACTGTGTGATTTAATTATTAACCAATCTGGATGCTTTTACTATGTTGTTAACCAGTTGTTTAGGTAATGTTGATCACTAATTTGGCTCCTGAACCACTGAGCTCTGAGTATCACTGCTTTCAGCCCATCTATAATAATTTGCAGTGCCTAAACTTCCTGCTGATTCAGGATTGTTTTCCCTAGGGCTCCTGAAGTCTAGACTGACCATGGGTGATGCTTGGGACAGTCAGTGAAAGAGGGCATGGTTTGAAACAGTGAAAGGTAACTGGGTAGGTAAAGAGTACTCTCTAGTGGTTGACTTGGGGTAGTGAAGGAACTTTAAAGCAAAGGATGAGGTGTTAAGAAGAGAGAGAGTTTGGCTGGAAATCTAGATGAAAGAAAAATTCAGAAAAAAAAATCAAATCTGAAGTTCATATCTGGAGTCTTCTAAAGAATTAACTTAATCATACTAGAAGGTTATAAAATCTAATTTTACATAGGCTGGTTGTGTCACTTATTGTTGCAGTGCAGTTGCAGTGCAGTATTCAGAGTGACATCCTTCTGTTGATCTGTTAAATTAAAGTTCCTTCTGTTTGTCTAATGGAAGTTTAAAAATTCCTTGGCCCTTTCTGAATAGGGTTGCCAGGTGTCTGGTTTTTGACCAGAACACCTGGTCGAAAAGGAATCCTGGCAGTGCTGACTGGGCCTTTAAAAGTCCCGTTGGCGGTGCAGCAGGGCTAAGGCAGGCTTCCTACCTGGCTCTGCCTGGCTCCCCAGACGTGGCGACATGTCCCTTGGCTCCTAGGCGGAGACGCAGCCGATGGGAGCTGCAGGGGCAGTGCCTGCAGGCGGAGGCACCGCACAGAGCCTCCTGGCTGCACCTCCGCCTAGGAACAAAGAGACATTTCGCCGCTTCTGGGGAGCTGCTCAAGGTAAGCGCTGCCCAGAACCCGCACCCCAAAATCCCTCCCTTCCCCAACCCCCTGCCCCTGCCCTGAGCTCCCTCCTGCACCTGTACCCCCGTCCCAGTCCTGAGCCCCTTCCTGGACCCAAATTCCCTTCGGAGCCTGCACCCCAACCCCCTGCCCCAGTCCAAGGCCCCTCCTGAACTCCAAGCCCCTCATCCCCCACCCCAGAGCCTGCACTCCCCAAAGCCTGCACCCCCAGACAGAGCCCTCACCCCCCCCTTCACCCAAATCCCCTACCACAATCTGGAGCCCCTCCTGCACCCTGAATCCCTCATTTCTGGCCCCCTCCTGGAGCCTGCATCCCCAGCCGGAGCCCTCGCCTCCTTCCACACCCCAAACCTCTGCCCCAGCCCAGTGAAAATGAGCAAGTGAGTGAGAGTGGGGGAGGGAGGGGGAATGGAGTGAGCAGTGGCAGAGCCTCAGGGAAGGAGTGGGACGGGGCAAAGCCGCAGGGAGGGTGCTGGGCAAGGGTGTTCAGTTTTGTGTGATTAAAAAGTTGGCAACCCTTTTTCTGAAAAGAATAGTTTGACTCTTGTGTCCTGGTCAATATTTGTTCCATTATTTTACTGAAACAGTATTTGGCAGGATCACTCTCTTCTGAAGACCTGTACCATGGTGCTTTTTTCCCTCTAATCCTCTGTGACCATACCCCCTCAGTTTTGAATGACTTTGAAACAGACAAGGGACAAAATAGATTAAAGAGTCTATCCCTGAAAAAAACATGTTTCTGTACATTAGATACACTCAGGAAATTCTTAACCAGAATGTGACTGAATCTCAGAGCTATAAAAGGTAGCTGTATCTGAAGGGAGTGGTTTTGGAGGAACTAGTAGAAAATTAATTCAATTTCATTGACTGCACAGGGAAATCAGGATGTAGTGTGTATATTTTAATTGAGAACAGTAAAAGCTATCTTTCACTGTGTAGTATAGTGTGATGATCTATCTTTCATGCAGTGGAAAAAAGGTATTGTTAACACAGTGGAAATAGTCTCTGATTTTAAACATGGTAAATATGGCAGTTATATAATTTTTTCAAAAAAGAAAACTTCATCGGTCTTTATGTATCCAGCATTTTGCAAAGCGAAGAACTGTGAGGTTTTACCATTAACAAAAGTGTGAAGTCAGACAGAAATGAAAGTGGAACTCTTAGTTCTAACAAATGCATAACAATACCATTTAATTACTCTCCAATGACTTCTACTGTGTGTTTTAGTTCCAAAGAGTGGTACTGTTAAAAGTTTTGTGAGCTTACTTCAGGATACACGATTATTGGTGTAAGGTCACTGGTTGCACTGGCAGAGGGAAACTGAATTCTGAATGGGTGGTGGACTTGATCAGCCAACTACCTTTGAAATCTACCATAAAACAAGAGAAGAATAAAGTAATGCCTTGGACATTATTACTAGAAATTCACAAAATTAAACTAAGAATAAGCCTGAGTTGTTTATACATGTCAGGATCTTTGTGATTAAATAGATATCGCCATCCTCTATCACTCTTTAAGAACAGTTTGTTTGGTTGGGGTTTTTTTGTTTTTGTTTGTTTTTACAGTACTTGCATTTTAAGAAAATACCTGGACTTCCCAGTTTAACTTTTGTATTCAACTTTTTTATTTTGCATATTCTTCTACAAATATTTCTGTTTGGGTGCAGGAGTAAATCTTTGCAGGAACTTTATTGCAGTAAAGTGAATGAATCACAATTATTCTTAAAATAAAAATACTCATATGATTTTATGGGGTGTTTGCCAGGCAATTTATATTAAAACTTAGGAGAGTTGGGCAGATGCATGCCAGTACTTCAGTATCTGACTAGTCCTTAGGTAAAACATCACCTTCTGTATTAATAAAGAACATTCCACAATTAGTTTGTGTGGTAGTAATAGGGACATACTGTGTTGTTAGAGATGACAATGTAACAGGGCTATGAAAGCTTTTATCTTACAAAACCTTATCGCATATATGTATGTAAAATAGACGTGCAGCAGCGGAGGCTGGGAAAGAGCAAGTACACAGCGTGGGGGAGAATAAACCAGGTATTTTCATTATCTGGGGTTGACAAATATAGCTTACAAGTGATGGAGTAAAGATCAGTGAGTTAGTTATGCCAGGTAATCCTTAGTGACTGAAAATAATGTGTTTCTTTTATCCTCCCTTCCCCCTCCCACACTTTCCCCATGTGTTTTATTTATGCCTCAATCAGCTCTGGCTCTGTAATTCATACAGTAGCACTTCAGAGACAGGGAGGGAGGAAAGAGCATTGCTCTGAAGACTAAAGTGCAGCTGCTGGGTTGGCATTCTCATAAATGCAACCACTGTGTCAACAGGAGAGCAGCCAGCTTGCTACTCTCCATTGAACTCTTTCCTCCCACTTGCTCTTAAGTGTCTCTTTTTAACACCGTGCGAGGTACATTTCTAAAGGCAGCTTGGAATTTTAAAGCTGACAGTTGTCAGTGCGTGGTCTTGTGGGCAAGTTGACCGTGGTATGGGCTACAGTCTGGTCAGAAGACCCAGGTTCTGGGAGGAAAAAAAAAAAAGAAGTAGGAATATTTCTAAGACATAAATAGAACAAGTGAGACGATGCTCAGCAAATTGAACTGAATGCTGTAACCCAGTGTTCTTGTTCGTTCTGTAAATGGTAGTGAAAGCAGCTTCAGTTGGACAAGCAATCTCTGCAGTTATTACAAGCTAAATTTTCCAGGATTCTGGATAGTGCTTTGGTATCTATTCTTGTACAGTTTGACCCATTCTCAGAGTAAGCAAGTTTAGTATCAGTTTAACATTTGATATATCTTCTAGCTTGCACTAGAGAGTGATATACTTAACGATCCACACTTAGCTTTCTAGTTTCTTCTTTTTCCTACTGTCCTATGTTCCTGTAGTGGAAACTGTATTATACTGTGTTCCTATTCTTGGTTTTGGGGTTGGGAGGGTTGGGTGACAGGAAGAGAAACCTGCCAGACATCACTAACAAGAACACTATCACTCACATTAAGATAGAAAGTAGCAATGACTGTTGAGGTCTAAACATTTTATTTGTAATCATTTTTAGGTCTGGTCTACACTACAAAATTAAGTTGACGTAAGCCGCCTTGCATCAACCTAGTCATGCATTTGTCTGCACTTAAATTTGTCTTCCACTAATGTATGTGCCCCATTACAGCAACCCAGTAACATCTCCTCCCCGAATGGTGATGAGCCATGGTCGATGTATTGAGGTCAACATGATGTGAGCGTAGATGCTGCTTTACCTGTGTCGACCCTAACAGTCCTCCACCAGACATGCCACAGTGCCTGACACTGACTGCTCTGATCACAATTGTGAACTCCACTGCCCAGGGGTTATGGAGGCCGGAAGCCACCCAGCCTCCCTTTAAACGCCCCCCATACTGTTTGCTTGTGCCAAGCTTATCAAGTGGCCCAGACTGCTCTTTATCAATGTAAATGTAAATGGGAGATCAACACTGAATGGGTGTGTTTCTAGTAGGATCCTACAGAGATCGATTCTTGGCCCTATGCTATTTAACACTTATCAGTGACCTGGAAGAAAACATAAAAGCATCACTGACAATGTTTACAGATGAGATAAAAATTTGGGGAGGGGTAAATAATGAAGAGGACAGGTCAGCGATCTGGATTGCTTGGTAAGATGGGTACAAGCAAACAATATGCATTTTAATGCAGCTAAATGTAAATAGATGCATCTAGGAATAAAGAATGCAGGCCATACTTACAGGATGGGGACGCTATCCTGGAGAGCAGTGACCCTGAAAAAGATTTGGGGGTCATGGTGAATAATTAGCTGAATATGAGCTCCCTGTTTGATTCAATGGCTAAAAGGGTTAATGCAATCCTGTGATGCATAAACAGGAATCTCAAGCAGGAACATAGAAGTTATTTTACCTCTGTATTTGGCACTGGTGCAACCACTGCTGGAATCCCATGTCTAGTTCTGGTGACTACAGTTCAAGAAGTATGTTAATAAATTGTAGAGGGTTCAGAGAAGAGCCGCCAGAAAGATTAAAGGGCTGGAAAACATGCCTTATAGCGATAGACTCAAGGAGCTCAAGCTATCTAGCTTAACAAAGAGAAGGCTATGTGGTGACTGGATTACAGTCTGTAAGTACCTACATGGGGATCAAATATTTAATGGGCTGTTCAGTGTAGCAGAGAAAGGTATGACATGATTCAATGGCTAGAAGTTGAAGCTAGACAAATTCAGAATGGACGTAAGGCATAAAGTTTTACAAGTGAGAGTAATTAACCCTTGGAAGAACTTACCAACAGTTGCGGTGGATTCTCCATCACTGACAGTTTTTAAATCAAGATGGGATGTTTTTCTAAAAGCTCTGCTCTAGGAATTATTTTGGAGAAGTTCTGTGGCCTGTGTTATACAAGAGATCCGACTCAATCACAGTGGTCCCTTCTGGTCTTGCAGTCTATGCAAATCTACTAAATGAGGGGTTTTATAATGGACTTCAAAATCAGAGTATAATTTCCCTTTTTTTTTTTTTTTTTTTTTTGGCTGGCTTTAAACCGAGGTAGTTCTGATTTACATATTGCTAAATCTGGTGTTAGACTGAAAGCCTGCATGCTGTTATATTTGTTTAACATAGGATGCAGGCACAAGTGTATGCTGATAGCCAAGGAGAATTTGGGATATAGCATGCATCTTTTGTTCATTGAACATCTAGTCTGGAGACACACAATTGCAGTTCATAATAGTCACATCTGTAAGTGTACAATTAGTCTTCTTCACCAGTAGTGAAAATAGTCAAAACTTTCCATGCTGCAAGAGAACAAGCCTCATTTCTTCAAACTCCTTCCTGTCAGTAGGTGGGAATATCTTCAGAGCCATCATGTTGCTGCAGATGTGAAAAATTGAAAAGGTTCACTTGATCGCTCTAGAGTCTGGGCTGGTACAGAGACTTCCTGTGCTCTGTTAATCAAGACTAGCATTAGCATTGTGCCTTTCTTGTTTGCATATTTGACTGCTAAGTTTCTACAGAAAAGAATCCCAATAACTATTGAATTGTAAGTGGTTGAGATGAACACAGACTGCCGTGGCTGTTTTAAAGAGGAATGCTTGACGTTATAAATCCTCCCAAGGATTATACTACCCATCGGTGGTTGTAAATCCTTGAAGTTGCTCACCCTCAGATTCTGTGTTTATAAAGGAAAATAACCTAAACTCTTTCAGCAGCCAAGGCGGTAACGTTTTCCAGTAAGCAGGTTTTGATAGCTTTTGTTTTAATACCCAACACCGTGTGTGGTTCAAAGTTAAGACATAACAATCTTAAATCAGATAATGTCAGATAGCACGTAGTCTCACTCTGCTAGTTATCATCTATGTTTTGATTATCTAACTGATCAGTTTGTTCAGAGGAATGCCTCAAAATGCATGGACCAGCTCCACTTTTTAAATCTAACAGGCATATGTATTTATTTTTTATTGTGGTAGTGCCTAAAGAAGCCTATCTGGGCACAGGGACCCATTGCATTAATGTAGCAAAAAAAGAAAAAAAAAAAAATCCCACTCCCTGCAAAAATAAAACCTCAGACACGTTGACTTCACCATGTGAGCTATACATTGCAGAGCCCTGCAGCCTTACAAATTGGAATCATGTGACCTCGTATCAAGTACCATGTGATGTAATGAAAGATTGGGATAAGATCTGAAGTATCATGATCAGCTCTGACCTGGGGCTAATGATTAAGGCTACATTTTAGTCATGGATATTTTTAGTAAAAGTCATGGACAGTAAACAAAATTCATGGTCCTTCACCTGTCCGTGACTTGTACTATATAGCTTTGACTAAACCTCGGGTGCTCTGAGGCAGGGGCAGCCTGGGAGTGCCATAGGTGCGCTGGGGGAGGCGGTGATGGCATGCGGCCCAGGACCCCTGCTGCTGCTGGGGGAGGGGCCGGCTGCAACATGCAGCCAAGGACCCCAGCTGCTGCTAAGGGGCTGGAGCAGGGCAGGGGCATGGCAGGGACCAGTGCAGCTGGCCCAGAGGCTGCCCAAGTTACTTAGGCGTCCCCTGAGCCAGCCGCAGTGGCCGTTGCAGAAGTCATGGAGGTCCCGGGAAGTCATGGAATCCATGACCTCTGTGACAGACTCACAGTCATAGTAATGGTATATGTGACTGAAACTGAACATAGTGTCAGTGACAGGTAGTGTAGTTTCAAATAGACACTGAGTTCCTCACCTGGGTTGAAGATGGAATAGTCACCAATGTGATTGTTTACAGTAGAAATAGGAGTCTGCACAGTGTTTGGACTCAGATTTTAAATCTCTAACATTTTGAGTATTTCCATTCCAGTGTTTAGACTTGGGTCCACCTGTAATTGATGGGCTCATTGAAGGACACTTTGGGAAGAGAACATCTATTCAGAATGCCCTCTAAAAACGTGCTTATATAGCAAACCTTTTACTTTGCAATGACCAGCTCGGTGTTGTTCACTTACAAGTATCTGCAAAAAATGCCCTTCATGGTAACCTGAGTCACATCTGAAGAACTCCTGTCGGTGCTCCAGCTCTCAGTTGAACCTCATACCACATATAACAGATCCATGGAATCATTCGCCAATATGTCTGCATGATTTCTGGATTGTGTTATCTTGAGGGTTCCTCCCAAAGAGCTGAATGTTGCTTTAAGCAGTTCACAATATTATACTGGCTCTGTGTTGTTCTCTGGATGAGAAGTTTAAAATATTTAAAATCCTGACTCGCTTTCCATGCTAAAAAAACCTCCCTAGAAGTCGGGCTGACATTATTTAACATACAGATTTAAATGTAATATCATTCTACCTGAGATAAGCTGGTTTTGAGTCTAGTAAGAGGCCCTTGGTTATATGGATTGAGAAGAGATAGGGCATCTGGGATAATTTTTTCTCTCTCTCATAAAAACACTTTTTTTTTTAAATAGAGCAAGCGAGGTTTTACTGCTCATGCTATAACTTTGGCCATGAGCCCAGTCGGAATTAATTGTGCCACCTTTACCAACTTATGACTATAAAGCCTAAAGCTACTGGCTTTGCATTGCAATTATTTTAAGAGAAATGCCACACGCTGGTCAATCCTGGCATATGAACAACTTTAAGTGGAGCACCAATACATCTCAAAGGAATATTTATAGAAAGAAATGGAGAACTAAGCTTTCCGGATGTTTTGCAGCTTAGTAACTGTTAAGTAGCTGGAGACTAAGATACATATTACTCAATTGTTTTGGCTTTATTAGCTGTGTAGGAATGATGACAAACAAACTTTCATAATCAGTTAGCATCTCTGTGCTGCAGTTTCTATCCCAATGCACTGAGAACAGCATCACTCACTGGTAATAAAGAGTCTCATTCCCATTATTATCCTAGAGCGGTATTTCTCAAACTGAGGGTCCCGGCCCAAATGCAGGTCACAAGGCTATTGTAGGGGAGTTGCAGTTGTGCTGCCCTTACTTCTGTGCTGCTTTCAGAGCTGGGTGGACAGAGAGCGGTGGCTGCTGGCCAGGCACCCAGCTCTGAAGGCAGCACTGCCACCAGCAGCTGCACAGAAGTAAGTGTGGCATGGCATGGGGGGCGAGGGTCATCACAGCCTGAAATATTTTCAAAGGGAGGCCCAGCAAAAAAAAATTTGAGAATCCTTGTCTTAGAGGACTCTAAAAGCTGCTAAAATTGATGAGTGTGTCCTGATCAGCTGAAATACCTGTCCATCAACTTTTACTCTCACTTTCTTGCTTATCTTAATTTAGAGAGTTATTAAAATTAGGTTTCAAATGTGAAACATTTATTTGGTTCCCTCTGGTCCCCCCCCCCCCATAAATAATCATAGCCACATAAAAGTAAAGAAGGATCTTCAGAAGTTAATAAATGCCAGTTTTCTCAGCCTGCCTCATTAGGCACAGACAACTAGTCTGAGCTACAAACAAGTACTCATGCCTTATTCAATTATTGTCTCATTGGAAACAGTCTTAGTGGTAATTAGAGCAACATGACTCTTAAGCTGCATTATGGCTTGCACTTGAAATGTGCGAAAGCAGGTGCCTTAAGAAGAGATTTAAATTCAGTGGGAGAAAATACTACCTGCTGCCTGACTAACCTAGTTACGTGCTCCACAGTAACAGTAAGCTGCAGTTTGATGCAGTTCCCATCAATGACATTCTGCTAATGCCCCACTTACGAGGCCACTCTGCAATCCTCCCATACTGACAGAAATGTGGGCCATTCTCTAGAGTGATACGGTAAGATATTGGATGTAACATGCATGAAGTGAAACAAAGCCCAGTAATCTAAAACTTCTCCATGTTTCCTTTCCTGTATTCAGCCCTACTACCGCTCTCCGCCTGGGGTGTCCTGCCATCTTGAAAATTAATTCTGATGAGCTGGAGCTTAGTTCTCTCCTTTGTACATAGTCTCCTCTCCCCTTTCTGGTTGCTCCCATTGGTCATTCCTATTTGTCCACTGTAGTGCCTTCTTAGCTGCTTCTAGCATATGACTTGTCCCCATCTTATCTTGAGCTTTGTCCATTTCTGGTTGCCCCGCAGCTCTCCTGTACCCTACTCTGTCCACTGTCACCTTCCTCCTTTTGTTGGCTCTCAAGCAATTTCCATTCGTTCTGAGCCATATTCTGTTAGTAAGTTTCCACCCTGTGGGTAGGATGAGCCTGCACTGGGGGGGGAAGACAGAGGCCACAATAAAGAAATGGTTGCAGTGAAAGTGTGCTGAAGTGGGTGCCCTGCTCAAAAATTAGCTACCCCAGATGCTGCCATTAAAGGAGCTTCACCCCATCCGAAGGATGTTTCTAGTTTCTGGGATTTACTTTATCTGTTGCAGTACAATTTGAAAGCAGGTTCATTCCGATAGCACTTGGCTGTGATAGTGTTGCCCTTTTCATGTTAATAGTTGTCAGTGATGAATCAGTGGAAAACATTCAGAACCTTTTTGTTAAAGTGCAGTGTAGATCCAGCAGCTTACTGCAAATAGTAATAGCAGAAGGCACGCTCCTTTCAATAGCTATTAAATAATTGGCTGGAAATTGTCATCGCCACACGCTTGCCCTGCCAGAGAATTAAAACCTCTTGAGACAAGGGACACGTTTAGAAGGCTCTAATCCTTCTGCATATTAAATCATATATGTCTGTATTTCCTATATCAGATATGTTTCTATGCTTTTTGGTATGCTGAGCCTGTCTTTGAAGTGCCCTAGTCATTTCTTCTGAAGTAGTTCTGATGTGCTTATCACCGCGATATGTTGGGAAAACAATGGTCTAATAGTCTAAACTGTGGCTGGGAGTCAGGAGACCCGAGTTCTGACCTGAGTCACTGGGTAAGTCTTTCAGCCATTCTTTGCCCCAGTTGCCCCTCTGCATCATAGGTAAACATTACTGATCTCATCTGTATATAATGCTTTGAGATCTGCACTATATAATTTAATGTGCAGAACCAAAAGCATGCTAGGCACTTTGAAGTATAGATAAGACCTGGTCTCTGCTCTGAAGGTTTCTGTCTAATGTCAGACATGATGCAACAAAGCAGTGGGGAATTTAACAAACTGGCAGTGAAGAGTTTTGTAAGAAGAACAGAATGGGCATCAGTAATATTATATGAATATTCAGCAAAGGCTAGTACACAGTGTGATACAGTAAATAAAACTAGATGTCACAATGTGTGTGGAGTAATATCTATTATTTGTGTAGTATCTATTATTTGTGTAGTATCTTGATTGTTAAAAACATCTGCATCATGTCATCTAGAAAGGGTGATAATGGCAAACTGATTGCTCAGCAGACACATGGTGGAAGTGATGCGGGGGGTGGAGAGCTGTTGTGTCTTCAGTTAGAGTGGTGTCTCTTCCTTGATATAGCACAGGGGTTGGCAACCTGCGGCACGTGTGCCAAAGGCAGAACTCAAGCTGATTTTTAGTGACACTCTGCTGCCAGCCGGGGTCCCGGCCACCAGTCCCACTCAGCCCGCTGCCAGTCTGGGTTTCTGGCTGCCGGTCCTTGTAGATGTAAAATGTATGACTGGCACACGAAACCTTAAATCACAGTAAAGAAATGAAGACTTGGCACACCACTTCTAAAGGTTGCCAACCCTTGGTCTAGTATTTGCCTGTTAAGGGTTTTGCTGGGTCCATTCCTAAGTTGGTTTCGCATTGAGCTGTAGTGTTCATGTACTCTTGCCTTAAGGCCTTTCCGCTGATGCAGATCTGGTCATAGTTTTTGCACCCACAAACAACCCTTCATCCTTTTAGTTTCTAACTCAACCTATTCTGCTCTGAGACAACCAACAAAACAAAAGCAGCGACACCCGATAAATTACAGTGCTGGCAGAACTTAACTTTAATGTCACGTTGAGTGCACTGGGCACCTATTTTTAGATCAGTTCTAGACTAGCCAAGTTTGCTTTATCACATCTAAAAAGAATGTTGTCTGGTATGAAGCAGCAGGGTGAAAGGATATATGGAATAGTGCATTGTTCTCAAAACTAGTATTAATGCACAGGTACAGCCGTAAAACTCATCTTAACATTTGTCCAAGCAAGCGGATTGATTTGATTAGACATAGTGATAGAAGGGCTGGGTCCTTTTGTCAATGTCCCCCTTTAATTGCTAATCCACAATTGCTTTTAAAAGTGCATTCAAGTACTTAGCTATACCCAGTGTAACCAAAGCTTTGTTTATCTCTCAGGTTTGTACTTTGTTGTTGGGTCATGGCCGGCCCACAATATTTTGGCACCTGAGGCAGGGAGCTCAATGACACCCCATGCCCTCTCGCTTGGGCCAAAACTTTTAAAGGTCTCAATTCCGCCCTTTTCCTGTTCTTCTCCTCTCATGTTACTGCTCTGCTACCTGCCCCAATAAAAGGAGAACTAACAAATTAATATGCCTTGTTCAAAAATTGTAAGTAACATTTAACTTTCAAATGGCTGAACAGCAAATGTAACTTTTCTTGTCTGCATGGTAAACACTGGCATTTTTATGTGTTTGAATAATCAAAGTGATGCTTTCCATGCCTTCTTGGCTGCAAAGATTTGAACTGCTTCTTGAAGGTCCACAGTCTGGGCCAGCTCATGCTCTATTGACATGATTGCAAGGCTGACCAGCCTCTCCTGTGTCAATGTGGAGCGTAGATGTGTTTTTATTAACTTCAGCTCAGAGAAGCTGCGTTCTCCACTGGCAACAGTTACAGGAAGCATTAGAAGTATGCTCAGAGCAACAAAAGCATTTGGAAAGAAGGTAGTTATCTTATTTGTGCACATATATTCCAGAACAGCCTTCGGAGTTGATCCTGCTGAAATGTAACTTGAAAGGGCTTTCAATTCATCACCTAAATCACTCGCATCAATATCGCACATTTCATCATGCATCAATACTGTCTCTAGCGCCCTGCATTGCTGATGTAGGTCTTCTTCAGGTATAGTGAGGAGTTTTGGAATATCATACAACATCCTAAATATACTGCTGTTTTCCTTGAGCTGCATGAAACGTTCTTCAACTCACTATATTGCACAGTCTAGCACCTGGTTAAAGAATTCAACTTTGAATTGTTGTTTGGGGTCCCTTATGGAATTATCCCATGCCTCATAATCAAAAGGTCTTCTTCTTCTGTGACTCTTGAATGGGTAGGAAAATAGCTTCAGTGTGAAGTTCCTCTGCCAACTTCTGTGCACACTTCAGACCATTTTGAAATTCCTCATCTGACCAGTAAGACTGTAGGTCTAACTTTGCTTTGTCCAGTTGTTCCATTGCTCCAGATATATCAAGGTCAACACCTTGGAGTCTCTTGTTTACAACATTTATTTCAAACAGTATGTCATGCCACAACACTAAGCCACACAGAAATTTGAAGTTATGTATGTTTCTGGTGATTCCATTTCCCTCTGCCGCTGTTCTCCCACGAACTGTTCCTGTCATAACATTATCCTCATAATGGCAACTATGGCATCATCTATCTTCCTAATTTGGTGTTTGATAGGCTTTATCGCCTCCACTCAACTTTTCCATCGTGTCGCACTCAGTGGTTTCTGTGTCAGAGAGGATGTTCTCAAATGTTGCTTCAAAATTTGCCATTGATGAGTTGATGCAGAAAAAAATACGTAGATAATTTGAATTACATTAAAAAATTCAGCAGCCTCACTAGAAGCTGATGCTGCATCACTGACCACCAAGTTTGATGAATGAGAACTGCATGGGACAAAAAAAGCTCAAGCTCTCGAATCCATATTTGCACTCCTCCGTTCTTTCCTCTCATGTTGGCACCATTATCGTAGCCTTGACCTCTCATGTCATCTATCGCAATTCCCATATTTTCCAGCTTTTTAAGATGCACATTTGTCATACCAGCTCCTGTAGTATCATCAATGTCAATAAATGCTAGAAAATGATCTCTGACAGTCACCATTGCAGGGACATTTTCACTAGGTTCTGTTGTTGTTACAAAACGCGCCATTAAAGTCACTTATTCCATACAGCTGATGTCAGGTGTGCAGTCCAAAATAACAGAGTAATATCTTGCTGACTCCAGATCTGCCACAATTTTCTGTTTGACTTCTGTTACCAGTAACTGTATGATCTCATTTTGAATTGTTTTGCCAAGGCAGTGGTGTGTGTACTTCTTAGATGCTCCTGGGGTACAGCATCAAACTTAGCCATCAGCTCCACAATTTTAAGTTTCCATTGTTTGGCACCAGCAGCAGACACAATTTTCTACACTCTGGGTCCTAGTGGCCCCCCCTCCCCACAGTCGGGCACCTGAGGCGGCCTCAGTTCGCCTCATGGTAAGGCCAGCCTGTGTTGGGTTCTTGAGATGGAATGCCATGAAGAGTCCTCAGTCTCTGGCAAAGGCCATTTCTAGCTGGCACTCAGAGCACTGACTATTTACATGTAAAGGGGCTGTGTCAATAGCAGTACAATACCTGCAAAGCTGTCCCCCATCCTCTAAAGTGCACTAAAGGGATTCCCGATTTAATGAACTTCTGATCATTTTTCTGCTGTATATTTGTATGTTCTCCCCTCTCCCCAAGACTGGCAATAAATTCGGATTGTACTTGTACTGCTCTGAGTCAAACTTTAAACTGGATTCTTTTGCAACCATTATAGTTATTGTACAATGTGTTACAGTTGTTAGGTCAAAGATAATTTCAGTTTGCAATGTAGTGATAAATGTTCTTCAAAAGTACGTGACCACAGAAAAACACACTGAATCGAACCCTATTTTGACTTAAAAAAGATCAGACATGTGTATCCTAATCTCTCATAGAAATAAGACTTTATCCTTTTACCAATTCTGTTTTAAAATCACGGATTAGTATTTCTTCTAGTGAATGTTATTTTGTCCCTATAGGTTTTTGCTGTAATCCAGAGACAGAAAAAACAGAACAGTGATTAGGAAATACTAACCTGGTAGCCTTAAAATATTATATTTATATAAGTAGAATACTCTTTACTTGCTAATGAATCTTTGTGAATTCTGCTATGATTTTGAGTTTTCAGTTGTACTCTGAAGCTCTAATCAGTGGTAATTATCATAGAAACTGTCCATTGCAGATCTATATTTATCTTGTTCTCAAAAATGTTTCTTGTAGGTAATAACCTTGATGCTATCCATGACATAACTGTGGCATACCCTCAAAACATTCCGCAAACAGAGAAGCACCTTCTGAATGGAAACTTCCCAAAGGAGATACATTTTCATGTCCATAGGTATCCAGTACAGACTCTGCCAACTTCCAGGGAAGAGCTGCAGCTCTGGTGCCAGAAGCGTTGGGAAGAGAAAGAAGAGAGACTCCAGTTGTTCTACGAAGGTGAAAAGTACTTTGATGTAACAGGGCGAAGCATAATTCCACCTTGTAAATCTGAGCTCAGGGTCCTAGTGGTTAAATGCATCTCACTTCTGTACTGGACGTTGTTCACACTAGCTATGTTTGTGTTGCTGTACTTGTACAGCTTTGTGCGATGGTATTGTGTGACCGTGGTTGTCATTTTTGTTGTGCAACAAAAAATATTTGGTGGGCTGGAAATAATTGAAGTTGCACGTCATCGATATTTTAATAAACGACAGAATGGATATGGCAAGAAAACAGAATAACAAGTCTAGTGTTGTTATGGGAGAGGGAGGTAAAGGGTGTTTTTGAACCTACCACAGACTTTGTAAACAGGGAAACGTTTTTGCATGCGAATTGTCTTTTTTTTTTTNTAGTTTATAATTTGTGAAATTATAAAGTAGTAAAAGCTAAAAACACTCTGACTCCTTCTTTTTTTTTTTTTTTTTTTTTTTTTTTTTTTTTTTTTACTACCACCATTATTTGTTAAAGACATTTTGCACTTATTCTGTGAAAAAGACATTCTAGTTACTGCTATGTGTGAAAATGATAGTTTTTATCTTTGAATGTAATTTCTATATTGCTCTGGCAAGCAGCTAGCAACTGCAGCATATTGTAGCTATGAAACAACTTGCTGGATTATTTAACAATCATTAGGATGTTAATAAATGTGAGATACACTGAACTTTTTAAAACTGCAGATCCAAACTGGTTAGCTAAGGGAGACAGATCTGTGATTCCCGTACAATCATGTTGGCCTAAACTAAGCACCAGACTTGCTCATTTAGCGACTAACACATGTGCGCACATGCAGTCCTAATATGTTCACATTTATTTTAAACCCTTTTCTCCCACGCTTCCCCAAACATGACTGAACATGCTGCTACCCAACCTACCTGAAGAAGTGAGATACTAGATGGAGATTCTAACTTGGGTGTCTCATGTTGTGGTGCAGGTAGGGCCATCCACTCTGCCCCACTCTGACTCTAAATTGATTTTTTGCAAGACCTACATTTCTAGGTTTTGCTACCTCAAAGTGCTGTACGATTGTCACTTATGTAATAGCCCTTACCTGTGAGAGACTTGCACATACTGAAGTACTTAGAGCTGGTCCTTCTGCTGAAGCAAAACCAGCTGGGGGCATGTTGTATTTGCTAAACAGCTGGCAGATGTTAACAGTTTCTCCCTATGGAAGAAACTTGTCTGAAAACAATACATCTTCTTTTGGAGAAGGTGAAAGGTGTTTTATTTGAAGCTGCTACTCTGACTTTTAAAATGTTTCCCTAGTCATTTTAATCTTTAATGTTTACAGTAGGAAGACTGCTTTTTTCTGTATGCACATCAGTGTGACCCTCTAAAATTCAGCCAGGGCCCCAGCTGGTTATCTATAGTTATACGGCAAGAGAAGTGTCTTAGCCTATCACAACACAGAACAATCAAGCTACACTATTTCTCTTCCCAAACACAATATTCTTCTTGACTACCCACTCACGTCATTCCTCTTCTACTCAGGCCACTCCTCTACACAATCTTTCACTGGTTAAACTCTCCCATTGAAAATTTATCCAAGACCCTCTCCTTTTATGTGGCATTGGTGGAAAGTCAGAGAAATCAAAGGTTTTAGGCCTTTCAAACCCTTACAAGGGATGCTGGATTTTTCTGATGGGGCTGGTTCCTGTCACATAATAGGAACAACATTCATGGCAACAAAGTATACAGAATAAACAATTCCAGCACTTAAATTCCTCCACTTGGCTTTGGCGGTCAACCACAAAACAGTGCTTTGTATATGCCAGTGCCACAGAATACCCCTTACTTACTAAATACTTTCTACTTGCTGCACAAAAGACGTCTGAAAATGCTTGTGCTATATCAAGGTAGTCTGGCTCACTATGCAGAGTTCTATTACTTTGAAATTTAGACATGTGCAATGCAGAGTTTGTCATGTACAGAACTGAACCACTCAAATATTGGTTCATCGTTGCAGACAAATCATTTTTCTTTTAAATCTCAATACTAGGCATCTTCTTCAGTGCGTTTGAATCTAGGGCCACTGTTGGATGAAATTGCCTACCTATATTTAACTGTCCCTTCCAAGGTGACAGCTGTTTTTAATCCCTGCTCATAGTGACTAATTAGTTATTATGCACAAGTACTTGAAACCATCTGTTTTACTCCATGAATGTTTTTAAAACCTTTTTTCTTTTCTAAAAATGACTGCTAATTGAGGCTTAAGTCTCGTAACAAACTTCCTCTTGTTATATTTAGAAATGCATGAATAAATAGCTTGATGGCTGGCATTGCACTGTCATGAATGCAGCAGCAAAGGAAGGTCTTTCTGCCCTGGCGGGGACGTTTTAAATGCAGTTCTACTCTAGCAAAAATATGGTTGCTGTTTACATTTACATCCCATCGTTTTCTTTAAGATAACACTCAATTTTCGTTCAACTCCCTGCACTTCCAGCTATCTCATATCCTGCAATGGGAAAAAAAAAGTCTTTTTTGTCTAATTTAAAGGTTTTTTACCTGTCCAAGACTTGGGGTCTTCATTCATGCCTGTAATAACAACGATTGCCTGCTCCTAGAGCCGTAACAGATCTCAAGTGAGGTTTGCAGAGCACAGACTTCACATCACTAACACACAGCCAGCTGCATTCCTTTCTGCCCTTACGTGACCTTTGGGATGTTGGAAAGTGAATCAGAACCTAAGCTGGAGTCTTGTTCGCTCACATTTCTACTACGTTTTTAAAGTCTGTTTTGTTACAGAGTTAGAATTTTGAATAGTTCTTAACATGAAACTATAATGGATTGTGGCCTTTAAAGGAACACTATACATCCCATTGAGGCCAAATTTGAAATATACCCTTAATGTGGGAACCATCCTCCACATTGCAACTTGAATTCCTCTCTCTTTCGGGTATTCACCATTGTGTCTGTCTTTTTTTTTTTTAATGAAGAGTCACAAGTTTAGTGGCCAGGTAAATACTACATGTTAGGATCAGGGCCGACTCCAGGCACTAGCTTATCAAGCAGGTGCTGGGGGCGCCACTTTTAGGTATTCGGCGGCAATTTGGCGGAGGGTCCCTCACTCCCGCTTGGAGCGAAGGACCTCCCGCTGAATTGCCGCAGATCGTGGCTTTTTGTTTGTTTTGGGGTTTTTTGGCTGCTTGGAGCGGCAAAACCCCTGGAGCCGGCCCTGGTTAGGAGTGCCTCACCCAGCAACACAGAGCTGCACAAGTTAAGTAAAAACCTCACTTCTCGCAAGCAGAGTTGACCTCATTTCTGAGGCTGATGTACAAACGTGGAGGTTAATCAAAAGCCACATCTATTTCCAGATCAATTAGAGACGTAAGAAGGAGAAATTGTTTGGAGCCCAGGTAATAAAAAAGGAGGAAGTTGATGGGGGAGGCAGGAGACACCTTGCTCAATAGATCTAATCAGAAAATGCAGAAAACTCTGTGGGAAAATGTTCATTTTCCCCTTTTATTGAAATTTCACTTTCACCCGGCCATCTTCCAAGAGACACTTTTTTTTTTTTTGTTTAGTTGAAACTCCACACACGAAAAGTGCTAAACCGCTCTCTTTTTAATATCTTTCCTTCGAAATGTTTCCATTGCTGCTGGATTGGAAGGCTCTGGTGCTCTGGGAATCAAGCACACTGATCTTTCAAGGGAAACATATTGGCAGCAAGAGACCTCTCACGTCATTAGCACAATTTCTCAGAGCTACTGTTCTCTTTCCTCCCAATAGCTATGCCCTGGTGCGTTTTATAGTCACTCTACTAGGTTAACATGTCTGTTAGATCTCACATTTCCTCAGATAAATGATGTGCTTAACTTGCCTTTAAGGGTGCTGTTCATTTTCCTTATTCAAATGTTTCCTTATCAGAATTGTGGGTCTGTTTCTCTTTGCTCAGACAGAAGGTTGAACTGCTCAGTCTGTGTTTGTCACCAAGCTCATTCATCAGACTGAGACTGATCTTTTTTGTGTTGAATGTTAGTAACACAGGAACCATACGTGGGTCTGTAAGGTGCTGTGTTGATCATACTAAATGTAGTGTGTAGTTCTGTGCACTACACCAAATCTCAGATGTTTCCAAAAAAGAATCTGTGTTTTTATAGCTTCATTTTATAAGTGCGTTGTATGAAAACAAACACTGAGATAAAACAAATCTACAGAATAGCCTTAGTTTTCAAAGTCCACAGATACGTTAGAATGTTTTAGCCATGTATCTGTTACTTTCTGTACAGCAACAATAAAGACTTAGCACATTTATGTGTTTCATTTAATTGTTTTCTTAGGTGTAATATCAGTTCTGTCAGGTGAAAGTATTCCACATGCATCTGTAAGGGACAAACCTTCTTTCGAGTCCTAGTGCCTTTTATTAACGGAGAGTGATTGCTATTAAGAACCTCAGTCAATAGGGTAGGGCTGTTGAGATATTTCTTTATATACCTGTTTAGTTCATAAATAGGAAGCGGACAGAGACACCATCTCACCTAAGGTCTTCCTTTTAACTTGTTTGTGGAAACAAAAGAATATAGAGTATCCCACAACCACAGATCCAATTTTTGAGTTTTGTTCCCAGCACTGAGACATCAACACTGCTAGGAAACAGCTGTGGCTTGGAAGAGCATGCTGGGTATTGGCATACAGATAAGCATCTCGTTTCAGACGTATCCTATGCATGAGACTTCAATATGTTTTCACTATGGGATGTTAAAAGGTCTGTCTTCTTGTTACCAATAGCATCAGGGACAAAAAATAAGTCTGACAAAAGATTCTAAAATTATTAAAATCTCCATTTTTAATTCATTTTAACTCATAATTAATTTACCTGTAAATTCTCAGAAAACTAATTCAGTACCAAAAAGTAAGTGCTTGAGGAAGCTACACTGTGTTCTTCCTATGAAACAAAGAGGTTGAATCTCTGTGTCAAGAGCAAAACTCATCCTTAGCCGCAGCCATGATTGGCAATTCCACAGTAGAGGAGTCCTGCCCCTCAAGTAACCATATACCAGATCGAAAATGGAAGACCAGGGACTCTCCTAGTTATTTTAAAAACAGGTATAAAATCTAATAACTTGGGACTTTTTGACAGGTTCAGAGCATTCAAATAACACAAAGCAATTGCTGCTACACCATTGAATGGGTTGTCACCTCTGAAAAGATATTGCTACCTCGCTTTCAGCCTAGATTCAGTTTCAAGTAGCATCTTGGATGCTGTAGATCATCTGCTTCACATGACATTCAAGAAAACTGATGTAGCCCGGAGGTCCCGCTTTCGACAGCCCCAAATCCTTCTAACTTGTTAAAATTCCTTGCTGCCAACCCAGTAGTTGATGAGCCTTTCAATCCCCTGGAGCGTCAGCTCTGACTGAAACTGGTTAGGCCAGACGTGTTTCCGAGATGAATTTTTAGATTTTGGTCTCTGCACACAGGAGTTGGTTGCAACCCGACGAGGGAGGAAAAAATTGGTTCCTATTAGCTGCCCAGCCACAGGTATGTGCAAGAGTCTGCAGCCAGCTGACAGCTGAACTCCTACAAAGATGACAGCAAGCCTCCACATCCATCTCTAACTCAGTTGGAAAGACTGCCTAGATTGTCAGGACGAACAAGCCACTGAGACTGACAACTGCCCTGTATTCTAAGTATCGCCAATGGGACTCCAGTAACATTTCTTTTAGTTAAACAAAAAAACTTTGCCACAGCATTAAATATGAAAAAGGAAACTAACCTTTGCCTTGACTTATGGCAAGGGAATAGGGGATGAGCCAGATGCTCTTACCTGTTTTTTTTTCATGCCTCACTGCTAGCTCAGAATTATTCCCTACAGTTAATTTCCATGTGCTTTGCACTCTTGTTTTACATGGTCCACAACTTCCCTTGGGAGACTACTCCACAGCCACATTGATTTCACCATTAGGAAACTTTTACTAATAATCAGCCTAAATTTTCCTTTTTTAAAAACAAATGTAATCCTTGGCCCTACTTTGTAATTCTTTATACTATGCCAAGAGAGTCTTCTCTCACCTTTGGTCAAGTAGCTGTCGACTGCTATGTTTCTGCTTAGTCAAACTATACATATAGAGGGCTCAGTGCTACTGTTCTTGAAATCTCTGTCAAAACTCCCAGTGACTTCAGTAGGAGTTGGACAAGGCCCTCAATTTCTACATATATTTCCTCATAAGTCAATCTTTCCAGCCCCTACATGTTGCTTTTTTTCTCTATATCCTCCAGTGTGTGTGTCTGTCAGGTACTGAAGTTCCCAGAACTGTGTGCAATACTCTAAAAGCAACCTCACCAGAACCAGTGAGAGAGGGACTATCTGACGCAGCCAGGATGTGCTACCTCTGCATGGGAGCTGGGGACAGGTGCTAGCAGGCCTGGCACTCCTACAACAACTCCTACAACAAGGGATTGCTCACTGACACAGCATCAGGAGGTGAATGCATTTTCTTCCATTCCTGCCCGGAACCCTGCCCATGTACGTGTCAGGTTAGTGGGAGCAGATCCTGGGCTGGAGGGAAGTGAGAACGTGTGGACAGACCAGCGCTGAGTGCAGCATTTCTGGCAGCCAGAACTGGTGGGCCTGAGTTGCCATCTCATCTTGTCTGTCAGTGGGGAGGAGAAGAGGGCAAGAGAAATCTTCCCCTGGTCCTTTAGAGGGAAGGACCAGGCAGGATAAAAGCTCCACACTGCCCTGGCTCCGGCTCCCCATTCCCTAGCCATCAAAGGGAGGCAAAAGCTGTTTTGCTCCATTGTGTCTCCATGGACAAGGATCCAGGGGGAGGAGGAGGAGGAAAGGTGGATGGAGCAGGGAGTGAGATGCATTGTGGGATTAGAAGGCGAAAGTATGAGTGACACTACCTGCCATGTTCCTCAGTGACGACTCTGGAATAACACCCCAAATGATTTTGTTGCCCTTACTTGCCTGCAGTGGTCCCTCCCCTTCAGTCACTTTCCCTGCAGATCAGCCAGCAAGAGGAGTGCTTGATGATGAGCAAAAAATACTCTGCTGGTTAGAAAAATGATTACCACAATGAAATAAACAGATTATTAGTTAGAGCTACTGAAAAAGCAAAGTATGGGGAGGAGGTGAATGAGGTAATAAGCTGCAAGGGAGGATGAAAGGATTCTAATTCTGCATCTGGACTTCATCTTGTCTGTGGTTTTGCTGCTGCTTTTTCAGCCCCAAATTTCATTGGCCTCTTGAGAGGCAGAGGGGTCTAGTAGACTGGGCACACACCTGGAGGCCAAGAACCTCCCAAATTCTAATCCCAGTTCTGCAATCAACTGTGTGGCCTTGGATAAGTCACTTTGATCCTGCTTCAATAGCACACTTAATCATGTGCTTTAATGTTTTGCTGCACAGGGATAGACTTTAACATGTACTTTAAGTTAAGCACCTGCTGATCTGCCTTGCTTAATTGAGGCTTTAATCGCTCTGCCTCAGTTCCACCATCCTTAAAATGGGGGACAATACCAATTCCAGAAGTGTCATGAGAATTCATTAAAATGTTCAAATGCAGGGAAGATCTGCTAAGGATTTGAATTGTTTGTCTTGGCAGTTCAATTCTTTGAGTGATTGCTCATGTGTATTCCACAGTAGGTGTGCGTGCTCGCCACGTACACCAATGCTGGAAGTTTTTCCCCTAGCAGTATGCGTAGGGGAGCACCACAGCAACTCGTGGAGTGTCGCCTCCATGGCGTGGTATAAGGGGCGTTGCATGCTCCCCCCACTCTCAGTTCCTTCTTGCCAGACAACTCTGACAACTTCTTCAAGTGATCGCTCATGTGTATTCCACAGTAGGTGATTCCAAGCAATATATGTTGGAGGTGAGTAGGAGTTCACAAATTCTCGGGACAGAGCACAGCCCTGCCAAACCCAGAGTCCTTCCAGGTTTGGGAGACGATCGCATAGTGCGAGGTGAACATGTGAACTGAAGACTATGTAGCAGCCCTACAAATGTCCTGGATGGGGACATGGGCCAAAAAGGCAGTCGACAAGGCCTGCACCCAAGTCGAGTGCATCTTCATAGTTGGTGGCGGAGGGATTCCCGCCAGGCCATAACAGGTATGGATGCATGAGGTGATCCAGTTGGAGAGCCGCTGAGTGGAGATTGGCCGACCCTTCATGCGCTCGGCCGAGGTGATGAACAGGTGCAAGGACTTTCTGAACAGCTTAGTTCACTCCAGGTAAAAAGCCAGAGACCATCTCACATACAGCGTGTAGAGGTGGTGCTCCTCACTGGACGCATGCGGCTTGGGGCAGAGGACCTGCAAAAAAATGTCCTGAGCCATGTGATGCACACCTACTATGGGATAGACATGAGCACCACATCTCGAAAAACACCAGTTATGGAAAAGGTAATTGTCTTTTTTTACGCCTAACAATCTAGGCAATGTCCCTTTCTATTTGCTCCTTTTCCCCTTCTTTTGGTAGGCAAAAACATGTTCCTGCCTCTTGTATGCAATGATTTGCACAGGAAATTGGGGTGAGAATAATAAACTTTAGCCTGTTACACTGTTACTATCTGACTTGGGGAAAAAAAAAAAGAGTCTGTAAGATGCAATATTATTAGCAAGATCTGGAAAGAAAATGTCAAGAGGAGAGGAGGCAGGGGGCCTTGCTCCCCAGCTCAGTGGAAACAAAGGCAAAGTGCTTCATCATTTGCTACAGCTCCACAAGAACAATGTCCAAGTTGGGTGCCTGATTTGGAAAGGCAGATTACAATACCGTGTTGACAATTACTCGTGTAGATGACCGATAAAAGCAGCACCTTGGCAGGTCATTGTTAATTATCCATGTACACTTAGGTAGCAAGCTTAAAAAAAGGTTTGATGCTCTGGGCTGTACGTTGTCCCCATAGAAATGTAGGCTGGCGTTTCCAAGGGAAGCTAAGGGAATTAAGCACCCACTCCCACTGACATGTCATTGAAAGACCAACTGTACCTAACATCCCTTTGGAACCTCAGCTGCAGTGTTCATTGCTCAAGGACTTGGCAGAGTGCAGCTGTTGTACAGCGGGTCTGAGAAAGAAGCTCTGAGCCAGGCCCTTACAAAGGGTTGCTTTTCTTCTCCTTTCTTCTTGTTGTGGCTAAACTCCTTGTACAATTTCAGAGACTAAATTCCTGTCCCAGTCTTTAGGGAAGAATAGTGGGGGAAGGGTGCAGAGGGGAAGAAGAGTCCATCACTGAATTGAGGATTAGTCACTGGGAACTAGATGATCTTTATTAGCCTCTGCAGCAAAGCTGTGTCATAGCTAAGTGTGATCTCATAAGGATGCAAGGGAAAACCTGACCTCAGGACTGTTCTGACATCAGAGTCCGTCAGTATACTGTGGGTAATAAAGAACAATGAACAACACATGGTGCGTTCAGCAGGTCTTACAAGCTAAGCAGGCTTGGTCACTGCTTGGATGGAGCTCTCCAAGTGAAAATCCGGGATGCTTCAGAAAGTAGTGTCAATGGCCCCAAAAGAGGCAATATTCTTACTAAGTCAGTATTGAACAAGTGCCCAAGGGTCGAGTTAGGGAGCAATTGTGGTGCTGCCTTTCAGGGAACGTCTACACTGCAGTTGTGGGATGTGACTGCACCTTGTGTACACCTGAGCTAGCTGTACTGTAGCTAGATCGTGTCCTAGAGCAGTGATGCTGTGGCAGCGTGAGCTTCCGCACAGGCTAGTCCTGTGAGTAATTACCCAGAGTTCCTTGTACAGCTGGATTCTGAGCCACTGAGGTGCACAGTAGTGCAGTAACACAGCTGCATATGCCCCGGAGAGAATTCCCCTGGTGTAAGGCAGTGGTGAGTTGGAGTCAGTTCTCACCGGTTTGTGGGAACCTGTTGTTAAATTTAGAAACCCTTTCAAAACCGGTTGTAAAGGGCTTTTAAATTTAACAAAAGCTCCAGCAGCTCCCTGCACTGCCCTGCCCCCAGCCCCAGCTCACCTGGCTCCAGCTCTGTCTCTGCCTCCTCCCCTGAAGGCTCCCCCTCCGGGCTTCCCGCCAATCAGCTGTTAGCACAGGAAGCCTGGGAGGGCTGAGAAGGAAACAGCAGCTTCCTGCAGGTGAGCTGGGGTGGGGGGCACGAGGAGGGCTCTAGGTGCCACACATCTCCGGGCCAGCCCCCGGCCCCGACTCCAACTCTGGTCGGCCGGGCGACGTGTCTCTGGGCCAGCCCCCGGCCCCGACTCCAACTCCGGCCAGCTGAGCAGCACAGCTCCGGGCCAGCCCCCCGTCCCCGACTCCGGGCCCGGCTCCTGACTCTGGGCTGGCCAGCGACTCTGGCCCCCGGCCCCTGATTTCGGGCTGGCCAGCGGCTCTGGCCCGGCCCACAACTCCGGCCCAGTGCCTGTGGCTCCCAGCCCCGACTCTGGGTGGCATGGCCCCCATCTCCAGGCAGCGCGGTAAGGAGGGCAGGGAGCAGGGAGGGGGTGTTGAATAGAGGGTGGGGGGTGGATTAGGTCGGGACTCGGGGCAGTCAGAGGACAGGGAACAGGGGAATTGAATGTGAGCAGGCGTCCTGGGGGGGGCAGTCAGGAAGGACCAGGGGTTGGATGGGGCAGTGGGAGGCAGTCAGGAGCAGGGGTTCCAGAGGCAGTCGGGACAGAGAGAAGGGGTGGTTGGATGGGGCAGGAGTCCTGGGGTTCCATCAGGAATAAGAAGAGGGGTTGGATGGGGCAGTTAGGGGACAAGGAAGGGGGTGAATGGGACAGGGGTGCTGGGGGTGGGGAGGCGACCCCCTCGTGGGGTGAGGAGGAGGGAACCGGTTGTTAATATTCTGGCAGCTCACCAACGGCGTAAGGGAAGTCCCTGAGTCATCTATGCTACTTGAAGGACCTGCGCCTCTGGCACCACCGCCCCCAGCACAGGGCTAGAGAAGGGGGATGGCAGAGCTCCTCTCCACCAACCCTCCGCTGGTGTAACTTGGAGCTGCCTGGCAGCAGCTCTACACAGAGTCGGGCAGGGCTGGGCCTTGGAATTTGGAGCACACCCTTTCCTTCCACCTCTCTGGTACAGAGAGAGCAAATGTGCCCCATAGACTAATAGATAGGCCAGATGTCAAGTGTCTTCCGAATTGGCCAGACTATTGCCTCCTGCAAAGAAAACAATCCCTCAGCCACCTAGAGTGCATTAATAAGGTGTTAGGTTCCTGGCTCTGTCACTCACTGTATGAACTGGTATCTCAGCCTCACCACTGACTCAATGGAGGGTAATGATACTTCCCTAAGTCACAGGGCATTTGTGAGGCTTGCTGGCTTAATGTCAGTCAAGCAGTCTGAGATCCTTAGACGACAAGTGCTCTAGAGGCAGACACTACAGTTTCCTTCTGGTGCTAGCTGCGTATCTTAACACTTGTCCAAACTGCCCAGCTTGTCTATGTGTCTGGAAGTTACTGCCGATCACTTTTCATTTCAGCTGCACTTAAAAACAGGGAGTGAAATCAATCTTGGCCCAGTAGAAAGAGACAAAGGGAGGTAGAGGAATTGTATTCCCAAACTTGGGAGAAAGCATTTCACCGAGGAGTTTAGGGAAGAGTGTGGGGAACCCTCCAAACAAACAAAACGCTCAACAGTGTCCCTGTTTGACACTTGAACTGTAGTGTTTCCATTTTCCATCTTGCTGTCAGTCACCCAGTGTTATCAATCAGCTTATAGAATTCATGGTCCTGTTCCAACATAAGTCTGCTGCTCCTGCACAGAGCACAAAGATAACTCTGAACCTGGAGTACTGCCAGAGATGCCAAATTTACTGAGTCATTAATTAGGTAAATATGACAGGAAGTCATAGAAAGTGTAAGATATTCGAAAAGCCAGCGAGGCATCACTTCATACCCTAGGCATAGGTACGTCCCATTTATATTCCCCTGCATGGCGCACAGAGCATGGAAGGTGCTTGTTAGGCAGGATATTAATTAAGCGAATCTATATTTATCAAGATTGCATAACACACGCAGATCGAAAGTCAAATATCCAGCAATTCGGAAAATGTTAGTTTTGCACGTTGAATCAGCACAGTGAAGAATTTAAAGAGGGGTTTAGCTTCCAGAAGGAGGTTGCCTAGTGCGTAGAACAGGGGACTAGATGTCAAGACAACTCTGGGTTCTAGTCCCATCCCTGGTACTGGTACTTGGAGCCACAGCAAGGTCACTTAGGTGCTTAGCATCTCTGAAAATTGAGGCTCTAAACTTCTCTGGGCCTTATTTTGCCCATCTATAAATGGCGGCTAACCCGTCTCTTACATGAATGTTGTCAAGTTTGATCGATGTTCATGGACTTTAAAGAGGAAAAAGAGTCTAGAGGTTCAGACATTGGACTGGGACTCTGGAGCTCTGGGTCCAATTTCTGGCAGTGGCACACACTTCTTGTTGTGACCCTGGGCAAGTCGATTAGTCTCTTCGTGCAGCAGTTCCCCAACGGTCTAGTCTACTTAGCTTGCAAGCCCTTTAAGGCAGGACGGTCCCTTGCTATTTGTACATCACTCAACATGATAGGGCTTGTAGACACTACCATTATACAAATAAATATTCATAAAAGCACCTTTGGTGAAAGGCATCATAACTGTATTTCCATTTCACCTCTAATCAACTTCTCCCTTTGAGGGAAGACAGAATCATAGCTCTTCGCAGGTTCTCCAGGGCTGAATTATATGCAAGGGGAGTATTTACCTGTGTACTTTCTGACTGTGACTAAATGAACCAAGGAGATTATGCTGTTATATTGTACAATTCTTGGGGGTGGGGCAACCTAGATGGTGAGAGAAACCATTTAGTATCATCTTGTTTCCTGAAAACAATCAGGTTGCCCATCTACTAAGGCCATGGAAGTCGTTAATATTTCACACCTACATCAACTGATGGCACACACGTTTGCAAGAAAAATGTGAGATTTGCCTAGTTCTTAGGAACATAGGAAGTCCCATTTCTGATTAGACTGGTGGGTTCATCTAGTTCAGTATCCTGTGTCCGACCAGTGGCTAGCACCAAAGAAATGTGTAAGATGCCTGAAGCATTGTAGTAATAAGTCTGCCTGAGATACTGATATGGTGACTATATCAGTGCCACATCTCAGTGCAGATCCCCAGAGGAAAGCCTGTAGGTTGTATTTCTTCTACAGAACACAAGCTGCTGACCCTAAATAGAAATGGGCCATGACTTCCTTTTTAGGCAGTGGTACCACTGGGTATGATTTATGTCATTTAGGAAACCGATGGAAACCAATTAGCGTCATCTATGTTCCTTTTTCCTAACTTTGCTGACAGGAAACTTTTCATTTTACAGCATCTTACATCTTGCTATGACTTAATCTAGGTAATGCATCTGTCTGCTTACCTCCTCATCCTGTCCTTTTGGGAATGCCGTATGACCTACAGAGACAAGGTGGGTGAAGTAATATCTTTTATTGGCCCAACTTCTGTTAGTGAGAGAAACAAGCTTTCGAGACAAGCTCACCAACAGAAGTTGGTCCAATAAACGATATTACCTCACACATCTTGTCTCTCTAACATCCTGGGACCAACATGGCTACAACTACACTGCATACTATAATCTACAGTCATTTTGACAGCTGCTCAGACCAGTTGGAAGGAACCACATGAAGACTCAGATCTGAACCTTAGAGTTCAGAAAATGAGAAGCTAGCATGAAATCCTCCAAGCTTAATTACCAGCTTGGATTTGATAGCACTGCCACCAGACAGGAATTACAGTGCCTGCCTCACTCTGGTCTCCCCAAAACCTTCCCTGGGGGACCCCAAGACTCAGATGCCCTGAGTCTTACAACAAAGGGAAATAACCCACTTCCCTTCCTGCTCTTTACCTCCTCCCAGATTTTCCCGCTTCAATTCCTTGAAACACAAACCCAGAGAGATTAAGTGTCTCTCCCCCTCACCCAGAGGCTATGCAGATTCAAACCTAGTCAATCTAACACAGAGAGATTTCCCCCTCCCTTCATTCCTTAGCCTTAACCAGAGAAAAACTCAAACAGGTTTTAAAAAGAAAGCTTTATATAAAGAAAGAAA